>NC_029791.2:22186569-22235344 GCF_000816755.2 Arachis ipaensis | reverse complement strand
CTGGGCGTTGAACGCCAGTAATGGCAGCAACTGGGCGCTGAATGCCCAGGAGATCAGCATTTGGGCGTTGAACGCCCAAAACAAGCAGTGTTTGGGCGTTCAAACGCCAGGAAGACAGGGAGGAGCCAAATCCATTTATCCCACACGTATTTCCATTCTAATTTAAAATTTTATGATTCAATACATGATTTTATTTACATAAACATGTCAAGAACCCTGATTTTTAAAAATCCTACTTTCAAAATATCAAAGGTATCTTAATTCATAAGCACACACCCTCTTTGCAAATTCAATCCAACTCTTTTCAAATCTTTTCCAAAAACAAATTTATCTTTTTCACTCTAAAATCTTTTCAATATCTTTTTTTATATTATCTCTTTCAAAATCCAGATTTATCTTTTTCAAAAATCTATCCTATCTTTTCAAAATTAAACTCTATCTTCTATCTTATCTTTTTCAACTCAAACTTTTTATCTTATCTCTTCCATTTTTTCGAAAAGCCCCCCCACCCCTTTAAAATTGGGTTCGGCCTCCCCCCTCCTCCATCAACAAGTGCACCTCGATCTCCTTCTCTCCCTCTCCTTTCTTTTCTTTTGCTTGAGGACAAGCAAACCTCTAAGTTTGGTGTGTTTTTCCGAGATCACTAAGATCATGGATCCCAAAGGAAAACAATCCACTCCAAGAGGCAAGAAAGAGAGCGTTCCAAAACCACTTTGGAATCAAGGGAAGTTCTTATCTAAAGAACATTCAGACCATTATCTTAAAGTAATGGGTCTGAGATCAGTGATCCCGGAAGTTAGATTCGATCTGAAAGAAGACGAATATCCGGAGATCCAGGAGCAAATTCGAATCAGGAACTGGGAAGTCCTAGCTAATCCTGAAACGAAAATAGGAAGGAACATGGTCCAGGAGTTCTATGCTAATATGTGGCAGACTGACAAGCAAAGACTATCTGGAACTGCCTGCTACGAATTTCGGACCATGGTCAGGGGAAAGATTGTTCATACCACCCCTGACAAGATCAGAGAGATATTAAAGCTACCTCAGCTAAAGGATGATCCAGACTCCTTCAACAAGAAGATGATGAGAGCAGACATTGGCCTGGATAAGATTCTAGAGGACATATGTATCCATGGAGCCAGGTGGACCACCAACACAAAGGGCGTCCCAAATCAACTCAAGAAGGAGGATATCAAACCAGTTGCCAGAGGATGGCTGGACTTCATTGGGCGTTCTCTGTTGCCCACTAGCAACCGTTCTGAAGTCACAGTTAAAAGAGCAGTGATGATTCATTGCATCATGATGGGAAAGGAAGTGGAGGTTCATCAGCTGATTTCAACTGAGCTCTATAAGATTGCTAACAAAAATTCAAAAGAGGCCAGGTTGGCTTATCCAAGCGTGATTTCTCTGCTCTGCAAGGACGCTGGAGTCAAGATGGGAATAACTGAATATATCCTAATTGAAAAGTCAATCACCAAAGCATCAATGGAGAGACAACAAGCACAGGAGGATCTTATCAATAAGAGAGCACAGGAATTCCTCCCAGAGATTCCTCAAGCGAAATATTGGGAATATCTTGAGACGCCTGTCATCAAGATACAGGAAGCTATGGAGCAAATAATAAAACAACAGAAGGAACACAGTCAAATGCTGACCCATATGTTTAAAGAACAAGAGGAGCAGGGACGTGACTTAAGGGAACTGAAGCGCCAAAAGTCTTCTGTAATACCAAGCCTCCCAAGGATCAGAGGAACCCCCATACCCCCAGAATAAAGGTTGTTAATTTCCAATTTCTGCCTTAACTCTGTGACAGTGTCCTTATAAAAAGTCTACCTTAGAAGTCATATAATAGTAATTAGTATCTATTTGATTTTATCTCCAATTAAGCTATAGTTTATTTTTATCATCATCATTAAACATGAATACAATTGAAGGAGCTGAGCAAAAATCTGATTCAGGCTGAAAAAGGACTGCTGATGCTGTTGGATTTTGACCTCCCTGCACTCAAAGTGGATTTTCTGGAGCTACAGAACTCGAAATGGCGTGCTTCCAATTGCGTTGGAAAGTAGACATCCAGGGCTTTCCAGCAATATATAATAGTGCATACTTTGCACAAGAATAGACGACATAAACTGGCGTTCAACGCCAGTCCTCTGCCCAATTCTGGCATCCAGCGCCAGAAAAGGATCAAAAACTGGAGTTGAACGCCCAAACTGGCATAAAAACTGGCGTTCAACTCCACAAATGGCCTCTGCACGTGAATTGCTTAAGTCTCAGCCCCAGCACACACCAAGTGGGCCCCAGCACACACCAAGTGGGCCCCAGAAGTGGATCTCTGCATCATCCATCATAGTTTATCCAATTTTTGTAAACCTAGGCTACTAGTTTAGTATTTAAACAACTTTTAGAGACTTATTTTTGGATCTCATAACATTTCAGATCTAAACTTTGTATTCTCTGACGGCATGAGTCTCTAAACCCCATTGTTGGGGGTGAGGAGCTCTGCTGTGTCTCGATGAATTAATGCAAGTATTTCTGTTTTCTATTCAAACACGCTTGTTCCTATCTAAGATGTTCATTCGCGCTTAACTGTGATGAAGGTGATGAGCTGTGACACTCATACACAATAAGTAACCTTTAATTTATGCTCTCTTGGTTATTCACAATTCAACTGATAAACATAATTGACTTCCTGACTAAGATTTACAAGATAACCATAGATTGCTTCAAACCAACAATCTCTGTGGGATTCGACCCTTACTCACGTAAGGTATTACTTGGACGACCCAGTGCACTTGCTAGTTAGTGGTACGAGTTGTGAAAAGTGTGATTCACAATTCGTGCACCAACTCTCGAACAGAAAGGAGAAAGTACTTCTTGTAGAAAGCTTCTTTGAAAGTGGCCTAACTGATATCTGTTCTAGCATCCTCCAACAATCGTCTTGCTCCATCCCACCAGAATTCGGCATCAGCTTTGAGCATGAAGGTAGCGTAGCTCACTTGCTGCTCCTCAGTGCATGGAAAAATTGTGAATACTTTTTCCATTTCTGTCAGCCATTCTTCTGCCATATCAGGGTCGAGGGCTCCACGAAACTCAGGCAGACCAATCTTCTTGAAGTAAGCAAAAGTTGTACGGGTCTGTCCCACCTCCAGCCTGGGAATATTGGAATCCCTGTCCCCAGTGGGCAGTTGTTGGGCCATCAGAGTGGTGGCTTGGGCCTGCTCCTTCATTGCCTTGGCCATCTCCTTCATGTGCTTTGCTAGGTTTGATGAGCTCGAGCTCGAGCCACGTGGGCGTCCACGGGTTGCCATAGGTTTCCTGTTCAAGGATAACCATATGGAGAAGTTTTATTAGTCGTACCTCCTAAGATAGGATCCCTAGGATCAACTTTGGTCTGATACCATTAATGTAACACCCTAAGTTATATCCTATCTTTGAGGGTCTTTAAATAAGGTGCCACACTCGATAGAGAAAGAGACTGAACTTAATCGTTATGCAAGGAAGGGAGGAAGTACGCGAGAAAAGGAAAACAAGTAGTACTAAAACGATGATAAATATGAAATAATAAACTTATCCATGAGTACGGTTCAAAATAAAATGCTTAGAGGTAATTAAACAAAGAAAAGAAACTAATACTTTCTAACTAATTTCGTCGAAGAGGCTCCCATACTTGTGTCCTATCCTATCATTGATTAGGACCCTTCAGTTATTCACGAATCAAGGTACCAGTGGTTTTCCTCCAACATCTTTTCGCGCAGTGAAGATCCGGTTTCGTTGTGCGGGATGAACTAAGACTCGACGGGGTGCCAAAGTGGGGAAATAGGGCATGTATTCCACCTTTGGACTTCTGCAAGGGTTCAATTCCTCTTCTGGATCCTCTTCTATGGTGTCTTCCTCCTGGTCAGGGTTGTTGGATTCCTCCTCCTCTGTCTCGGAATCTGATTTGAGGTGTATCACTTCAGATGACCGTTTCTTGAATGCTGAAGCGCTCTTATCTAGGAAGGTTACGATGGACAGCTGGGGTTCTCTTTCCATGAACTCTTGACCTAAGTAGATAGTTTGGAGCACGGTAGTAGTGGTCGCAACTACCCACGCGTGCTTCGAGGGGTCATACTCAGAAGTTACCTACGGGGGCACTGCGTCGTCTCTATCCGCTGTGCCATGTTCCTCTGGAGACGGTATAGGAAAAGAAAAGGGATGAGAACTTAAGTCTCAGTAGGAGTGCTATGCAACACCTCCATATCTATCTCCAGCCCACGTGCGGGATTTTAAAAAGGGGTCGTACGACATGACATGTAATATGAACCTCTTGTAAAGCGTAAAACATATTGGTAAAAAGGAAAGAACATAGAAAAAAAATAGAAGGATAACATCTTATGTATCATCAACATAACCATATATAAATCTTAAAAAAAATATAAAAATCAAACTTTCATTCATGCTTTCTCCTTTCTTAACTTTTATGGAAGGTATTGAGCTCAAACCGGTATAAAGTGAGAGTCCCCTTCCCTTACCGAAGGTTCTTATCTCGAATGTCTTGGCGATCACCTTCCCTTACCGAAGGATCATCTCGATCGACCACCCTCCCTTACCGAGGGATCATCTCGATATCTTGTCTTTTGGGGTTACCTTCCCTTACCGAAGGATCATTCCCTCAGTTCAATTTACAATCAAGGTTATTTAGACATACACAAGAAGGGAGTCACATCAACAAAGATATATTATTATATAAAATTGATGGGATAGTCTCCTTCCCTTACCGAAGGTTCTTATCCCAAAAGTTTGCCGATCACCTTCCCTTACCGAAGGATCATCTCGCTTATCTTGTCTTTGGGGGTCACCTTCCCTTACCGAAGGATCATTCCCTCAGTTCAATTTACAATCAAGGTTTGTTTAAGCATACATAAAAAAGAGGGTCATACAAGAAGCACTTATGTATGAAAATGGATAAAATTAGGATATACTAAATAATTAAATGAAACATGGTAAAAAGGTATGTACTCTCAACGTTAAAGGAACATTAATGATATAATGATATGAAAAGGCATGTAGATGCACAGGATAAAATTAGGATATACTAATAAAATAAAACATGGTAGAAAGGTATGTACTCTCAACATTAAAGGAACATTAATGATATAATGATATGAAAAGTCATGTAGATGCACAGGATAAAATTAGGATATACTAAATAATTAAATAAAACATGGTAGAAAGGTATGTACTCTTAACATTAAAGGAAAATTAATGATATAATGATATGAAAAGTCATGTAGATGCACAGGATAAAATTAGGATATACTAAATAATTAAATAAAACATGATAGAAGGTATGTACTCTCAACATTAAAGGAACATTGATGATATAATGATATGAAAACTCATGTAAATACATCGGATAAAATTAGGATAAACTAAATAATTAAATAAAATATGGTAGAAAGGTATGTACTCATGAATCAAGAGATTATGAATGACAAAAATAAATAGACATGGTCAATATGGATAAGGGATGAGAAAAAGGTATTTAATGCCATGAGACACATGAAAGATAGTAACCATGCATAGATGGAAGAAAAATAAGTAGAGCATACTACATGCCAACATAAAGTGAGAAAGGCATAATTTCCTACTCTTTTTCCTAACGCTTCTTCGAGCTTGCCTCTTGTGTTTGCACACATAATATTATTTCTTTGTAGAGAGAGAAGGGAGAGGATTAGTATTTGAGAGGAGTGATTTTCTACCTATAGGTGCTCCCCTATTTATATATATTTGGGGATAGGGTGGTTGGGATAATTTTAATTTCAAATGGAGAGTGGTTACTAGATTCTTATCCATAAATTTAAAATTCTAAGCATATCTCCTAACTGATTTTCAAATTTTGAATTTAATTTTGTTTCTAGAAGGGGTGGTTGTTACAGATCACGTAGGTCCACCCCAAAACAATCAGAGGTAAAGGATCTCCCAGTTAGCACAGATGATGATGAGAAGAATGAGCCTCTTACCAAGAGGATGTACCGACTGTATAACTAGGGAGTTGACCAACGAAAACCAAGTGCCGAACCAACCGAAGGCAACCTCAATCAGGATAAGGAAACCCATGAAACATCTGTCTCTATAGTTTCCGATGCAGGAACACTCTCTGTTGCGTTAGTGCAACATGAAGAATGGGAGTTCGACGGGCAAGTCTCCTAAGAAAAACTATTTCATTTTGTGGTCTATTTTGCTTGTTAGTAAATTAGGAATTGTATCCGTATAGAACTGCCTTTTCTCTAACATCGGTTGAGTTTCTTGCAGTAATCCCAATTTTCTGTCGAGCCGAGACCCCGAGAGTGAACGAATATGGCAATACCTTGAGCAACTGTAGAACACGAGGTCACTACAGACCGTGATGCCAGCCACTCCGTTTTTCATGACTCCTAGCCCATCAAGCAAGAAGATTTCACCGGACATGTCTCAGACGGAACAGAAGTCTACCTAATGTACTCCTATAAAGGTGCATCTACTGCTAAAAGGGCAAAAGCTGGACGAGGATGATGAGGAGCGATTGCGACGATGGGCTGCCAATGGATCATTGGAGCAAAGTCAGGTTGTGGCATCCTATGAAGGAAGGCAACATCTATCATTGGTCCGAGAGGACATCTGCTCACTGCTACCTCGGCGCTGGGTCACCAACAACGTATGTAGAACATACTAACACATTGATAGTATGAATATGTTTCTTAATATATATATGGTGGCTCAAACAGATGACCCTAACACAATTTAAATTTTTTATGCAGATCGTTCAGTGGATGTGTTCAACCTTTAATGACTCAGAATCGTTGCGGTTTAAGGATGACTTTTACTGTATTCCTCCAGGAATTTTGGTATGCACGAAATTTTGGATTTTTATCGATCATGATTTGAGGTCTGAACCTAAATAGTGCTTTTTTTTTTACAGGAAACTGTCTTGGAAAAGAGGAACTTGAATTCCTTCAGGGAGGTTCCTACCGTTAGTTATATGGGGCTGGGTCCTCACTTAGGTGATGAGTCTAGATTTTTTGACAAGATAGTAGCTTCCATGCGAAAATGGGTAAGTTAATGCGCTAGTTGAAAAAAATTGTATGGTTCTTGTCTGAGCTAATGCTTGAAGGTTGATGTGTTGGTTTAAGTGCTTACAACCCCGTGTTTATAGTTTTTATCTCTCAGGCACTTGAATTTGCATGTACTTGATTGAGATGTGATTGGCTTTCGTTTCATTGGATGTATCGCAACACGTTAAATGTTTTAGAAATTTCGTGACTATATGTATTTGGTGACTAACTTGATCATGTAACTGCTTTGATATTTCTGTTTCCATCGAAATGGTTTGCCCCAGTCTGTATCGATCATCATTGGTGGCTATATGCCTTTGAGATTGCTCAGAAAAGGCTGTGGGTGCTGGATAGTATGTATACAGGAGAGCCTAATAATGAAAGATTAAAAATACATGCTTATGCGGTAGGTATACGTCAACCAATTAGTTCACCGTTAGACTTAGTAATTGAAAATGTATGATTGCTAACGTGTTGCTGATTTCCAGGGGAGAATCATTAAAGACATGGCGAAAGTTTCTATGCCCGCATATGAGCACACGGAGAATGGCCTACCTCGTTTCTATCCTAGCATCCCAAAATAACATCACGGGTCAGTTAAAAAGACACCTAACAATACTCTTAATAACACTTCACTTGATAATGATACCATGGTTGGAAATAATATTCTGTGTTTGTACATATAGCTGTGATTGTGGTGTATTCGTCATCAAGTTCATGCAGTTTTGGAGTTTAGATAAACCATTGCAGCTTTGGGACAAGGTGAAGTTAAATATGTTATAACAATTAAGTTGAACCTCTTTCTAGTCAATTTCTTTCTCGGTTTTAAAATTACCCTCCAACACGTATTTGCCATGCAGGATGTTGTACAGGAGTTTAGGAAGGAGATCATACTAGACATAGTGATGGGTTCGCATAATTCACAAATTGGGAAGGCGCTGCAGGCATTGGACAGTGATCCTGTGCGCCGAAACCAACCAAGGAAAAAGACTAAGGCTGTGAGATCACCGTTCACAGCACCGAGCACGAAGAGCATACTGCAGCGTGCGGGGTTACCAACTAGAAAGCCAAATAAGAGGGGAAGACAACGGAAGAAGACTTCTTGACTAGGTAAGAAAACATCAATATAGACACCTGCCTTACTACATCTATGGTTTTCCCTGAGATAGAGTTATATAGCTTAATATGGCATTTTCCGGCTTAAACTCGTTTCGTGTGAGCCTGATAAATCCTGTTTCACTGCAGGTTTATGATTTCATGTTGCTTATTTTATCAAGTTCATGGTGACAATAAATCCAAAACCTCTGAGTGGATGGTGCTTATGCCAGGAATTATGATGTTTCTTTTCTTTGTAAATTGGATGGTTCTGGATCTGTTTTCTAATTTATCATTTTTAAGGCATTTGAACTTGTTAGTACATCATTGAGGAGTGAGTGGCTCATGTTTTGTTAGATACTCCTCAGCAGGTTTCATATATTAGGTATTTCAGGATTCTCAAGCAATAAGTTTCTAAGTTATTGATGTTACTAGTTCATTAAGCAATGCATTGCATATTTATAATATTGAGTCAACTCTGATCGGTGTATATAACCCTTTTGTTCATGTCTATGCTTAAGTGGCAATTCTTTCCATTAACTAGCATAGTGTTAACTAAATGGAGGCATTATTTATTTTTTTATCATTGTTTTCTAATGCTGAAATGTGTAGTTGCTGGAAATTAAAGCATTGCACGGCCTTTGGTCGTGATCAGTCTACATGAAGTAGGATTTTAAGTGGATGGTGTCTCTGGTAGGCACTCAGATGTTTCTTCTCAATGTAAAATGGATGGTTTGGTATATGATTTTTTTGTTTCATCACATCACTGAGATGTGAATGCCTTTTGTTTTTGATATTTTTTTATACTCTTCAACTGTTTTCACGGCGGATTTAAACTATTTGTTTTTTGTGAACAAATATGTGACAATTCGTTTCTTTAAAACCTTAATAAAAAATAAATGGGGAAAAGATAACAACAGTTGTGATTTTGTTTCTTTGAATGAATACCTCAAAACAGGATAAATGCAAGTGACAAAACAGAAAAGAGAATAGTTTATTAAGTTGTATCTAAAGAATGTCACTAAACTCACGCCAAGAAACCTAACTATATATGCCTAAAAGAATTCAACAGGTGTATGAATCTGCCACCATCCAATGAATTCCATATAGTAGAATCCTCAAATCTTTTATTTACAGAACCATGATGATCATTATCTGACTGAAGGTCAACCTCATCCTACAAGATGCACAACACAAACAGAACAATATACATTAATCAAGAACACCATTTCGTAAGGAAAATTTAAAATATATGTCGCTTCTAACACATACCAGATGTGACTTCCTCCTCCTTTTTTGCATTGACTTCTTAATTGACTTGTCCAACTTTGCTCCAAGTCTCTTACTCTTCAGTCGTCCTTTGGTCTTGATGGTCCCGGTATGTCATGTACAATAGCACCGCCTGTGCTCTGTGTGGGCATGGTATTCTGAGTCGCAGCAACAGTAGTGGAACGCATGCTGGCACGGTAATCAGTCAGCTTGGACTTTGCTTCCCAAAGGGCAGCTTGCAAGATGGCTGCTTCCTCATCACAAGCAATAAACTCCTGAGCAACATTATAGAACTCTGAACACAGATGCCTGAACAAGTTGTTGCTTTCATCACTCCGAGCCACGTCATGGCTACTCTTGATGTAAGTGTGCTTGCGGATAACATTCTTACTCCATCGAGGAAGAACATAGCAGCTCGGTACTGTGTGAACTCTATAGTATGACCACACCGCAAGGGTGTGTTAAGGGTCAAACTCGACCATGAAAGTATGGTAGACAGGCTTCCCCCAGAATACCTTCTACTCGTCCACTTTAATAGAAATTGTATCTCCCTTTTGTTCAATTAATCGAACCACCAACCCACTCTTGCAATGCAGGTATCCACCATAAAATGCGTGCATACTTTCACTACGCTGTGTACTCCTCATGCCTGCCCAAAATTCACTCTTGAAGAATATTAGAACCCACTTCCGTCGATTCGCATAAAGGTCTGCCCAAAAAAAAATGCATAAGAGTGCCGCTTATAAACAACATGATGACAGATTCCAACGCAATGATAAAATAAATTAAAAAAAATCCAGACACACTACGAGAAAAAACATCTGTTTATGTATTGAAAAGAACATCCACTGACTATAGGGGTGGAAACCTCAGCTACATTTCTTAGCAAAAACATAAGAGCGGAATCAAGCCGACAAAGATAACATGAAGTGAATAAATAGGCAACTAAAAACCAATAGACGGGATTTAATTTAACAATAACATACATGTTAACCATCTGTTCTGGCCTAAGTTAAATTGTTTGACAAAACCAGCCCAATCAACCTCGAACGATTCAGTTGAAGGAGAATTCCACACAATGTGATTCATCATTGCATTCAATTCTTCGTACCTAGCGTATCCACTGAGCTTGAATTGTGATTTCTTCATTATGTGCCAGATGCACCATCGGTGGACAGTATCAGGTAGGACCTTCCTAATAGCACCAGCCATCGCCTTGCACTGGTCAGTGATAATCTCCCTTGGCATAGTCCCGACGCATTTCACCCACTGTGTGAACACCCACTCAAAACTAGGGATCTCCTCGCTCCCAAGTAAAGCACAGCCAAGAAGAGTAGACTTCCCATGGTAGTTTACACCGACAAAGGATGCAAACGGCAGACCAAGCCTGTGAAAAGAGCAAAAATAACTGTGAGGCAACAAGACAAATTTAACAAATAACTGCTCTTACAATTCACCAATAAGTATACAGATCTGTTTTCTGTAAGTGGTGTCAATCGACACCACATCTTCGTAATATTCATACGAAACCCTACACCTTGCATCTACCCATAGTGCGCTCCTAAATTTATTAGCATCGTCAACATCTATGGCATAAAAAAAGTTGGGATTGATCTCCTTCATTCGAACGAAATAATTCATCATTCCCTGGAAGTCCTCATTGTCATCGGAGTATCGGAGATTGCGTGTGATGTAATTTCTGACATCCTTTTCTGAAAAACCCAGGTTTGAGGACCCACCAACCTCGTTTGCCAGTGCTAGATATGTCTTGTTGGGTCTTATTTGAGCCTCGTCGTTATCTGTAATGACGCACTTAGCATGCATGGTCAGCTTCCGGTACTCATGATAGTGGACAGCTTTCTTAGCCGAACAGGGGTGAGAATGCCTCAATTCTAATCTAGACACAACCCAACTTCCCTTCTCCTTGTCCAGTATGACATACATCCTTGCTCTACATCTCGTGGCTGTAATTCTGTTTGCTCGAGTTGCTGCGTTCACCCTAGACTCTTGATAAGCTTCTCGCGTGCAGTAAATAGATTGATTAACCGGTATCTTTGATTCCTTCTGCGCCTTGTCGAAATTTGTGTTCCTAATTTTAGTAACGAACCCAACTTTCTTTGCATAGTTTGCATAAAATTTATGTGCAAGAGGCAACGAACCAAAACTCATTCCTATGACTGGAATTTCCTCTTCACCGACGCCACTATGATTTGGCAACTGTAACGTCAATACACAAAATTAGATACGAATTAAAACTAGCTCTAACACAGTAAATATTTAATACCAATTCCTAGCATACTTTAATAATATCTCAAATAAATATTTAAGTGTACCCGAATTTTTCAAATAATTGAGCTTTTTGAACTTAAAAAACATCTATAATCATACAGATTTGTTTCACTATAAATACTAACCAAAACTTTATCCCAACCCAATATATTAAATGTTGGATTGGTTTGAATTTATATGGTTAATGAGTTGATCACATAAGGAACCAATACATTTGATAGGTTCACAAATCACAAAACACCTTTATATAGTAACTTGCGAAGAATTTCAGTAAAAGCCTATGATTATAAATATAAAAATGATATTTGAACTTTAGTGAAGTGTACAATCAGGATTCATATAGCACTCACTAATATAGTTATACTATATTGAAAGCATATACCGAATTGATGTAACCTAACCTAAGAAAGTAGATGAAAAGTAAAATCAAAGCATATTCTCATCAAAACCTTGCCAAGGCATAAATACTACCAAAAAGAGCACATATTGTTTCTTAGTCAATAATACAAAATTAACACAGTGAAAAATCTAATGTGACTTAAAAAACATCTAATTAGCATGAATTAGAAACATTCACATAGCACATTCAAACCTCGTGTCCCGAGTCCAACTCATCCTTTATAGTTAAAACGACGTCGGTAATTTTGTCGACCTTCAATTAAAGACACCGGAAAAAATCATTATCAAATTAAGATCCTTCCTTACTATATAATGAATGAGTCCAATAAAAACCTTCAAAAAATATTGCAAAACAAATCTGGGAGTTAAGCATACTTTAATGAGGGCAATTTTTATGATTTGAACATGCTGGGTAAGTATTTAGTAGCAATTTTAAGCATACTTTGCTCAACTAAATATATCACTGTGCCATAATTTTTCAAATGAATATACTTTTTGAACTGAAAAAATATCTAATTAGTATGAATAATAAACATTCAAATAACACATTGTTATAAAATTTCTTACAACGCAGGAGCAGCTTATGCAACATATCTTCGACCCCTCTTGCTCTTGAATAACTATTTCACCCACACTGAATTGTTCATCGCCTTGTGTTGGATTGATCAATGTACTAATCGATCCGCCTTCCAGGATTGAAAACGCCATGGAAGATGCTCTCTTCCGGACGTGTTGCACCGCACCCTTCTCTTGGATGGGTGATTGGAGGAGGTTGGCGCCGCTGATGTAACCAAGAGCGAACCATGCACCGTATCTGCCGAGAGGAAGATAGGATGAATAATCGGGAGCGTAGACTTCACTTGAGAATGGAGCAGCGCTTGGATGGTCCGATGGAGAAGGTCGGTGCCGTCAATGAAACAGCAATTAATAACAAATATTGTAAATTAAAAAAATTAAATTAATTAAGATAATTATAGATTAATGTGATTTTGTTTACTTCTTGACTGGTCACTTCGGTTCCATATACTTTTCTTTAATGAATAGTATTGATAATATGACCATTTGATTGTTAAAAGAGTAATGAAGGTCATTAAAGTTGGAATTAAGACAAATAAAACCGAATTGAGTTATAATGTAAGAGATCATGAACGAAGATAAAAGTTAAATTTTTTATTTTTATTAAAAGTTGCATTGTCTTTTGTGTGAATAAATAAAAACAAAATTGTATTTTTACTCTAATTTTGTTCCAAGCTAAGTGTCTGTTTGCAAATCCGCGAATGCTATCTGCAGTTTCTTTAGGTGCAAACCAAAAACATCAATGATTCTTCGGTTTTTGTGAGCCTTGCGAAATTATTTTCGTACAAATAAATACACTGCCGTAGAAACTAGTTTTTTTCTGTGGAGTGTACTCAAAGACGACTAGGCGAGGATTATAGCATTTTTTATCTATTAATCATTTTTTAGTAGAATTTTCAATTTATTCACCCAAAAAAAAAAAAAATTCAGTTTCTTTTTCTTATAGATTCAATAAATAGTCAATAAATCAAGAATGGACCATATCTTACAATTAGTCAATTTATCATTACTGCAATGATGCGTAGAGAATATTTCTAGTTACTCTTTTTTATATCTGTAAGCAATTATATGAAAAGATTATAATTACCTTAGAGACTCTGATGTATCATGCACATATATACTACTTACTAGAGCTTAATTAAAGTATGTAAGAACAAATAGTTAGTCAAACTTTGCATTATTCTATAATTTATTAAAATGTTCCCATTTTTTCCCTTTCGAATTTTCGAACACAATCCAATTGCTTCAATCCTCTGTCACAAAATAAGAATGTTCAAGATTGCTAACACTTGGCTCAATCAAATTCACCAGGATTCCTTTCATTTCATGTTATTTTCCCCCACCTAAACTACCTGTCTTAACATCTATCTCAAGTTTTGATTTCTTAAGCAAAGTTCTCTTGTAATTCACAAATTTAAACCCCAAAAGAAATTAACCCTTCTCTTTTCATATCACATGAATTGCTTATATATAATGATCTAAGCCATATCATATGAAAAATGCATAGAGCCAAAAATGGCATATACGAAAGCCCACTTCATCATCATTTTGATTAATCTTTGCACCATTGTTATTGCTACAAGCAACAATACATTGAATAGACCAAAATTCTCATCAATTCTAATCTTTGGTGATTCAACAGTGGACACAGGAAACAACAACTACATCAAAACATTAGGAAAAGCAAATCATTATCCATATGGAAGAGATTTCCCTGGCCATGTTCCCACTGGAAGATTCTCCAATGGAAAATTGGTTCCTGACTTTATTGCTTCCATTTTGAACATCAAAGACACTGTCCCTCCTTTCTTGGACCCAAACCTCTCCAACGAAGAGCTCCTAACTGGTGTTAGCTTTGCCTCCGGCGGCTCGGGTTTCGATGAGTTCACCGCGGTTTTGACCGGTGCCATACCAATGTCTAAGCAGATTGAGCTCTTCAAAGCTTATGTAGAAAAAATCAAGTGCATTGTTGGGGAAAAAGAAGCTAAAAGAATAATCGGAGATGCTTTGGTCATTATTAGTGCAGGAACTAATGATTTCCTTTTCAACTTTTATGACATTCCCACTAGAAGATCTGAGTTCAACATTGATGGATACCAAGATTTTATACAAAACAAGCTTCAAATCTTCATCAAGGTAAAAAAGCAAGTTTCATCTCTTAATCACATTACTATGCTAATGTCAAGACTAAGTACTTGTTTGAGTGTCATTAAATCGATAAAAAAAAAGATTTTTTTCAATGAAAAAAGATTTTTTTTTATTTTTTAGTGTATTTAGAAAATTTCTAATAGTAAAAATAAAAGTACTAGAAAAATAAAAAAAACATCTTTTTTTAAAAAGGTACAATTTTCATTTTTTTTAAAAGATATTTTTTTTCTTTAAAAAAAAGATATTTTTCACATAATAAATAAACAAAAAAGTACTTTTATCTTA
Organism: Arachis ipaensis; assembly: GCF_000816755.2. Taxonomy (NCBI): domain Eukaryota; kingdom Viridiplantae; phylum Streptophyta; class Magnoliopsida; order Fabales; family Fabaceae; genus Arachis; species Arachis ipaensis. The sequence continues at coordinate 22,220,207 of NC_029791.2, read as the reverse complement.
TTTTACCCAAACAATTGATAAATAAAAAGATATTTTTACATGAGATATCCAAATATAAAACCACTTTTACTTTTGTAAAAAGATCTTTAAAAAAATATTAATTATAAAAATATCTTCTTCGAGAATGGCGCGCAAACAAGTCCTAAACCAATTATTTATTCCTTTAGAAATATGTATAATAATAGCAAACTATCCCCTAAAATTTTCATGACATTAATTAGTTTTATTTCTAAAGATTTACGTTGCTATTAATTTAGTCCAATTTTAACATTAGTTTGGTCTCAAGAAAGTAATAAAAAAAAAAAAAACTTATAAATAACGACAATAGGTGCAATACTTGTTAGCATGATATTTGTGCACAATTGTAGGAACTATACGAAGTTGGATGCAGAAAATTTTCTGTGACTGGGCTTTCATGCATTGGTTGCATTCCCATTCAAATTACAGTCAAGTGTGTGAGTTTAAAGGAAAAGAAATGTGTAGAGGATGAGAATTCAGATGCTGAGATCTACAACAAAAAATTGGCGAAGCGATTACTTGTACTGCAAGAAATGCTTCCAGGAAGCAGAGTTGTTTATACAAACATATATGACCCATTGATCAACCTCATTAGTCAACCTGAAAAATACGGTGAGCTATAATTTATGCATTACAATATTCATTTCACAAAGGTCTTAGCTTTAAAAATTGAATGAACTTTTGTGATTTCAATTATTATATTTTCTTTTGGTATCTTTGATCAAACAGGTTTCAAGGAAACCAAGAGAGGATGTTGTGGGACTGGTTTATTTGAAGTGACTCCATTGTGTAACGAAATCACACCGGTATGTGATGATGCTTCAAAGTACGTATTTTGGGACAGTGTACATCCAACAGAAGCAACCTACCAGTATATTGCTAAGTACTTAGAAATGGAAGTTCTGCCCAAGTTCCAATTTCATATGGATTATACTTTTGAAAAAGTGTAAATGATCTCACTATAAACATATAGGTGGATGATTGATAGGGCGTAACAGCATCGTTTGATTCATGAATCCGACGAATTGTTGAAATAAGCAATTGGTCTGAAGACCTTGGTGAGAAAAATAAATAACAAAAAAGAAAGCAAAAACAGATGAAGTTCAATCATTCTGAATAATTGAAGTATTGAATTGATGTGAAAGTCCTGTACCGAAAAAATAAATAAATTTCTTTGGAAGACTTTTACCTACAGATATACTAATACAAAAAGGTAGATACTACAATGAAGATTTTATAATTGTCTTCATGTGAATATATTTCTTTTTGACTCTTGGATGATGAATTGTATGATTAGATTTTGATATTTATAAAAGTGTTATTTTTTTTAAAGTGTGGCTAAATAAATAAACCACACTTTTAACCAAAGCTTCTTCATGAAAAGATATTTTTATCATCTTCATTGTAGTATCCACAACTATCTTAAATTTTACTCCTTTTTACCCATCCAGAGAGTTCCACAAGATGGGCGGCTTTCAATTTAGAAGATATTGAGCTGAGGTGAAATTTAAATTGTCTATATATTTCATCTAACAAGTCCTTAAATTGACGATCAATTCCAATGTTTGGTGCTTGATATACTCGTGAGCTTATTAGAAATTATCACAAAACCACGTATTCTATAAATTTAAATTGACAAGAAGAGTCTCTTTTATTTAACGAAATATTATACATAAATATATTATTTTACTATATTCGATTCAATTCTATTTAAATTTTAATCGAACCTTTAAATTTTTTAAATCCTAACTCTATATAGAATAATATGGAAAATCTCACGATGCAAGTGGGGACTAAGGCTGGTAATGGGTAGGGTAGGGTAGGGTCCAACTCGCGGGTTGAGAATCTCTCAACCCTAATCCTACCCACACCCTAAATTTCTAAACCCTATCTTACCCTACTCTACCCGCAGAAATATCAAATTTTTTCAAAGTAAATATAAAATTCAATCATTTTAAATTTTATATATATTAATAACATAAAAAATAAAAAGCTAATACTCTAAATTATTAAATTAACTAACTAGTTTTAGTGGTTCTTCACTTATTGTAAATCATTACATAAAGAAAGTTGTGGGTTCAACTCTCACTTCTTTCATTATATACTTAATTTTTATAAAATATATGTGTTATATATGAGGTGCGGGTAGGGTATGGTAGGATAGGGTACACCATAAATCCGTACCCTACCCTACCCGCAGGCATACCCAGACCCTACCCTACCCTACTCGCAGCGGATCGGATAGCCTACCCTACTCAAACGGGTTGGATCGGATTGAATACTCGCGAGTAGGATATAAATTGCCAGCCCTAGCCGGGACTAAGATCTTACGCACCGGTTCTATTATTTATTTAATTATTTCCTTATTTCATTATTTCAATAAACCAATTGTGCGGATGGCATTGACACCATATATTTTTCCTATACAAAAATAGTGTCACTAGAAAGAAAAAACAAATATTTTAATAATTAATAAATATTAAATAAAATATATTTTAACTATTTTTAGTTATTTTTTTTTGTTACAATACAAAAAAGTGATAGTTGAAGAGACGCAGGTTCGAAAACCCATCCCAATGTATTCCTAATTCCAATGAGATTAGATAGTGTTATGTTGTGACTGATTTTTTGGCTGCAACCAATTATCCCGGAAAATGATTATCCAATAGAACCTCATGATGAGCCTTTTGTATCATGTAGTTAACATCAACTAGTAAGAAAACGAGGCCCAAGGCAGAAGTGTTACAGGTCTTGGAGGATTGGCTCAAGGTGGAGGCGATCCATTACTTTTATATTAATTTGATGAATCCCGGTGGATCAAATCCTTCAAACCTGAAACTAGTGATCCCTGATTCCCATTCCTTCTTTATGTGTCACGGGAATTGCTTCGGTCATGACGATTCTCGAAGGATGGAATCAATAGGTCATGCAGCATTGCAGTGTGCTCATGAAACAGCGATCCGAGATGGAAGGGATGCCAAAGACTAGGAGTGTGTTTAGTTTTCTTAGAAGTTTTATTTTTTGGCTTTTTCTTTTTCTTTTTAAATGTAAATATGATTCTGAAATTTAATATTGATGTTTTATTTAAAAATAGATGCAGTACATGTATTTACAAATTGGGAGCTGTCAGATAAAAATTCAACACGGAAGGGTGTTGAATGCAACCCGTGGAGGGGAGTAATAGCCATGTGGTGAAGTCTGGTTACATGGAGTTACAGTACATGGGAGACGTGTTGAATCAACACCGGGGAAGGGGAGGGGGGAGAGGCGTGTTATACGTGGCAAACTGTCATTGGCTGATGAATCAAAAAGTGGGAGCATGCTGAGTCAGCACGTGGGGGGCATGTTGAGTGCTCCGCTATATATAAGGCAAAATTCGGTATCATTTTCATTACAAGGAAGAGTGTTCTTTGATTGTGTTGCTAGTATAATGAAGGGTACCACAAACTTGGTAGTGTATCGCAACGGTGAGATTATACGGAATACTCATGAAGAAGTGAGGTTTGTGTGTCAGAATCCATTTTCGTTTGTGATTCCATGCACCATGACGTCGATGGATCTTCAGAACGGTCTCTGTCAAAGCATGGAGAACGGAATGTTGATGAGAGTCAGCAGTATTTTGTATCGGAATCCGGTTATAGTTTTTGGTGTTCTAATACAGTTTGATATTATGCCGATCATTGACGAAGCGAGTATGTAGAATATATTCCAAATTCACCGGCAGACTCAAATGCGACAGCCACAGATTGAGCTGTATGTTGAGTTTGAAAATGTAGAGGCAGATGAGATTCAAAATGATTTAGATATAGAGGATGATAGAGTTGCAATGTACAAAGGAATGAACAGTAACAGTGAAGAGGACTTCGAAGCCACTTATGAAGCCGGCGACGAAGACGAGGATCGTGATGTGGGAGTCGAGCCAGCAGCGGAGAATATAGTGGTTCATTTCGCAGTTAGTCAACCGATGAACGTCCCACCTTTTATGCGTAACTTGGATCTTGATGCCATGAATGCACCGGAATTCCCGGAATATGCAAACATAGGTACGTGATGAGTGAATAATACGTTTTTGGGTTTTTATATTTTGGATGGATCAATGAATGATGATTTCTGCTTTCTGTAGGTGTTGCTGACCCTGAGGACGGAGAGTTCAGGATCGGAATGGAGTATAGTTCTAGAAAGTCTGTCATTGCAGCAATCAAAAGTTACACTATCTCTAGAGGAGTCGACTAAATGTTTATGAGTCCGAACCACAGACGTTCTATGCAAAATGCAAGACGTATGGGCATGGGTGCGACTGGCTCATCCGAGCTAGCTTGATATGAAAAAAAGGTTATTGGGAGATACGGAGATACAATGGTAGGCACACGTGCACCATGGGAACGATCTCATAGGACCATTCTAAGTCAGACTCGGACACAGTTGCTGAGGCTATAAGGCGATTGGTTGAGACTGACCCGTTCATCAAGGTCAAATCTATAATTGCGGAAGTGCAGTCAAGGTTCAACTACACCATCAGTTACCGAAAGGCTTGGCTGGCAAAGCAGAAGTTTATAGCCAAAGTTTTCGGTGGTTGGGAGGATTCTTACCATACTTTGCCACGGTGGCTCTTAGTCATGGTTCAGAAGATGCTAGGCTCAATTGTCCAAATAGAAATACGACCCCTGTACAACGGGAGTGAGGAGGCGGACGGTGTTATAATACTTCACCGCGTATTTTGGTGTTTCAATCCATGCATTAGGGCGTTCAAGCATTGCAAGCCTCTAGTTCAGGTTGACGGCACACACCTATACGGAAAATACAAAGGTACACTTCTGGTTGCTGTTGCACAAGATGGGAACCAGAACATTGTGGCTATCGCCTTTGCCCTGGTGGAGGGGGAGACAGCTGATGCGTGACACTTCTTTCTCAGGAATCTACGAAGGCATGTTGTTAGAAAAAACGGTGTGGGTATGATCTCAAACTAGGGGTGGCAGGCGGGGAAGCCCGCCCCGCCTAATGGCAGGTTAGCCCGCCTAAATTTCTTTTTTTCTTTTAATATTTATAAGGACATATCTTCTATTTAAATCAATATAAATGCAAATATTAAATATAAATAGTCTCCAAAATAATAAACATAATCCAAAATACAAAAGATAGTTATAAATAGTCCCATAGACAAAATAAATATAAGCAAAAATCCAAAAACATAATTATAAATAGTCTTCAAAGCAAATTAAACATAATTCGAAACACTTAATTTTCATCTTCATCTTCATGTAAGTCAATAACATCATTGGAACCAACTCCTGAAGAATAGCCTTCTCCTTTTACAATATCTTCCTCATCTTTATCTTCCTCTAGAAAAAAGTAAATAAATATATTAGAAAAATAGTATATAATAATGTTCAAAATTCACTCAAGTATGTTGTATGTCATAAATATAATTATACCAAAATCATCATATCCACGTATCCAATTTCTGGTGCAAATCACCGCTTCAACATTATCTGGCAACAAACGACTTTTATACTTATTCAAAACATGAGAACCCATGCTAAATGCAGATTCTGAAGCCACGATAGTAATAGGAATGCTCAACAAATCTCGTGCCATTAGTGATAGTGTTGGAAAACGATGATGGTTGTCTTTCCACCATTGCAAAATATCAATGATTGCATCATTGCAAAATAATGTTGCCTCACTCAAATAAATATCAAGTTGGTTCTTTCCACTTTTCACTTCAGCTTCTTGATTACGGGACATCAAATCCTTTGCATTGCAAACAATATATGAATCAAAAAGTATGAAAAATAAAAAATACATATAACCAAGTAGATAAAAATACTTACACCAACAATTTTAATAAGCTGAGTTCCAATTGCAAAAGATGTTGCTTGAGAAAAATTACTTGAAAGTTGGGAAGAACTCTCTACAGTTGTAGAGGAATTGTGGTCATAAACCTCAAAGAGCTTGTATAACTTACTCTTCACATGCTCCACTTTGTCTTTAGAACTAATAGGATCAATCTCATTATAGCAATGAACCAAAGTGTTGAGTTTAAATCTAGGATCAAGAACTGCCCCAAATGCAAGAACAACACTGTATTCCTCCCAATATTTCTTGAACTTAATCATCATTTTTTCTCCCATGTTCCTTATAAGCACCTCATCATTCTTCAAACTATTCATTAAAATAAGCTAGATTTGCCAAACTTGTAAAAAATACAAGTTGGATGTTGGGTAAGAAGTTCCAGACATCAACTTGGTAGTTTCGTAAAATGGTAACAAGAAATCACATATCTTTTCAGTTTTTCTCTACTCATCTGATGAAGGACAATACTCCATAAATCCAGCTTCTTTTACTTTATACATTTCAAAAGCTTTCTTATATGGAATAGCACTTGCAAGCATTGCATAAAGTGAATTCCACCTAGTAGGAACATCTAAACATAATGCAGTCGTATACTCAAGTCCCTCAATATCTTCAAAACATTCTTTAAACTTAACCATTCGACTTTCAGATTTTCTCAGATACTTAATAGAATCTCTAATCTTATGCACTGTATCACCACATATTTTCATTCCATCTTGGACAATAAGATTTAAAATATGAGCAGAGCAACGAACATGAAAGAATTCACCACCACACAACAATGAACCATGCACATCCAAAGTACTTTTCAAGTGTTCAACACAAGTATCATTAGAAGAAGCATTATCCAAAGTAATGGAAAAAATCTTTTTATCAATTTTTCACTCAATCAAAAGTGTAAAGATTTTAGAAGACAAATCAAATCCTGTGTGAGGAGGAGGCATATGACAAAAATTGAGAATTTTACTCTGTAATTTTCAGTTCTCATCAATAAAATGTGCAGTCAAACATATAAACCCCTCATTGGTACTGGAAGTCCAAAGATCAGATGTTAAGCAAATTCTATTTGGAATGGAAACTAAATTTTTTTTAAGTTTCGCAGCTTCTCTCTTGTGAACTTTCACTATGTCAGCCTTAACCGTATTCCTAGAAGGAAGTTTCAAAGTTGGACTAATATATTTCACCCAATTTCTAAATCTCCTATCATCAACCATATTAAAAGGCTTATCCCCAGCAACTACATAAGAAGCAAACATATCTCTAGCCACTCCTGAATCAATCTCATTTTAAGTTGCAATTCTGCTATAATCTGACCAATATCTTCATGCTTAATTTGAGTACAACTATCAAGATGTCGTTTTATAGTAGAAGTGCCATATCGCTTATCTCCTGCTTTAAACACCTTCTTGCATCCTTTACACTCAGCACGTTCTACTCCATCCTTATCTGGACCGAGCTTTTTGAAAAAATTTCAAACATCGGATGTTGCTGGTCTCAGCCTTTTCGAACTAGGTTTATCAACCTCGACCGGAGCAGCCTCAGAACCAACTCCAGTAGTAACAAGGTTACTCACAGTTTCAGAATTCATATTTTTTGAAATAAAAGTAAATGTAAATTGTTTATATGAATCTGAAATAAAACAAATATCAACTCATCTGATTTAATCAAAACTCAACCATTAGCAAACCACACAAAAAATAGCAAACAATTTCTGAATCTGCATCAGATTCAAGTATTCAACCAAATATCAACCATTATCAACCATAATCAAAACTCAACCATTATCAAACAACACAAAAAACAGGAAATAATTTCTGAATCTGCATCAGATTTAACCAAATATCAACCATTATCAACCCTAATCAAAACTCAACCATAATCAGATTTAACTAAATATCAACCATAATCAAAACTCAACCAAATATCAACCATTATCAACCATAAACCCTAATTTACCTATATCAAACAGAACAAAACACAACAAACAAACCTAAATTGATGAATCTCAAACCCTAAGCCAGAAAACTAACCAGAGGAGGCGAGGACCAGGACAGAGGAGGCGAGGAGAAGCCATGTCGCAGCGATGAAGATAAACAAGGAGACCCAGAGTCCCAGAGAGCGAGACCAGCAGCGAGAGGACAAGACCCAGGAGCCCAGGACCGAGACCAGCAGCGACGACGGCTACACGGAGCAGCAGCGGTGGCTAGAACCCACGAGGCCACGAGGACCGAAGATCGACGGTGACTCAGTGACTGCGACTCAGCGAGCGTCAGGGGTGAGGACGAAACTCTGAAGTGCGAGCTTGACGGCTGAGGTCGACGGAAGTGCGATCTTGACGGCTGAGGTCGATGGAAGTGCGAGACGGCAGGTGTGAGGTGTGACCATGTGAGAGACTGAGAGTGACAGTGAGGATTGAAGACCTTGGGGAGGAAGCTGAAGGCTGAACGCTGGAGACTGGAGAAGCTGAAGGCTGAAGGCTGAAGCTCTGTCCTCTGTGTTGACTGTTGAGGACCGAGGGAGTGACCGAGTGAGAGACTGAGAGTGACGGTGAGGAACTGAGGATTGAGGTCGAGCTGTCGAGGAGACGAAGAAGCTGCAAATTTGGAAATTGGAATTAGGGATTCATTAGGGTTTCGCTGGGGATTTGGGTCAGGTCGGGGGTGAGTGGGTTCATGGGTTCTGGATTTGGGCTGAAAAATCATCCTTTTAACAAAAAAAAAATGCCTCAGCTCGCCGGGGAAGCCCGCCTCACCCCGCCGAAGCCCACGGTTTGAGCGGCGTGGGTTAGGTGGGCTTTTGTCTTTCGGCGGTCCCAAAATTCCAGCCCGGTCCGCCTTTTTTTGGCAGGTTATGCGGGCCAGCCCGGCGTGTTTAGGCCCGTTTGCCACCCCTATCTCAAACCGACATGAGTCAATCCGGGCAGCAGTAAATTGTTCCAGTGGTGATTGGCAACCTCCGAGAGCATGGTGGATGTTTTGTATAAGGCACATCGGTAGCAACTTTTTAAGGGCATTCAAAGTACCGCACCTGCAAAAACTTGATGTCAACATAGGGTATTCAAGGACGGTGGAGGAGTACAACATTAACTATAAGAGGTTGGAAGAGCGAGAAGAGGCATATGCCCGGTGGTGCGATGCCATTGGACTTAAACACTGAGTATTGGCATTTGATGGGGGTCATCGATGGGGCCATATAACGACGAACCTTGTGGAGTGCATTAATTCAGTGTTGAAGGGTGCCCGAAACCTCCCTGTGTTGGCCCTTGTCCAACTAACATATTATCGGTTAAACGAATTATTTACACGGAAGAGTGCCGAGACTCACGAACATAAGCGTTCCGGATTTACTTACTCTGTATTTGCACAAAAGTGGATAGAGGCAAATATGCAACGTGCTGGAAATATAGTTGTGCACCGGTTTAATAGACGAAACGAGGTGTTTGAGGTGCGTGAAATGCCTAACGGAAAGGTGTTGGTAGTTGATCTTGCGCGACGGACGTGTGACTGTGGGCACTTTCAGGTAGAACGACTACCATGTCGACATGTTATTGCTTACTGTGCCAACCAGCGACTCAATTGCCAGCTGTATGTGCATGATGTGTACAGGATGACAGAGACTCATAAGGTCTACAGATTTGAGTTCGTACCATTAGGTGATGTAGAGACATGGCCTGCTTATTATGGACCCACATTGGTCGCTAATCCTGCCTTGAGGCGCACGTTGAAAGGTCGTCCCAAGTTAACCCGATACTTGAATGAAATGGATTCATGCGACATGCGTGGTCCTCAGATATGCCGTCTATGTGGTGCTCAGGATCATAGTCGGAGTCGATGTCCCCAACGTGTTAGACCAAGTGGTGCTGGTGACATTGGTCCTCCCTAGGTCTTTTTTGTTTTTTGTGTTTTTCAGTTAATGTTTTTCATATATGCAAGCGTGTTTGTATTTTTAACTTTGGATTTTGTCAATTGATGTTTTTTGATATTCGTCGTGTTTGTATTTTTAATTTGGGTTTATCCATTGATGTTTTTGATGTTTTTAATGTTTAGTTAATATTATCATTTACTGCCTTTGTGAGGTACGCATACAAAAGATTAACCAATATTTACATTCACCTAATTCTGACACCATAATTAAAATTAAACATAGGTAAACATTACGAAAGATTAACTACGAATTAAATCAACTTAATTCTTAAAATTAACCCTAACCAACTTAAACTCAAGCTCACTTCTTTCGAACCAACCAGTTCAGTCCCTTGCCCATCATGCTCTGACCGAACCGCGACGGAGTAAACCTATCAGGTGGATTTCGTTCCGTCCGTAGGTCATACAGATGACCCCGAACTGAGTCATCCAAAGCCAGAGTAGCCGACCCACCTGCCTCTGCGGAGCAGATGTACCGGGGTTGTACTCGTCAACAACCTTGAATCCCCAATTCTGCTGGGTGAAACCACTGTCACACAATGCCCCCCTGATGTGTGCCCGGAAGCATGACCCCACATACCATAGGCCATATCTACTAATGCCCCATGCCCATTAGCCGACCCTGACGGTGTAGGCATAGTGGTAAGCTTTGGCCAATCACCCAAGCCAGCATTGGCCCAATGCTGTATTTGCTTATCTCCATGACTGTCAACGGGAATCTGCGATGGGATCGACGAAAAGTCAAACCATTCATGTCCGACTGGAATGGTAAGTATGGGCTGATTATGCTGGCTGGGCTGACCCTGGTGGCTGTGCTGAGAGTACTGACCGTGCTGACTGTGTTGAGAGTACTGGTTGTGCCCACTGTGCCAACTGTGCCCACTGTGCTGACTGTACCCACTATGCTGATTGCGACGTCTGTAATAACTGCCCTCGCATTGGTCATCAAACTGAACGTGGTAGCTAGAATCACTGTGGTGACTGTGATGGCTACCATGACTGTGGTCTGGTAGTTGTGGTATATAATAAGGAAACGGCTGAAACAATGCGTACTGAGGTGGACCCTGAGGTGCTGGTGGCTGATCTGGATGCTGAGGAACGTACTCCGTGAATAGGGTAGATACTTTGCGTGGCATATGCGGTCAACTTATCCGTGAATAGGGTCAAACCCAACAAACAGAAAATCTGCCATCTGATGTATCTCTTAATAGACTCCTCGGTGTCCAATTGCTCTGCATCTTTGGCACCCCGAACCCAACTCAGCTTTATATAAGATTTCGAAGAACTACTGACAACCAGTTCGGGACCGAATATAGTGATGCTCTGACTCTGTAGGAAGTCGCTACTACTATCTGTCTAGCCGCTCACAGGCTCTCCATTAATGGGTAGGCCAAATATATGAGTGACATCTTCCAGTGTCACAGTAACCTCACCCACCAACAATACAAAAGTATGAGTTTCTGGCCTCCACCTTTCTACCAAAGTAGCTCATAAGGGGTAAAATCCTTTTATGAACTCAATCCTAGAGACGTGGTAGAATCCTGTTGAGCGTAAGTAATTTTCGACCATCGAATTCTACGTTTGCGGCGGATCCAATTTACGAACCATCAAATTTCTGTTTGGTTGGTTCAACAAAATGTATTCACTAAATATTAGTTTAAATAAATAAAAATAAATATTTATAATAATAATTTTCATAAATATAATATTGTTATTTCTAATCATAAAAAAATTACTTACTTAAATATTATAAATAAATACATTTAATATTTATATTCAAAAATAAATAAATATCAATAATATTTAATATAGTTACGTACCATTTTTTTTAATCACTACAAACTAATAATTTTTTTTATATAATTTTTTTTTCTTTAAACACACCTATCTAAAATCCTAACTCTTGGTATAACACACACTTCACAACCTGGTTAGCTTCTTATTTTACCCCTCTCATCCTATCTTCTTCTTTTTTCTTCGTATCACACACGCCACACACTTCAGATGCATTCCACCAAGAACCAAGACGCTCAATTTATAGAGCGTGAATGAGAGTCGCTAGTTATCGGGGTGGGGTACTGTCCCCTGCATGCAGACCACCTGCAACATGCCCTCTTGTTGCTGCTTGCATCCTTGGAACCTAAACAAAAATCTTGCTACTCGTGCCTGCCCGCCACTTCACCACGCTTCCTGCGTGATGCTAGGAAACTGCCATACCTTGAACTGGCCCTATCACCACACTCCTCCTGCGTGTTGAACTGACATCCACAATACGGTAAAACACCTCCCTTCCCAATATTGAGCAAATATACTAACATAAACTACATTAATACTAACTCATTTTTTAAGTAAAATTAATTTTATGTAAATTTTCGTTTACAAATTTTAATGCAAACACATACTAAAAGTTTGGTTTGGCATTTGAAATATAAAAATCAGATTTAAATTTTTTTAACTTCTAATTTTTTGTTTGGCCTTTTTGTTTTCTTTTAACCCATAGATGTAATTTTATTTTCTAACTCAAGTTGAGGTGAAGCAAAACAATTTAGGAAAACACGTTAGAGAGGATAAAAGTGCATTCAAGTATTTTGAATGCTGTTTTTTGATGTTTGGCAATTTTTTTCTCTGAACACCAACATGATTTTACATCCCAAAAATTCGTTCACTAGAAGCAAGAAATTATAGCTTCTGCAAAAATAATATTATAATTTAATATTATATTTTTTTAGTAATTAATTAATTATTTATCTAGAAGTGATTTTAACTAATATTATTCAAACAATATTTATTTTATCAAAATTAATTTTAGTAAAAATTGCCAAACATAAATCATGTTAGCATAAACTCACTTCTACCCAAAATCAATTCTACAAAATCACTTTTATTCAAATTCTAGTTTTTGCCCAACGTGAATCCAAACACACACTTAGTTTTTGCCTTCATTGTTAGCATTAAATCGTTAATGAGGAGAATTTATTTCCGTCCGTTTAAGGTGCCATCCCTTGCATTGGCTGCTGCAATTGCTAAGATTACATCTCAAATTTATTTAAAATAATTAAAATACCCAAACACCTTGCTAACTTTATTGCAACAGATTTTGGAATGAGATTCTATCTCCGGTATCCTAGCCTCCCAAACATATTGGAAGAATATCACCACAAAAACAATAACCAATCATGCAAGTAATATCAACCAAACTGAATGAGCCTGCAGATGTGATAATAACGGGTGAATAAGAAAATCTCTGTGAGGGCAGATAAACAAAGTGGACAAAAAAAAGAAACTGGTAAAATAAGAGAGTTTTGAGGGAGAAAAAAGAGAGTTTGGTTATTATATACTCACTAATAGTAAACATTAGTCGTCAAGTGTCAACTCTATGCTTTCTTAGAAATTATAAGAGAATTAATTTGTATAGCTTAGTCGTATATAAGTACGAACTCCAATTTCTTAATAAGTCTAATACTTTTCCAAAACCATTGTTCTCTAAATAGATTACGATTTTATTCCCTAAATTTCCGATGTTGAATACTTGATGTTCTCATTAGCATGATCAGGAAGAATATCGTTGAACTTCTTAATGAAATTTTGATATGCTGAGACAATGACTGAGCGCATACCAAGTTTATTATATCTTCCTTTAGCTTTTCATCAGGAACATAAAATCTATTGATTTCTCCACATTCCGAGAAAGTGCTTGTTGAACAAGATCTTCTCTTTCATTGACTTTGCCGTCACATTCTCGCTGTCCAACTTCAAGTAGCCCAACACCTCATCCCATGAGAAACCTGGAATTCAAGAGAAAAACTTAAGATGTCAGACAAGCGGTCATTTAAATAAGGTTGTGCAACCCAATCGTAAGCGATATGTATCAATAGCTTCAAGAAAGTGGTTAATTGTTCAAGAGTTTTTGGGTTGAGACTGGCAGGAAAATTTGATGTGGGTAAATCTTTAGTAATTGGGCTCGAGATGGGAATTTCTTTTTCTTGAGTAATTTTGGTTAAGACAGCTACCAATTTAGCCAATTCGACATCTTGAGATCCGGGGACAGTGACTGGAGCTTCTTTCGAAAATTTAGGACCTTGTAAGGAAGAGGGTTCAGTTGGCTTTACTGGACTTGGTATTTTTTGTAGAGGAGGTGTAATTTCTTTGGCCACTCGAACATGTGAATCGAGGGTTTATATAACAGGAGAAAGTATTGATAGGAGAAGGAGGATTAGAAGTATTTACAGTCTGAGGACTTGAAGGTTTTTCCTGGGTCAGATCTATCAAGTTCTACTTTTCAACATTTGATGGAAGAATGATTTTGATAGTGTTTTTGTATGGATACCTGAAGGGGGAGCTCGGTCCCTAGGAGTCGACACCGAGTTGTTATTTTCGGTGCCGACCTATGAGCTTTGTGGAAGTTCGAGCTTTTCTCCGAGGAGATGTCCAATTGCACAGAGCATGAGCCAGGAACAAGGGGGAGTGTACCTGCAAAGGCACTCCGAAGCTTAAGTCAGTATTGAAAATTCAATGTCTCCTGTATAAGATAGAATACCATACCTTTATAGGTGAAGTAAGGTCGGTTACATTTCTCATGGTCTTCGGAATTGAAGAGTAATGATCAGGCTTTGATGGGTGATGACGTTATATTAGACGTTTTAGGATATAATCCGTTGGGTCATATTGTAACGTAACTGGCCAATTATTGATGTTAATTGCTGATTAATAACGTAACGCCAAACTTATGCTGCATTCTGCCGAGTTATGTCTCATAATGCCGAGTTATGACTTGATATTTGTAACGGCCGGATCATAGCCCCCAAGCTTAGCCTGGGAATATGTTTAATGAAGCAGGTTGAGCTTTAAATGATGCATAAGTCGGCTATTGAGTAGTTCAGCGAGTGGTTTTGTCTTGTAGCCCCCAGTTCAAGATGTTTTGTTAAACAAATAGTTAATAAAGTAATATTAATTAGAGAGGGAATAGTGCGTGTACTCATTAATGACGTGCATCTTCCCAATGCACATCATTTCTCTTGGGGCAGTTGAAGTGACGATTTGGTGGTATTGGGAAGCGGTTTTTGGGGTTTGAATTTAACATTGGAGTTGAAGGGGTTTGGCATTTTAGCATAAGGTTATTTGAGCTTTATCAGAGGAAGTTTGAAGCAAAATATGAGCAAGAGAGGTATCATCTTGTTTTATTTCTATCATCTGTGAACTTTGTTTTCCTTCTCTGTTTGCTTTTTGTTCTTTCTCTTTTTGTTGTTTGTTTGATAATGGGGTTTGAGAAAGAGAAGAAGGAAAATATTGACTGGTTGTATGATTGGGTAAATGAGGATGTGAGGAGGTATCCGTCGTTGTTCTTGGACGAGGGTGCCGTGAAGGAGATAGATGTTAGTAGAGTAGTGAGGGGTGGGTGTGGGGTGCGGTTGGAGTTGCTTCCTTGCACAGTTGATGAACGCGTGTTCTATAGGGGGGAAGGGTTTGAATTCTTTTATATGTACAGTAGTGTTTTGGAGGAGTTGGGAGTGAAGCTTCCATTTAGTGATTTTGAGTGTCAGGTGCTGAAACAACTGAACTGTGCACCTTCATAACTCCATTCCAACGGTTGGGCATTCGTTCGTGGGTTTGAGATTCTGATGGAGTTTTTGGAGGAGCCGCCTACAGTGGAGTTATTTTTCTCACTGTTCTAGGCAAAAGGTATTTGGAAGGGGGGTTGGGTGAATTTGAACAGTTCACCAGGGTTTTCTCTGTTTAAGCTGTACAAGTCCTCGTTCAAAAACTTTAAGGAGATGTATTTGAAGATTAGGAGTGCGGAATATGACTTTCCATTTTATATGGACGTGTTGTTGGGAGAGAAATTCTCGTTGTGGTAGTGTTCGGAACCTCAGAGTATTCTGGGGTCTGAATCAATATGTCTTCGAAATCAGTGTATTGTTGAGTATTTGGTGGAAGGGATAGATCGGAAAAGTTTATTATCGGTGTTTGAGTTATTGCAGTGGGATGATAATAGGCAGGCTGTAGTGGATTATTTAGGTGAGCTTATTTGTAAATGATGTAGTCCAGATAAGACTTGTTTTAATTTTGTAACTGTTTTTGCTTTACTGTTTTTGAAGGTGGGAAGTATCCCGGGGTCTCCGCAGCTACCCTTAGATCTCGGGTGAAGAGCAAAAACTTGGAGAAAGAAGGTTCAACATCAAAGGCAGAAAATGTGGCAAGTGCTGGGGATGTTGATCAGCTGAGACCTAGAAGAAGAAAAGTAATTTTAAAAAGAAAGAGAGCTGATGTAGTGGATATGTCTGAGGGTTCTGAAGAAGAAGATGTTCCGGTTGAGGAAATTCGGAATTTTGTAGAGAATCAAAAGAAGTTACATGATCTTGCCGAGCATTTTGATGGGTCGTCGGTGTGGGCAAAAGATTTTCCATATATGGCTGTTGTTGACGAGTTTTGTTAATCGTCGGTAGATGTGAGTTTAGCCGACAAGGTTGGTGATACTGCTATTGATCAGTATATGCAGGTAAGGTTGTATTGGGTTTTGTGTGTTTTATGTTTTTTGTGTAAATGGTGATGGATTGTGTTTGATGTAGGTTATTGGCCTGCGTTTGGCGAGCCTTAGGCAGAGTCAGGAAAAGAAGCATCAGAAGCTATCAGATCTGAAGTCGTTGAAGGAAGAGCTAGGTTTGAGAAATGTGAAGGTTGCTGAGTTGGAGACAAAGTTGTCAGAGACTGAAAAAGATTTGAAGTTGATGAAGGAAAGTTATGCCAAAGAGGTTGAAGATCTGAAGAAGAAGGATGCCGAGCTTTCTTCTTTATCTTCTCAGGTAGTGTCAATAACAGCGAAGTTGAATGAGGTTGAAAAGAGTAAGGTATCAGAAATTTTGGACTTTTTTGTTGAGGGTTTTGAAAGGGCTTCCCTACAAGCAAAGTTTTTGGCTCCCGACTGTGATTTTTCTCATATGGATCCGGGAAAAATTGTCAGAGATGGAGTTATGGTTGAAGATGATGGAGATGCCGAGGAAGAGGATGAAAATAGTTAATCAGTGTTTATGTTTTGTTTATATGTTTAATGTATGTTGGTGGATTGTTTTGCTCCTGTAGTGAGCTTATGACTGTTTATGTTTTTAACTTAATTTTGGTACTGTTTATGAAAACAGTTTATTTGGTTTTTGGCTATTTGCATATGTTGATTTTATAGAAAATATATGTTTTTATGATAGGTGAATTTTGCCTAGTTGTGATTGTGGCTTGAAGGCAATTTGTTTTTAAGTAAAATTGTGTTAATGGTGTAATGCCATTAATTTGATGGATAAGTATCATGGAAAGACCGACTAGGCTGAGTTTATCGAGATGCCTATTGATGGTTTATCAGTGGCTAAGAGAAGGGGGGTTGAATCTTAGCCCCTTTTTCGCTTAATAACACTTGCTGTTTTTCAGAACACTTGAGGAGATATTTTTGTTTTTGTCTCGTGCCTAGTCAAGAGACATTTTCTTTTTGTCTCGTAACTAGCCAAGAGATATTTTTCAGTTTTGTCTCTTATGCAGTAGAAACAGAAATGGAGTAGAAGAGAGAGAAAATCACACCAAGATGTATCCTGGTTCAGCTGCTCTGTGCAATGCAGCCTACATCCAGTCTCCATCACAAAAATGATGGAATTTCACTATAATCATGATTACATACACCAATTTTTCCTAGGAACTACCCTTCCTATCTGGGACAAGTCCAGAATCTAATTCCCAATCCTGAACTTGACTTGGTCACTGCCAAGCTTTCAACTGCTAAGTGCTAACCCAACTTGTGGGGATTTCCACAGAATCATGAAACACAACACAGATGTACAAAGGAACTCTAAGGACATCTATGGCTTTTTCTTTTAAATTTGTATACTCTGTCTTTTTCCGCTCTATGGCTTTTTCTTACAAACTTCACTGTTTGTCTTTTTCCATGAGACTCAAGACAGACAAAACTAAACAGAAAAATACAAAATAGAAAACATTGAAGGAGAAGAACTTCTGTTAGCTTGGTTAGCTATATGAACTCTGTGCTCACTCTTTTCCTTTACTTCAAACTCTGGATGTTCTCCCTTATTTATAGAAGGGGAAGCCTCCAAGATTAAAGTTCTTGAACTGAGCCAACTTCTTCTTCTTCATGCAAACCGGTTCAGCCAGAGAGAGATGAGAGATAACCGAATGTAAAACCCAACATGCAATTACCTCTGTGTCTTCCCTTCACACCAAGCTTCACCAATCCGAGCCATCCATCTTGACTTGCACTCCAAGAAGGATTCTTAGCCCTTGATGAGCTCTTGATGATGACAGCTTCTTCTGCTCTAACTTCTGCCTCATCCTCCACGTAGCTACAGTAGCTACCTTCTGTGGTGGTTGATCAAACGCTGAGACAAGCCATCCCTCCAAAGATCTTCTTCCTCTGACCGAACGGATCTTCTTCCATTTTAGGGTATGGAAGGCTTGATAATTCTTTACCATTTCTTACCCATTTTGGCAAAGATCTCAGCCACTCCATACTTCAGATTTTCTTTTTCTTGAAGCCATCATCACAATGGCTTCTAGCTTGCTTCTAGCTTGCTTCTAGCTTCCTCTTCTTTTTGTAAAAGCTTTCATACTTTCTCTGTGAAGTGACCGAATGCAATAAGAGAGATGAGAGAGAAGAGAGAGAAATTTGAACAATAATCAATGGAATTGATAAAGTGAATTAAGTTTCCCACTTCCCTTTGCTTTAGGTAGCGTGTAGCACTAAGTGCTATCAAATCAATTCTTTTTTCTCTTTCCTATTTTCAATGTCTGTATTAACTCCACTTAATAAAATTTGAATTCCACCACATGATGGAAATGAGATCCGTTGGAAGCATGCAGCAAAATGATTAGAATTGATTTCATTAAATTAAATGGTTAGCTTAAACCTTGGTCCAATTCCCCTTTTTAATTTCGGACCAATTATCTTGTTGGGCTTCAAAAATATTTTCCTAGCCCAACACATGTAACAATTCAGCCACATATTATATGAAATATTGCATAAGGCTGAGTGTGCTTGCTTAACACAATTGGGCTTGTTTACCAAAATTCTGGCCCAAGCATGAATCTGCACCATACAAAATTATTAATTAGTAAATATTAATTAAAGATTAAATTAATAATTTTGTAATTAACTATTTTAATAATATTTGATCATCATCAAATTAATGTAGAGTTTTCCAAACTCATCAATCTCCCCCTTGATGACAAACATTATTAAAAATTGAAATGAAAAGAAATCAAAGATTAGAGTACTCCCTTTGAAGATTAGGATTCCTTTCCCTTTCCAATTGTTACATGACTCCCCCTTAATATATGCCATTTTACCAAGAGAAGCATTACCTGTAACAATTTTATCAAGCTTAAGGCAACTATGTTATTCAACATATAGAATTTTTGAGATGTTGAATGGCTTAATTTATGAGCAGAAATAGCATGATAATCACAACTTAACTTGTTATCATATAAATGATTTTCTGCTCAATAATAATAAAAAATGTTTTGAGTACATAGTACATAAGAACAGAAAAGACATTTGATAATTCCTAATAATTTGCTGCCGAATCATTTGAAAAAAAAAAATTTTTCCAGCCATCATATCAGAGCAAAATAATTATTAGTTTATAGCAAGGAAAACATTTTTAATCAAACATAATTATATCAAAGCATAAGGAATATATCAGCATATCAGAGTTTAAAGGGATTATCAAGTCACAACTAAATCCCAAATTCAACAAATATTTCAACAGAAACAGAGCATGAGGCATTAACACAGCAGAACATATTCAACAAAACAGAGCATGAGGCATCAACATAGCTGATCATACATGGATTTATCAAAAATAACTAAGTTCCAACTACAGCAACCATTTCAACAATTCAGAACATATATCATCAATATCAAAAAGCATCAACAGAATATAAGGCATCAACTAATCAGAGCATAATGCATCAAACGTAAGGCATATGTATAGGGGTGATCATGAATCACAAGAGATTTCAGCCCCTGTTTCTTTCAACTTTTCAATTTTTCAGCTTTCCTCCCCCTTTTGTCATCAAAGGGGAACCTGCAAAGAAATGGCAATGGAACATACACAAATATAACCAAAACCTACATATCCAAGAGTTTATCAAAATAACAGTGGTCTAGAGTATCCAAACAGGCTTCAAAGTACCAAAATAAACCAAACAGAACCAGAATTCAACAACAGACAAATAAGTTAATCATCAGAAAGGTTGTACTTAGATCCAGATTCATCATCCTTATCGGCAGCCCCCATCTCTTCTTCAAAATTCTGAAGTATCAGACCCACTCTTTCTTGGCACTTTGTCCAAGCTTTTTCATTTTCGTATGCTTGCTTTCGAGCGGCCTTGTAAGAATCCGTCATCAGTTTGGACATGTTAGTAAACTCAGTGAGGACCTCCTTGATCGATTCTGCCATCTTGGACAGCTCGGCTGCTCTCAAGATCGCTGTCAGAGGGCATTGACCGTTTTCCTTTGGTGCCTTTACCTGAAACTCCTCCTCCCTTAATTGATGAAACTTTGTTCTCTATAGCTTCATTAGTTAGGTCAACATTGAAGTATTCAAAGATGCAGGTAAGGAATATGCCACAGGGAAGGTTAGCCTTTTTGGTGCTTCTAACACATTCCCACATATGTCTTACTATGAGATATGCAAAGAAAATAGGAGATGAAGTAATAATAGCAAAAAGCAGAAACGGTTACTCTATTGTAAGATCCACTCTGTGGAGTCAGAATGTGAGTAATGATTCTGTGCAGCAAAGCTCTCTCTAAACCCAGGGCTTTGTGAGTTGGAACTGTGCCATCCAGTCCAGATAGATTCTCACAGATTTATTGCAGAGCAATCTGATATGTGGCTCCAACTTGATAGTCCCATTTTTCTGACATATAAGCTGCTGGTCCTTCATAAACATAACCCAGGGCAGTGCTTATTGTTTCTTTGCTCAGAGTCATGTAAACCCACTTCACATAGGAATGAATTGCACCATCAATCAGCCTCATGTTTGCATAAAATTCTCGAACCAAGGCTGAGTATACGGGTTTCTGAATTTTGAACAGGGGAGTCCACTTCATATTCTCAAAGAGAGTGATAAAATCGATTCCTTTAGCAGCAAAAGAGTCAAGGTTCACTATGTGTGAGGCACACAAGTGACGTTTCTTCAACACATCTTTGTGAAACTTATAAGACGCACAAGAATTGAACCTTCCAGGATCAAAATGTGAATGACCTTTGTTGTATTTATTCTTGAAATCCAGGGATTTCAGGTTCGGTGGTTCCTTTGTGTTACGTAGCACGTAACCTTTGGTCTTCTGAGTGCTTTGGGTAGACGCATGTGGGGTTGCCATCTTTGGTGGAGAGTGAGGAATGGAGGTTTGAGACTCCTCTTCTTCTTCTTCTTCTTCTTCTTCCATGATTGGTTCCTTGTTCTTTCCAAGCTTTTTCCTGGATGAAGTTTTATGGGCTATCACTTTCCTTCTCATTGTTTCGATTTGTTTGGATGATGGTGAAGGAGATGAAGAAGATGTGGAGTGTATATGAATGTGTGTATGGGTTTGAGGAGTTAAGAATGGAGGACTTTTTGGTAAGTAGGTTCGCCTACTCTTCCTTGGGGCAACTTTCTTTTTCATGTTATGAAAAGAATGGAGAAGGGAGAGGGAAGATGGAGAGCGGCCGAAGAGAGTAGAGAGAAGAGGGTGGTTATGGTAGCATTAAATGCTGAGTGGAGAGAGAGAAATGAAGGAGTTATTACCTATTAAGGGGCGTGGTTATTAACCAAGGAAAGATTTTAAAATTAAAACTGAAAGGTTAGCTCCTAGAATCAAGGGATGAGGGAAGGATAAAGATTTGATTTGACAACAACACTCTACTACAAGATTTGATATGACACCTTCCAAAAAATATGATTAACACAATGAGAAACTCAAAACGGGTCAGAGTAAGGTCAAAGAAATTTGGTGGGGTCCAAGATAATTAACGTCTGTTCAGTCTCTCCCTGTGTCATGGCCCGTTCATCATGTTCTAATATTTATCTTCTGCCTTCCTACGAGACAAAACCAAACAGAATAAAAAAATTCACAATTTATCAACAGAACTTAATTCTATCATTCCCAAACTATTTCTCAAAGAGCAGAATCTGTCTTCACACAGGGGTTTTGTAAAAATGTCAGCAAGTTGATTTTCAGATTTTACAAATTGAATATCAATAGTACCCTTTTGCACATGCTCTCTAATAAAATGATATTTAATTTCAATGTGCTTGGTTCTTGAGTGCAGAACAGGGTTCTTAGAAATGTTTATAGCATTCATATTATCACAAAATAAGGGTATACTATTGATTTTTAATTTGTAATCTTCTAACTGAGTTTTCAACCAAATTAATTGTGAACAATATGCAGATGCAGAAATATATTCAGCTTCGGCTGTGGATAGAGCCACTGTGGCTTATTTTTTGCTTGACCACATGTTGAGTGAGCCTCCAAGAAAGTAACACATGCCAGATGTGCTCCTTCTATCCACCCTATCTCCCGCATAATCTGCATCACAAAACCCTACTGCACAAAAATCATCAGATTTTGGATACCATAAGCCATAATCACTAGTTCCCTTAATATATCTAATGATGCGTTTAACAGCCGAAAGATGGGATTCTTTTGGGTGAGATTGAAATCTTGAACATACACCCACACTTTATACAATATCCGGTCTAGAGGAGGTAAGATACATGAGAGATCCTATTATTCCTCTATACCGTGTTTCATCCACATCTTTGCCATCATCATCCTTTCAAGTTTAGTGTTTGGATGCATTGGGGTTTCCATTGGTTTGGAATTTTCTAGGCCAAATTTCTTGATTAGTTCTTTAGCATACTTTCCTTAGTGAATAAAGGTGCCACTAGGAGTTTGTTTAATTTGGAGGCCAAGAAAGAATGTTAGCTCTCCCATTAAACTTATTTCAAACTCACTAGTCATGAGTTTTCCAAACTCTTCACACAAGGATTCATTGGCCAACCCAAACACAATGTCATCCACATAAACTTGAACTAGGAGAATATCATCATTAGATGCTTTAATAAATAAAGTAGTATCGGTGGTACCCCTTTGAAATTGATTTTCCAACAAGAAGGCACTAAGCCTTTCATACCAAGCCCTTGGAGCTTGTCTAAGGCCATAAAGAGCCTTTGAGAGTTTGAAAACATGGTTTGAAAATTCTTTATATTCAAAACCGGGGGGTTGTGCCACAAACACTTCTCTATCAATAAAGCCATTAAGGAAAGCACATTTGACATCCATTTGAAACATTTTAAAACCCTTATGGGCAGCATAGGCAAGAAACAACCTAATTGCTTCCATTATTGCTACCGGAGCAAAAGACTCATCAAAATCTATACCCTCTTCTTGATCGTAACCTTGGGCCACTAATCTAGCCTTGTTACGAACAACCTTTCCATCCTCACCTAATTTATTTTTGAAAACCCACTTAGTACCCATTACCTTCTTACCATCCGGATGAGGTATTAGTGTCCAAACCTCATTTTTGTTAAATTGAGCGAGCTCTTCTTGCATGGCTTTGACCCAAGATGGATCTTTAAGAGCTTGCTTCACATTATTGGGCTCCATTTGTGACAAGAGAGCAAGATTGCTTGGTTCGGTTTGCCTTTTGGTTGATGATCTTGTTGTTACACCTTGAGAGGGATCACCAATGATAAAGTCATGAGGATAACCCCTCATGGACTTCCATTCTCTTGGCTTCCGAAGTGATGTTGAGCATTGATGAGCTTCAGTGGGTTGTTCTGTTCCAGATTCTCTTGCTGGCTCAGGAGACAAAACAAAAATGTCTCTTCCATTCTGATGAGACAAATTTGGACGGGCAGATTCTTCATTTTGAGCAGATTTGGGATCTTCTTCACTGGCCTCCTTGTTGACAGCATCTTCACAATCTGTATCATCTTCTATCATAGTATTGGAAATTGAATTAGAATCACAAAAAGAAACGTGTATGGATTCCTCTATGGTCCTATGATCTTTGAGGTAAATTCTATAAGCCTTGCTAGTGGTGGAGTATCCAACAAACATCCCCTCATAGGATTTTAGATCAAATTTACCAAGATTTTCTTTATTGTTAAGTACAAAGTATTTGCATCTAAAAACATGGAAATACTTAAGATTAGGAGGGTTTCCTTTCCATAGCTCATAAGGAGTTTTCTTTAACCCTTTTCTAATAATGGTCCTATTCAAAATGTAACAAGCTGTATTTACAACTTCGGCCCATAGAAATTTTGGAATCTCATTTTCACATAGCATAGCCCTAGTCATCTCTTGAAGGCTTCTATTCCTTCTTTCAACCACCCCATTTTGTTGGGGGGTTCTAGGACATGAAAAGTTATGAGCAATTCCAAAATTATCACAGAATTTTTCAAAGTCTTGATTTTCAAATTCCTTTTCGTGATCACTTCTCAAATGGGCAATTTTTAAATCCTTTTCATTTTGAATTCTTTTGCAAAGGGTTGAGAAAGCATGGAAAGCATCATTTTTATGAGCAAGAAAAAGTACCCAACCGAATCTAGAGTAATTATCCACCACCATCAAACTATAGTGTTTACCTCCTAAACTTTGAGTTCTTGTTGGACCAAAAAGATCAATGTGTAGCATCTCTAATGGCCTCTTGGTTGAAATTCCATCTTTTGGTTTAAAAGAGGATTTTACTTGTTTGCCTAATTGACAAGCATCACAAGTAAGATCCTTATCAAATTTAATATTTGGAATTCCTCTAACCAAGTTCTTCTTAACTAGCTTAAAGATTTGGTACATGCTAGCATGACCCAATCTTTTATGCCATAGCCATTTTTCAGATTCAAGAGAAGTGAAGCATGTTACTTTTTGATCTTTTAAGTCTTCAAGAGTAAATCCATACACATTATTGCACCTTTTAGCCTCAAACAAAATGTCTCCAGATTTTTCACAAATAACTAAGCACACAAGCTTTCTAAAAATAACTTCATACCCTAGATCACACAATTGGCTAACACTTAGTAAATTGTGTTTTAAACCATCAACAAGAAGAACATCATTTATACAAGATGAGAAACTTTTACCAACTTTTCCAATGGCCACTTTTTTTCCTTTACCATTGGTGCAGGAATTGTGAATCACACTTTTCACAACTCATACCACTAACCAGCAAGTGCATTGGGTCGTCCAAGTAATACCTTACGTGAGTAAGGGTCGATCCCACGGAGATTGTCGGCTTGAAGCAAGCTATGGTTATTTTGTAACTCTTAGTCAGGAAATCAATGATAATTATCAGTTTGGATTGCGAAAAATAAAAGAGCATGAATTAAATACTTGTTATGCAGTAATGGAGAATATGTTGGAGTTTTGGAGATGCTTTGTCTTCTGAAACTCTGCTTTCCTACTGTCATCTTCTTCACGCACGCAAGTTTTTTCCTATGGCAAGCTGTATGTTGGTGGATCACCGTTGTCAATGGCTACCATCCGTCCTCTCAGTGAAAATGGTCCAGGTGCACTGTCACTGCACGGCTAATCATCTGTCGGTCCTCACTCATGTTGGAATAGGATCCATTGATCCTTTTGCATCTGTCACTACGCCCAACCCTTGTGATTTTGAAGCTTGTCACAGTCATCCAATCCCTGAATCCTACTCAGAATACCACAGACAAGGTTTAGACTTTTCAGATTCTCAAGGATGCTGCCAATGGATTCTGTCTTATACCACGAAGACTCTGATTAAGGAATCCAAGAGATACTCATTCAATCTAAGGTAGAACGGAAGTGGTTGTCAGGCACGCGTTCATAGGTTGAGAATAATGATGAGTGTCACGGATCATCACATTCATCATATTGAAGTGCGAATGAATATCTTAGA
Source organism: Arachis ipaensis (assembly GCF_000816755.2). Lineage (NCBI taxonomy): Eukaryota > Viridiplantae > Streptophyta > Magnoliopsida > Fabales > Fabaceae > Arachis > Arachis ipaensis. Next base: position 22,194,499 of record NC_029791.2, on the reverse strand, counting down.
TAGAAACAAGCGTGTTTGAATAGAAAACAGAAATAATTGCATTAATTCATCGAGACACAGCAGAGCTCCTCACCCCCCAACAATGGAGTTTAGAGACTCATGCCGTAGAGATACAATGTAAAACGTGAAAATGTCATGAGGTACAAAATAAATCTCTAAAAGTTGTTTAAATACTAAACTAGTAACCTAGGTTTACAGAAAATGAGTAAACTATGATAGATAGTGCATAAATCTACTTCTGGGGCCCACTTGGTGTGTGCTGAGGCTGAGACTTGAGCTTTACACGTACCTAGGATGTTTCTGGAGTTAAACGCCAGGTTGAAACCTGTTTTGTGCGTTTAACTCCAACTTGTAACCTGTTTCTGGCGTTTAACGCCAGAATAGGGCAAAGGACTGGCATTGAACGCCAGTTTGCGTCATCTAAACTCAAGAAAATATAAACTATTATATATTTCTGGAAAGCCCTGAATGTCTACTTTCCAACGTAATTCAGAGCGTGCCATTTGGACTCATGTAGCTCCAGAAAATCCTCTTTGAGTGCAGGGAGTTCAGAATCCAACAGCATCTGCAGTCCTTTTTCAGCCTCTGAATCAGATTTTTGCTCAGGTCCCTCAATTTCAGCCAGAAATTACCTGAAATCACAGAAAACACACAAACTCATAATAAAATCCAGAAATGTGATTTTTATTTAAAACTAATAAAAATATATTAAAAACTAACTAAATCATACTAAAAACTATGTAAAAACAATGCCAAAAAGCGTATAAATTATCCGCTCGTCACAACACTAAACTTAAATTGTTGCTTGTCCCCAAGCAACTGAAAATCAAATAGGATAAAAAGAAGAGAATATAATATGAATTCCAAAATATCAATGAAACTTAGCTCCAATCAGATGAGCGGGACTTGTAGCTTTTTGCCTCTTGAATAGTTTTGGCATTTCACTTTATCCTTTGAAGTTCAGAATGATTGGCATCTATAGGAACTTAGAATTCAGATAGTATTATTGATTCTCCTAGTTCAGTATGTTGATTCTTGAACACAGCTACTTTATGAGTCATGGCCGTGGCCCTAAGCACTTTGTTTTCCAGTATTACCACCGGATACATAAATGTCACAAACACATAACTGGGTGACCCTTTTCAGATTGTGACTCAGCTTTGCTAGAGTCCCTAATTAGAGGTGTCTAGGGTTCTTAAGCACACTCTGTTTTTGCTTTGGACCTCGACTTTAACCGCTCAGTCTCAAGTTTTCACTTGACACCTTCACGCCACAAGCACATGGTTAGGGACAACTTGGTTTAGCCGCTTAGGCCAGGATTTTATTCCTTTAGGCCCTCCTATCTACTGATGCTCAAAGCGTTGGATCCTTTTTATTACCCTTTCCTTTTAGTTTTAAGGGCTATTGGCTTTTTGCTCTTGCCTTTTGGTTTAAAGAGCTTTTGGCTTTTTCTGCTTGCTTTTTCTTTTTCTTTCTCTTTTTTTTCGCCATGTTTCTTTCTGCAAGATTTGTTCTTCACTGCTTTTTCTTGCTTCAAGAATCATTTTTTATGATTTTTCAGATTATCAAAAAACATTTCTCCTTTTCATCATTCTTTCAAGAGCCAACATATTTAACATTCATAAACAATAATATCAAAAGACATATGCACTGTTCAAGCATTCATTCAGAAAACAAAAAGTATTGTCACCACATCAAAATAATTAAACTAATTTCAAGGATGAATTCGAAATCATGTACTTCTTGTTCTTTTATTTTTGGAACAGTTTTCATTTAAGAGAGGTGATGGACTCATAGGACATTCATAGCTTTAAGACATAGATACTTAAACACTAATGATCATATAGTAAAGATACAAAGATAAATAAAACATAAGGCTCAAAAATCGAAAAACAGGAAAATAAGAACAAGGAGATTAAGGAACGGGTCCACCTTAGTGAGGGTGGCATCTTCCTCTTCTTGAAGAACCAATTGTGCTCTTGAGCTCCTCTATGTCTCTTCCTTGCCTTTGTTGCTCTTCTCTCATAGCTCTTTGATCTTATCTAATTTCATGGAAGGTGCCATATGGTTATGGAAAATTAAAAAGCGGGGCTTTTTCCACACCAAACTTAAAATATTTGCTCGTCCTCAAGCAAAAGAAGAAAGAAAGGAGGAGATGGAGATGTGTGGTGGGTTCGGCCAAGGGAGGGTGATAGTATGTATGAGGGATTTATGATGGATGGATGTGAGTGGTTAAGAGAGTATGGAGAAGAGTGTTATGGAAAGGTGTGAAGAGGAGAGAAGAAGAGGTGGGGTAGTAGAGATCCTGTGGGGTCCACAGATCTTGAGGGGTCAAGGACTTAGCATCCCTGCTCCATTGAGGCATGCGAAACGCCCTTAGAGTGCAATCCTGGCGTTTAACGCCAGACTGCTGCTTGTTTCTGGCGTTAAATGCCAGCTTTTCCCCCTTTCTTGGCGTTGAACGCCAACTTGGTGCTTGTTTCTGGCGTTTAACGCCAGCTTGATGCTTCTTTCTGGCGTTAAACGCCAGTCTGATGCTTCTTACTGGCGTTTAAACGCCAGTAAGCTCTTCCTCCAGGGTGAGATATTTTTAATGCTGTTTTTGATTTTTCGTTGATTTCTGTGACTCCACATGATCATCATCCTAAAGAAAACATAAAATAAAAAGGAAAACAGAAAATTAACATAGATAAGTAAAAAGTGGGTTGCCTCCCAATAAGCGCTTCTTTATTGTCTTTAGCTGGACCTTGCTGAGCTTTTAATCTAGTCTCAGTTTTGAGCATTCTTGCTCAAGATTGCCTTTAAGATAATGCTTGACTCTCTGTCCATTAACAATGAACTTCTTATTAGAATCAATGTCTTGAAGCTCCACATAGCCATATGGTGACACACTTGTAATCACATATGGTCCCCTCCACCGGGATTTCAGTTTCCCGGGGAATAATCTGAGCCTAGAGTTAAACAGCAGAACCTTCTGTCCTGGTTCAAAGACTCTAGATGACAGCTTTCTGTCATGCCACCTTTTTGCTTTCTCTTTGTAAAGCTTGGCATTTTCGAAAGCAGTGAGTCTGAATTCCTCTAGCTCATTTAGCTGGAGCAATCTTTTTTCTCCAGCTAATTTGGCATCAAAGTTTAGGAATCTGGTTGCCCAGTAGGCCTTATGCTCCAGTTCCACGGGTAGATGACAGGCCTTACCATACACAAGCTGGTATGGAGAGGTCCCTATAGGAGTCTTGAATGCTGTTCTGTATGCCCACAGATCGTCATCCAAGCTTCTTGCCCAATCCTTTCTACGGGTACTTACAGTCCGTTCCAGGATTCTTTTTAGTTCTCTATTAGAGACTTCAGCTTGCCCATTTGTCTGTGGATGATATGGAGTTGCCACCTTGTGGCTAATTCCATATCGGACCATAGCAGAGTAAAGCTATTTATTGCAGAAGTGAGTGCCCCCATCACTAATTAGTGCTCTAGGGACACCAAATCTGCTGAAGATATGTTTCTGGAGGAACTTCAGCACTGTCTTAGTATCATTGGTGGGTGTTGCAATGGCCTCTACCCATTTGGATACATAGTCGACTGCCACCAGAATATAAGTGTTTGTGTATGATGGTGGGAAAAGCCCCATGAAGTCAATACCCCATACGTCAAACAACTCAATCTCTAAGATCCCTTGCTGAGGCATGGCGTAACTATGAGGCAGATTACCAGCTTTCTGGCAGCTATCACAGTTACGCACAAACTCTCGAGAGTCTTTATAGAGAGTGGGCCAGTAGAAGCCACATTGGAAGACTTTTGTGGCTGTTCGCTCACCTCCGAAATGTCCTTCATATTGTGATCCATGACAATGCCATAGGATCTTCTGTGCTTCTTCTCTAGGCACACACCTACGGATTATTCCGTCTGCACATCTCTTAAAGAGATATGGTTCATCCCACAGGTAGTACTTTGCATCAGTAATTAATTTTTTTCTTGTTGCCTGCTGTACTCCTTGGGTATGAATCTTGCAGCTTTATAGTTTGCAATGTCTGCAAACCATGGTGTTTCCTGAGGGGCAAATAATTGCTCATCCGAAAAGGTCTCAGAGATCTCAATAGAGGGAAAGGACGCCCCTTCTACTGGTTCTATCCAGGACAGATGATCAGCCACTTGGTTCTCTGTCCCTTTTCTGTCTCTTATTTCTATATCAAACTCTTGCAGAAGCAACACCCATCTTATGAGCCTGGGTTTTGAATCCTGCTTTGTAAGTAGATATTTAAGAGTAGCATGGTCAGTGTACACAATCACTTTTGATCCTACTAAGTATGATCTAAACTTGTCAATGGCATAAACCACTGCAAGCAATTCTTTTTCTCTGGTTGTGTAATTTTTCTGGGCATTATTTAAAACACGGCTAGCATAATAAATGACATGCAGAAGCTTGTTATACCTCTGTCCCAATACTGCACCAATGACATGGTCACTGGCATCACACATTAGTTCGAATGGTAATGTCCAGTCTGGTGTAGACATAACTGGTGCTGTGACCAACTTAGCTTTCAGAGTTTCAAACGCCTGCAGACACTCTGTGTCAAACACAAATGGCATGTCAGCAGCTAGTAGGTTGCTTAGAGGTTTTGCAATTTTTGAAAAATCCTTTATAAACCTCCTATAGAATCCTGCATGCCCCAGAAAGCTTCTGATTGCCTTAACATTGGCAGGTGGTGGTAATTTTTTAATTACCTCTACCTTAGCTTGATCCACATCTATTCCTTTGTTCGAAATCTTGTGCCCAAGGACAATCCCTTCAGTCACCATAAAGTGACATTTTTCCCAGTTTAAAACCAGGTTAGTCTCTTGGCATCTTTTCAGAACCAGTGTCAGGTGATCAAGATAGGAGCTGAATGAGTCTCCATATACTGAGAAGTCATCCATGAAGACTTCCAGAAATTTTTTCACCATATCAAAGAAAATAGAGAGCATGCATCTCTGAAAGGTTGCAGGTGCATTACACAGCCCAAATGGCATGCTTCTGTAGGCAAATACTCCAGATGGGCATGTGAATGCTGTTTTCTCTTGATCCTGGGGATCTACTACAATTTGGTTGTAACCTGAATAGCCATCCAAAAAGCAGTAATAATCATGACCTGCTAGTCTTTCTAGCATCTGTTCTATGAATGGTAAAGGAAAATGATCCTTTCTGGTGGCTGTATTGAGCCTTCTGTAGTCAATACACATGCGCCACCCTATAACTGTTCTTGTAGGAACTAGTTCATTTTTTTCATTATGAACCACTATCATGCCTCCCTTTTTGGGGACAACTTGGACAGGGCTCACCCAGGGGCTATCAGAAATAGGATAAATAATCCCAGCCTCCAGTAATTTGGTGACCTCTTTCTGCACCACTTCCTTCATGGCTGGATTTAGCCGCCTCTGTGGTTGAACCACTGGCTTAGCATCGTCCTCCAATAGGATCTTGTGCATGCATCTTACTGGGCTGATGCCCTTAAGATCACGTATGGACCACCCAAGAGCTGTCTTGTGTGTCCTTAGCACTTGAAGCAGCGCTTTCTCTTCCAGGGGATTTAAAGCAGAGCTTATGATCACCGGAAAAGTGTCACCTTCTCCCAGAAATGCATATTTCAAGGATGGTGGTAATGGTTTGAGCTCGGGTTTAGGAGGTTTTTCCTCTTCTTGAGGAAGTTTCAGAGGCTCTTTTAATTCCTCTGAATCCTCCAAATCAGGCTAAACATCTTTAAAGATGTCTTCCAACTCTGATTCGAGACTCTCAGCCATGTTGATCTCCTCTACCAAAGAGTCAATTAGATCAACTTTTATGCACTCTTTTGGTGTGTCTGGATACTGCATGGCTTTGACAACATTCAACTTAAACTCATCCTCATTGACTCTCAGAGTTACTTCCCCCTTTTGGACATCAATGAGAGTTCGTCCAGTTGCTAGGAAAGGTCTTCCTAGAATGAGAGTAGCACTCTTGTGCTCCTCTATTTCCAGCACTACAAAGTCAGTGGGAAAAGTGAATGGCCCAACTCTGACAATCATGTCTTCAATCACGCCTGATGGGTATTTAATGGAGCCATCAGCAAGTTGGAGACATATCCGGGTTGGTTTGACTTCTTCAGTTAAACCAAGCTTTCTGATAGTGGATGCAGGTATTAGGTTGATGCTTACCCCAAGATCACATAAAGCTGTCTTGGTGCAATTACCCTCTAATATGCATGGTATCATAAAGCTCCCGAGATCTTTAAGCTTTTCTGGAAAGCTTTTCAGAATGACTGCACTGCATTCTTCAGTGAGGAGAACTCTTTCAGTTTCTCTCCAATCCTTCTTATGACTCAAGATCTCTTTCATGAACTTGGCATAAGAGGGTATTTGCTCAAGTGCCTCTGCAAACGGAATCTTTATTTCAAGAGTCTTGAGATAATCTGCAAAGCGGGCAAATTGCTTATCCTGCTCCTCTTGGCAGAGTTTTTGAGGATAAGGCATTTTGGCTTTGTATTCCTCAACCTTAGTTGCTGCAGGTTTATTTCCTACAGAGGTGGTTGGAGAAGCCTTTTTAGAGGGGTTGCTATCAGCACTTATGTGTCTCTGATCCCTCACTGGCGTTTGAATGCCAGGGTTAGAAGCTGGATTGGCGTTGGACGCCAACTTCTTACCTGTTTCTGGCGTTTGAACGCCAGAACTGTGCTTCCATTGGGCGTTTGACGCCAGCTCCTTGCCTGTTTCTGGTGTTTGAACACCAGAACTGTGCGTCGGTTGGGCGTTTAACGCCAGCTTTGCATTCTTTTCTGGCGTTTGAACGCCAGAGTTATTCCTCTCTGGGCTCTTACTGTCCTCAGAGGGATTTTGGATAATATTTTTCTCATCCTCTGTCAGTTGTTCTTTTCTTGGCTTTCTGCTGCTCTGAAGTGAGGTATTTAATGTTTTCTCACTTCTTAATTGAACTGCTTGGCACTCTTCTGTTATCTGCTTTGATAATTGCTGTTTTGTCTGATTCAATTGTGCTTCCATATTTTATTAGCATTTTTAGTTTCTTGTAGCATCTCCTTAACTTCTGCTAACTGCCTTGTTATAGAAGATAGTTGCTGATTGAGTTCAGCAACTTGTTCCTGAGGACTAAAGTCAGTTGATACTGCCTTAGCTTCTTCTTTCATGAAGGACTCATTACTTATGTACAGATGCTGATTTCTAGCAACTATATCAATAAGCTCTTGAGCCTCTTCAATAGTCTTTCTCATGTGTATAGATCCACCAGCTGAGTGGTCTAGAGATATCTGAGCTTTTTTTGTAAGCCCATAGTAGAAAATGTCTAATTGCACCCACTCTGAAAACATTTTAGAGGGGCATTTCCTTAGCATCCCTCTGTACCTCTCCTAGGCGTTATAAAGGGATTCATCATCCTCTTGTTTAAATCCTTGAATGTCCAGCCTTAGCTGTGTCATACTTTTTGGAGGCAAATATTGATTCAGGAATTTGTTTGATAATTGTTTCCATGTTCTTATGCTTGCTGTGGGTTGGTTATTTAACCACCTCTTAGCTTGATCTTTTACAGCAAACGGAAACAATAACAGCCTGTATACGTCCTGATCTACCTCCTTATCATGCACTGTGTCAGCAATTTGCAAGAACTGCGCCAGAAACTCAATAGGTTCTTCCTGTGGAAGATCGGAATATTGGTAATTTTGCTGCACCATGACAATGAGCTGAGGATTTAGCTCAAAACTGCTTGCTTTGATGGGAGGTATACAGATGCTACTCCCATATACACTAGTAATGGGGTTAGTATATGACCCCAGAGTCCTTCTGGACTGTTCATTTCCACTTAGGTCCATGATGGAGAAAGGGAGATGATGCGGATTGCAAATAAAATATTTTTTTTGAAAACCGAAATTAAAATAAAATTAAAATAAAATAAATGAAAAATTGACTATAATTT
>NC_029791.2:22168640-22186408 GCF_000816755.2 Arachis ipaensis | reverse complement strand
GGAAAAAGATATTTTTGAATTCAATGAGGAAAGAGAAAAACAATAAAAAGACACAAAACTTAAAATTTTTAGATCTAATGCTCCTTATTTTCAAAAATTGGGAGGAAAAACACCAAGGAACACCAAACATAAAAATTTTAAGATCAAAACGCAAGAAAGACTCAAGAACACCTTGAAGATTCACAAGAACACGAAGAACAAAAATTCAAAGACTCAAAGGACTCAAGAACATAAAAAAAGAACATCAAACTTAAAATTTTTAGAAAACCAAAAATAAATTTTCGAAAATTAAATTAAAAAAACAAGAGAACACCAAAATTAAAAGTTTGACACAAGGTTTAATAAAAAAAAATTATTTTTGAAAAAATTTTAAAAGGAAGATACCCAATTACCAAGAACATAAGCACAACGCTCTAGCCAACTGAGCTATAAATTTAACGTGTTTTAAAAAAAGTATTTAATGTATATAAAATTTTTTTTTGAATACTGATAATTTGAAAACGCACAAGAAAAACAAAAAAAATACACAGAATAGGAAAAACTAAAGATCAAATAAGAAAAATAGCAAGAACAACCTGAAGATCAAGAAAGAACAATGAACACAAATTCGAAAATTTAAAAGAAAATAAAAACATGCAATTGACACCAAACTTAAAATATGAATCTAAACTCAAACAGAAAAACTCAATTATTAGTTTATAAAAATTTTCAAAAAATTTTAAAAAGTGAAAATAAGGATTTAAAAAAAAATCAACTAAAAACAATAATAGAAGACTCTAAACCAAAAAGAAAAAATTTTTCCTAATCTAAGCAACAAAATAAACCGCCAGTTGTCCAAACTCGAACAATCCCCGGCAACGGCGCCAAAAACTTGGTGCACGAATTGTGAATCACACTTTTCACAACTCGTACCACTAACCAGCAAGTGCACTAGGTCGTCCAAGTAATACCTTACGTGAGTAAGGGTCGATCCCATGGAGATTGTCGGCTTGAAGCAAGCTATGGTTATTTTGTAACTCTTAGTCAGGAAATCAATGATAATTATCAGTTTGGAGTGCGAAAAATAAAAGAGCATGAATTAAATACTTGTTATGCAGTAATGGAGAATATGTTGGAGTTTTGGAGATGCTTTATCTTCTGAAACTCTGCTTTCCTACTGTCATCTTCTTCACGCACGCAAGTTTTATCCTATGGCAAGCTGTATGTTGGTGGATCACCGTTGTCAATGGCTACCATCCGTCCTCTCAGTGAAAATGGTCCAGGTGTGCTGTCACCGCACGGCTAATCATCTGTCGGTCCTCACTCATGTTGGAATAGGATCCATTGATCCTTTTACGTCTGTCACTACGCCCAACCCTTGTGAGTTTGAAGCTTGTCATAGTCATCCAATCCCTGAATCCTACTCGGAATACCACATACAAGGTTTAGACTTTCCGGATTCTCAAGGATGCTGCCAATGGATTCTAGCTTATACCACGAAGACTCTGATTAAGGAATCCAAGAGATACTCATTCAATATAAGGTAGAACGGAAGTGGTTGTCAGGCATGCGTTCATAGGTTGAGAATGATGATGAGTGTCACGGATCATCACATTCATCATATTGAAGTGCGAATGAATATCTTAGATAGAAACAAGCGTGTTTGAATAGAAAACAGAAATAATTGCATTAATTCATCGAGACACAGCAGAGCTCCTCACCCCAACAATGGAGTTTAGAGACTCATGCTGTAGAGATACAATGTAAAACGTGAAAATGTCATGAGGTACAAAATAAATCTCTAAAAGTTGTTTAAATACTAAACTAGTAACCTAGGTTTACAGAAAATGAGTAAACTATGATAGATAGTGCATAAATCCACTTCCGGGGCCCACTTGGTGTGTGCTGGGGCTGAGACTTGAGCTTTACACGTGCCTAGGCTATTTCTGGAGTTAAACGCCAGGTTGTAACCTGTTTTGGGCGTTTAACGCCAACTTGTAACATGTTTCTGGCGTTTAACGCCAGAATAGGGTAGAGGACTGGCGTTGAACGCCAGTTTGCATCGTCTAAACTCGGGCAAAGTATAGACTATTATATATTTCTGGAAAGCCCTGAATGTCTACTTTCCAAATCAATTGAGAGCGCGCCATTTGGACTCATGTAGCTCCGGAAAATCCACTTTGAGTACAGGGAGGTCAGAATCCAACAGCATCTGCAGTCCTTTTTCAGCCTCTGAATCAGATTTTTGCTCAGGTCTCTCAGTTTCAACCAGAAATTACCTGAAATCACAGAAAAACACACAAACTTGTAGTAAAATCCAGAAATATGATTTTTATTTAAAAACTAATAAAAATATATTAAAAACTAACTAAATCATACTAAAAACTATGTAAAAACAATGCCAAAAAGCGTATAAATTATCCGCTCATCAACCATCATCACCGAAGGTGACAAACCCTCTATCATAATCATCATGCTTTATGAAGAAGGTTACCTTTTCGGTCATATGTCTAGAGCATCGCTGTCCATGTACCACATATGGTCCTTCCGCTTAGATGCTAGGCATACCTACAAAATGAGCTCAAGTGACCTTAGGTATCCAAATCTTCTTAAATCCTTTCACGTTAAACCATCTTCTTTGTCCAAAACCATTGTATTCAAAAACAATTTTGCACACTTTGTTACCAATCATTCTTTCACCAAAGAAACATTGAATGAGAAAGTGGCCATTCTGGTTGCATAGTCCACAAAATCTTGAAGTTGCTGTTTTGCTAAAGTTGGTTGGGTTTTGAAACCTTGTATCATTAGAAGATGAAGCAATATTTTCAAAAGAAGGTTTCTCAACAGATTTGAGGAAACCCAAGCCAGCTTTATCATAAAGAGATTTTTGACTAGCCAAGATTTGATTTAGATTTTCAGAACTTTGAGTGAACTTGGCTAAGTCTTCTTTAAGCTTATTGAACTCTTTAAGCAACTCTTCATTTCTTTTAAAATAGTCTACATATGCAACCACATAATGATCACTTTCACAGCTTTTAAGTTGAGCTTTTAACTGCTTGTTTTCTTCAACAAGTTCAACAGCAGTTTTAGCCTCCCTTAATTTATCTTTGAGAAAATCATTTTCAGCTTTAAGGATGGTGATTTGTTGTTCAAGATCTTGGTTATCAAGCAGGAAGCATCTAATTTTTTTAGAAAGGTGGTCTATCATAAGATGAAGATCTTCAGTGTTAGGGTTATGAAAGACTACCTGTTCAATGTGATCTGCCATGAGACATGGTTGGGACTTGGTTTCTGATTCTTCATCATCTTTTGAATCATTTTCCAAGTCCTCCCAAGAAGCCATCAGACCTTTCTTCTTTTTCCTTCTTTGGCTTCTCCTCTTTCTTCAACTTAGGGCAATCTGATTTGAAATGCCCAGTTTCTTTGCAGTTGTAACATATCACCTTGCTAAAATCTTTCCTTTGTTTCCTAGGGCTGCTTCTCTTGCTTTTTTCCTTGAGCTTTACCATTTTCCTGAATTTTTTGGCAAACAACATAAATTCATTTTCAGAGGAGTTATCACAGGATTCATCATCCAGAGGGTTAGAAACAGATGTAAGAGCTATTCCTTTTTTTTGAATCCTTTTTCAAATAAGTATTTTCAAAAGAAAGTAGATTTCCTCTCAAGTCATCATATGTCATAGAATCAAGACCACTACTCTCAGATATTATCAATACTTTTGTTTTCCACTCTTTTGTAAGACATCTTAGAACTCTCCTCACAAGCACAGATTCAGGATACTTAATCCCCATAGCATCCAAGCCAACAATGATGGTGTTGAATCTTTCAAACATTTCATCTATTGATTCTCCTTCCTTCATTGTGAACATTTCGTATTCTCTGTTCAGTATATCTATCCTTGTCTTCTTTACTATGGTGGTTCCTTCATGAGTAACTTGAAGTTTGTCCCAGATTTTCTTTGCTGTTGTGCATCGTGATACCCATCGGTATTCCTCGAAGCTGATTGCACAGTTGAGCAAGTTGATAGCCTTGGCAGTGAGCTCCACCTTCTTTCTGTCTTCTTCGGTCCAACTAGCTTCTGGTTTAAGAGAAATTACTCCTTCAGCACTTATGACGGTTGGAAATTCAGGACCCTCTAGGATGATCTTCCATAGTCTGTAATCTACTGCTTGCACAAAAATCTTCATTCTCTCCTTCCAATAGGTGTAGTTCTTCCCATTGAAAAGAGAAGGTCTGTTGCTTGACTGTCCTTCTGTCAGATTGTAGGACACCAGGGTTGAGCCACTATTCTCTGTCATCTGGATCTTTTCTCCAAGCTACAAAGCTTAATCTCTTTGAGACCAAGCTCTGATACCAATTGATGGTTTATCAGTGGCTAAGAGAAGGGGGGGTTGAATCTTAGCCCCTTTTCGCTTAATAACACTTGCTGTTTTTCAGAAAACTTGAAGAGATATTTTTGTTTTTGTCTCGTGCCTAGTCAAGAGACATTTTTTTTTGTCTGGTAACCAGCCAAGAGATATTTTCAGTTTTGTCTCCTATGCAGCAGAAACAGAAATGGAGTAGAAGAGAGAGAAAATCACACCAAGATGTATCCTGGTTCAGCTGCTATGTGCAATGCAGCCTACATCCAGTCTCCATCACAAGAATGATAAAATTTCACTATAATCATGATTACGTACACCAATTTTCCCTAGGAACTACCCTTCCTATTTGGGACAAGTCCAGAATCTAATTCTCAATCCTGAACTTGACTTGGTCACTGCCAAATTTTCAACTGCTAAGTGCTAACCCAACTTGCAAAGGGATTCCCACAGAATCATGAAACACAACACAGATGTACAAAGGACCTCTAAGGACATCTATGGCTTTTTCTTTTAATTTTGTATACTCTGTCTTTTTCCGCTCTATGGCTTTTTCTTACAAACCTTAATGTTTGCCTTTTTCCATGAGACTCAAGACAGACAAAACTAAACAGAAAAATACAAAACAGAAAACATTGAAGGAGAAGAACTTCTGTTAGCTTGGATAGCTATAGGAACTCTGTGCTCACTCTTTTTTTTACTTCAAACCCTGGCTGTTCTCCCTTATTTATAGAAGGGAAAGCCTCCAAGATTGAAGTTCTTGAACCGAGCTAACTTTTTCTTCTTCATGCAAACCGGTTTGGCCAGAGAGAGATGAGAGATAACTGAATGTAAAACCCAACATGCACTTACCTCTGTGTCTTCCCTTCACACCAAGCTTCACCAATCCGAGCCATCCATCTTGACTTGCACTCCAAGAAGGATTCTTAGCCCTTGATGAGTTCTTGATGATAACCGCTTCTTCTGCTCTAACTTCTGCCTCATCCTCCATGTAGCTACCATAGCTACCTTCTGTGGTGGTTGATCAAAAGCTAAGCCAAGCCATCCCTCCAAGGATCTTCTTCCTCTGACCGAACGGATCTTCTTCCATTTTAGGGCATGGAAGGCTTGAGAAATCTTCACCATTTCTTACCCATTTTGGCAAAGATCTCACCCACTCCATACTTCAGATTTTCTTTTTCTTGAAGTCATCATCACAATGGCTTCTAGCTTGCTTCTAGCTTCCTCTTCTTCACTCTGATATCTTGCAAAAGCTTCCATGCTTTCTCTGTGAAGTGACCGAATGCAAGAAGAGAGATGAGAGAGAAGCGAGAGAAATTTAAACAATAATCAATGGAATTGATAAAGTGAATTAAGTTTCCCACTTCCCTTTGCTTTAGGTAGCGTGTAGCCCTAAGTGCTATCAAATCAATTCTTTTTTCTCTTTCCTATTTCCAATGTCTGCATTAACTCCACTTAATAAAATTTGAATTCCACCACATGATGGAAATGAGATTCGTTGGAAGCATGCAGCAAAATGATTAGAATTGATTTTATTAAATTAAATGGTTAGCTTAAACCTTGGCCCAATTCCCCTTTTTAATTTTGGACCGATTATCTTGTTGGGCTTCAAAAATTTTTTCCTAGCCCAACACATGTAACAATTCAACCACATATTATATGAAATATTGCATAAGGCTGAGTGTGCTTGCTTAACACAATTGGGCTTGTTTACCAAAATTATGGCCCAAGCATGAATCTGCACCATACAAAATTATTAATTAGTAAATGTTAATTAAAGATTAAATTAATAATTTTGTAATTAACTATTTTAATAATGTTTGATCATCATCAAATTAATTTAGAGTTTTCCAAACTCATCACATATTAATAGGCATTGATAATATTTTTTGTAACTGGATTCTGTTTAATGGTCGGCAGTAATTTTTGATAAAGTTTGAATAGTTGGTTTCCGAGTATTGCTCGGTAGTCTGTTATTAATTCTGAGTAGTCTGATTTGGTGTAAGATTGACTAAGTTATTCTAAATGATCGGCTTCTAATTAAGATCAGATATTTGTATGATTGATAAATTCGGAATGACCGGGTTCCGATTAAGATCGGATATTTGTATGATTGACAAATTCTGAATGATCGGCTTCCGATTAAGATTGGCTATCGGATTGATTGATTGTATCCGAGTGATCGGATTCCGATTAAGATTGGGTATCGAATTGATTGATTGTATCCGAATGGTCAAATTCTGATTAAGATCGGTTAGCTGATTGAATGATTGTTTCCGAATGGTCGGATTCCGATTAAGATCGGTTAGGTGATTGAATGATTGTTTTCGAATGGTCGGATTCCGATTAAGATCGGTTAAATGAGAAGTATGAAATGCAAATAGTATTGACTGGATAAGGAATTTATTTATGGTAAAATCTTTGATTCCAAAGGACCAGGTAGGCTAGCCTCGTTAAAACCTCTCCAAGAAAAACCCATTTTGGGAAAAATCTTGGTAGTAGGAAAAAGAGTACTAGCCTGTCCCTGGTTTTAACTGTAATATAACTTTAAAGAAGACACATTCCAAGTATTTGGGAGGGTGTTACCATCAAAGGTTTGAAGTTTGTAGGCACCGTGGCCGAGTACTTCAATAACTCGGAAGGGACCTTCCTAGTTTGCTGCTAGTTTATCATGTGTTGAGGGTCTTCTAGCTTGTTTTGTTTTTCTGAGCACAAGGTCATTTACTTGAAAAGACCTTGGGTGTATTCTTTTGTTATATCTTCGAGCTATGAGTTGTTGCATAGCCAATTGTTTGATTGCTGTAGATGATCTGACTTCTTCTAGGAGGTCGAGTTCGGATTGCCGAGCTGTTTCTTTTGTAGTATGGTCGGCCATTTCAGTGCACAGTGAGGACTGGGAGATCTCCACAGGTATCATTGCGTCTGAACCGTATACTAGCCGAAAGGGTGTTTCCTTCGTGGTTGAGTGGATTGTTGTGTTGTATCCCCAGATGATCTCTGGGATAAGCTCGGCCCAGAGGCCTTTTGCATCATCCAGTTTCTTTCTTAGAGCATGTAGTATTACTTTATTTGGAGCTTCTGCTAGCCCGTTTGTTTGTGGATGCTCTACTGATGAAAAGTGTTGTTTGATTTTCAAGTCCTGAAAGAAGGATGTGAATTTTTTATTGGCAAACTGGCGACCATTATTTGTGATAATGTGCCGAGAAATGCCGAATCGACAAATAATATATTTCCAGACAAAAGAAAGCATTTGTTGTGATGTAATCTTGGCTCGAGGCTGTGCCTCTATCCATTTGGAAAAATATTCCATTCCTACAACTAGGAATTTTACCTGCCCTGCTGCTGTTGGGAAAGGGCCGAGGATATCTATACCCCATTGGTTGAACAACCAGCTTACCTCGGAACAGTGTAGTAGTTTGGCCGGGAGATGTGTGATCGGACTGTGTTTCTGGCAGTTGTTACAACTTTTGACTTTTGTTCGGCAATCTTGTCTTAGTGTCGGCCAGTATAATCCAGCTCTGAGGATCTTTGAAGATAGGCTTCGGGCTCCGATGTGTGTACCACAGATCCCTTCATGTGCCTCGGCAAGCGCAAGCTCGGCTTCTATTCTGCAGAGATATTTTAGTAAAGGACGAGAGAATCCTCGTCTATATAGGCAATTGTTATAAATTGTAAAAAAGGAGGCTTGTCGGCGAAAGTGTCGAACATTTTCGACGTCGCCTGGCAAGATTCCTGTCCGAAGATTGTTTATGTATGGAGATCTCCAATCTGCTTCCTGTGTTACACTTAAGATTTCTGTGAGTTCAATGCTTGGCTTAAGCAATGTTGACTGATAAAGGGATGACCTGCTTGGTTGAGTACAGGCGAGTTTAGACAGAATGTCAGCTTGTCCATTACTCTCCCTGGGTATGTGCTGTATTTCATATTTAGAAAATTTTGAAAGTAAATTTTGTACGATGTCAAGGTATTTAGAAAGTAAAGGGTCCTTTACTTGGTATAAGTTGTTTACCTGTTGGACGATGAGTAAGGAGTCGCAGTATACCTTAAGTTCGGTGATAGATAAACCACTATTTTATGGTTTATAATGTGTTTAATTGTGTGGTTTATCATGATCTTTACCCATTTATTCATATGATTAGCATGCATTTATACTTCTTTCCTAAAATTATTACATGATTGAAAACTTGCTTCCTAGAGACTTTTAATTATATATTTTAATTCTCTTTTATTCCATTCGATGCCATGATCTGTGTGTTAAGTGTTTCAGGCTTTATAGGGCATGAATGAGTTGGAGATTGGAAAGGAAGCTTGCAAAATTGGAAGGAACACAAGAAATTGAGGAGATGACCAGCGAGAAGTGACGCGGCCGCATGGCTCACGCGACCGCGCGAAAGAGAGGAAATCGCAGTGACGCGGCCGCATGGCTCACACAACCGCGCGGATTGGAATAGCACAAGTGACGCAGAGGCATGGACGACGCGCTCGCGTGGCAGGACAAAACGCCGAATGACGTGTCCACATGAATGACGCGATCGCGTGATGTGCGCGATCTGCATAATCTGCAGAATTCGCTGGGGGCGATTTTGTGCCCTATTTTGATCCAGTTTTCGGCCCAGAAAAGTAGACTAGAGCCAGAGAACATGCAGAAACAAAAACAACATTCATTCTACACAGTTTTAGTTTTTAGATCTAGTTTTACTCCTCCTCTAGATTTTCTCTCTACACATTCATAGTTCTTAGGATTTTATTTCTATTGCTCTTTGCATTGGGATATTGAGAAGAGTTATTACCTCATCAAGACTTCGTCATTCTAGTTCGTCTTCTTTACTTGGCTCTACTCTTCCATGTCCTTTAATTTATTCAATTTTATTATTGGATTATTTTAGAATTTATTAATACAAGAATTACTTTTATTTTTAATTGATTCCCTTGAGTTTTATTTATCATGTCTTTCTTTAATTTCCTTTCATATGTTATGAGTTCTGCATTCACAATAAGCGAGTAGTTCCCTAACTTGATGGGGAGTTGATTGAAAGGAACCCTTGAGTTGGAATGCTTAAAAGAAAAATTGTAATTGGGTTTATTGTTGGAATGCTTTCTAGTCACTGACACTAATCCTTTTCAATTGAGTGGATTGGAACTTGTGAATAGAAACAGTATTTCAACTTGTTTGACTTTCCCTTACCCAGTAAGGGATAACTAAACAGAACAACCTTTAATTATCAATTAATCTTGAAAGTACTTCAACAAGAATAGGGCTTCCAGCTAATCTACTCCCAGTCAAGGCTTTTATTTAAATTATTTAATTTCTCTAATTTAAATTCCTGTTTATTCAACTCAAACCCTTTTTGAAAACATCTGATTAATAAAATAGCACACCTTTCTGCAACTCGTTGGGAGATGACCTGGGATTCATACCCACAATATTTTAATTTTAATTTTTGTGACACCCTTCTAAATTGATAAGCGGAATTCTGGTTGGTTAAGAACTATACTTGCAACGCATATCTTATAACAATTCTTGACTCGCCAATTTTCGCCGCGTCAATTTTTGGTGTCGTTGCCGGGGATTTGCAATAGAGTGCTAAAGTTATTAATTGGAATTTATTTATTTGCATTTTATTTTATCTTGCTACTATGAGCTGCTTGTTTCTTTCGCTAGATGACGCGTTCACTTCCTGATCCAAGCTTGCCAGTATTCGATCCTGAGATTTAAAGAACTATTTCACGAATAAGGCAAGCTCGGCGTCGGTTAGTCCTCTCTGAGGGCGGATCTGAAACGTCATTTGAGGAAGAAACCAGCCCCCATTCTACTGATTCGTTTGATTTACGTGTAGGTGACATGGCAGAACCTAGGAAAGTTACTATCCAGGAGGCTGGAGCCCCTGATTTTACAATGCAACCGTTTCAAGCGCATCACCCAGTGGTGGCTACAGACTTTGAAATAAAGACTGCACTGCTCAATTTGATGCCCAAGTTTCATGGCTTACCTGCTCAAGAGCCTATCAAGCACCTGAGAGATTTTCAAGCAGCCTGTTCTACTGTCATGCGTGATGGTGCAGATGAAACTTCAATTTTGTTGAAAGCTTTCCCGTTTTCTCTTGAGGGAAAGGCAAGAGAGTGGTACTACACTCAATCCGCAGCAACTGTATCCAACTGGGATACACTTATAAGAGAATTTTTGGAAAAGTTCTTTCCAGCTGAAGTTACTGATAAACTGAGGAAAGACATTTCCATGATTGTTCAGGACGAATCTGAGACTCTCTATGAATACTGGGAGCGTTTTAATAATCTTCTGGAAGCATGCCCCCACTATATGATTGACAAGATAGTGTTACTCGGTTACGTCACACAGGGCATGAGGCCCCAAGATAAGACCACATTGGAAAGTGCTAGCAATGGGTCTATGAAAAAGTACAAGACCACTGATGAGGCATGGCGATTGATCAGCGACTTAGCTGAATCTACTCGGAATCATAGGTAGAAACAAGGCCATTCAAAAGCCGTTGCAGAAGTATCCTCTAGCAGAGAGACTGCTGCTCTAACTCAAAGTATCTGTGAAATGACCAACTTGCTGAAGCAGATGCAATTGAATTAGCAACAAGTTTAGCAAGCTCAACCTTCTCCACCACAGCAAAGCCAACAGTTAGTCCCACAGAGAGTTTACGGAATCTGTGATGATTATAGCCATTATACTGATGAATGTCTGCAACTCCAGCAGGAAGACAACACCGTGGCAGCCACTCATAACTTCTATGACCGCCCCAACCAAGGGTACAATCAAGGTGGCAATTACAACCATGGATGTCAGGACAATTCTAACCAGAATTGGAGGGACAACAACAATAGCGGAGGCAGAGACAATCAGGGAAATCAGAGGTGGAATAACAACAACAACAGGCAGCAGAACCAGAGCCAGCCTTACAGAGCACCTCACCTGAGGCAATCCCAAGGACCACAGAATACCCAACAGCAGACCTCTCAAATTACATATCCCTCTTCATCTTCTAATGATGACTTACTACAATCTATTGATCGAAGACAACAGACCATGGAAAATAACCTTTATGCTACGCTAAATGGTCCGAACTCTACTTTGCAAGCTCTTGTTTCACAGATTGGATCAATGAATAACTCCAATAACCAGCCTTTGAGCTCCAATGGAATCCCCTCTCAACCATTATCCAATCCAAAGGGTGGCATTAATGCCATCACCCTAAGGTCCAGAACCACACTACAGGAGAGGAATCAGGAGGAGCCAAGTCCACCAGAATACGCCTCAGCTGAAGAGGTAGTGGAAATAGAAGATGTTGAAGAGGAAGAGGACATACAGGACATAGATGAAAAAGAAGACGTTCAACCACAGGAGGAAGCACCACAGGGCGCAGACACTGCAGAAGACAACACTCCCATTCCATTCCCACAACTTGCAAGGAAGCCCAGGAAGCAGCTGGAACCTGACCCCAAAATGGTAGAAATATTCAAAAAGGTTGAGATAACTGTTCCTCTTTTTGATGTTATTCAACAGGTACCTAAATATGCAAAGTTTCTAAAAGATTTATGTATACATAAAGACAGAATTAATGAATTAGAAACTATTCCTTTAGGGAGTTCCATATCTGCTTTAATGGGAGGTTTACCTGAAAAGTGTAGTGACCCAGGTCCATGTATGGTTAATTGTACAATTGGTGGTGTAGTATTTTTTGACTGCATGTGTGATTTAGGAGCATGTGTGAGTATAATGCTTTTGTCTATATATGATATTTTGAGGCTCCCTCCCTTAAAAAGGTCGGCAGCTTGTTTTGTGTTAGCAGATAAAAGCATTATTACAGTGGCTGGAGTTGCTGAAGATGTATTAGTGGGCATTAAGCGGCTCACATTTCCCATTGATTTTTATATCCTGGAGATGCCCCAAAATGACTCAGAGAAGCCCTCATCAATCCTACTCAGAAGACCATTCCTGAAGACTTCAAAGTTCAAATTAGATGCTTTTTTAGGAACATACTCTTTTGAAATAGATGGCCGAGTAGTAATCTTCAATCTGAATGGAGTTATGAAGCATCCTCCGGATGATCATTCTATCTTCCAGTGTGACATCATAGATGAAACCGTGGCTGAGGTTCACCAGGAGGAATTTGAAGAGAAGTACATAGGACAAGGTCCAAGTGTGGGGACATTCTCAGAGGACAATGATAGTGCTTTACCATTGTTACCAGCTCCAGACAACCCAGAGCCTGACCATGATCAGAAGTTAGAATTAAAACCCCTTCCTCCATACCTCAAATATGCTTACCTTGAAGACGAGCAGAAGTTTCCAGTTATCATTGCAAGGGAACTCACTTCTCAACAGAAAGAGCAGTTACTTAGTGTGCTGAGGAGGCACAAGAAGGCAATTGGTTGGAGTTTGGCAGACATAGTAGGCATCAACCCTCAAATCTGTGAGCATAGGATATTTTTAGAAGAGGGAGCAAGACCTGTCCGTCAACCCCAGAGAAGACTGAACCCCACTATCTTAGAGGTTGTCAAGAAGGAAGTGACCAGACTACTGGAGGCAGATATCATCTACCCCATTTTCGACAGTGAATGGGTAAGCCCAGTACAAGTGGTGCCCAAGAAGTCTGGAGTCACTACAGTGAAGAATGAGCATGGAGATCTCATTGCAACCAGAGTTCAGAACGCCTGGAGGGTCTGTATTGACTACAGACGCCTCAACCAGGCCACTCGTAAGGATCACTATCCTCTTCCATTCCTTGATCAAATGTTGGATCGCCTGTCAGGTAAATCACATTACTATTTTTTAGATGGTTACACAGGTTATTTCCAAATTCATATAGCTCCTGAGGATCAGGAAAAGACCACTTTTACATGTCCTTTTGGGACTTATGCTTACAATAGAATGCCCTTTGGCTTGTGCAATGCACCAGCTACCTTCCAAAGGTGCATGATGAGTCTTTTCTCTGATCTTATTGAGGACTGTATGAAAGTTTTTATGGATGATTTTAGTGTGTACGGCGATTCCTTTAGCCTTTGCTTAGATGGATTATCTAGAGTATTAGATAGATGTGTCAGTATAAACCTTGTATTAAATTTTGAAAAATGTCACTTTGTGGTAAAACAAGGTATTGTACTAGGACATGTTGTGTCTAATACTGGCATTTCTGTAGATCCAGCAAAGGTGGATGTTATTTCTAGTTTACCTTATCCCTCCTCTGTGAGGGAAGTCCGTTTGTTCCTTGGCCATGCAGGTTTTTACAGGAGATTCATTAAGGACTTCAGTAAGGTAGCACTTCCCTTATCCAAACTACTGCAGAATGATATTGAGTTCGAGTTCAGTGAGGATTGCAAACAAGCATTTGATAAGCTGAAAACCGCCCTAACTCAAGCTCCAATTGTGAGAGGACCAGACTGGAGCCAGCCATTTGAAATAATGTGCGACGCCTCCAACCATGCAGTAGGAGCAGCACTGGCTCAGCGTGAAGGTAAGGACCCCTTTGTTATTGCTTATGCGTCTAAAACTTTAGATGCCGCTCAGTCCAATTACACTACTACAGAGAAAGAGCTTCTTGCTATTGTTTTTGCTCTGGATAAATTCCGAGCCTATTTACTTGGTATGAAGGTAGTAGTGTACTTAGACCACACAGCTCTAAAGTATCTATTAGCTAAAAAGGAATCCAAACCAAGACTCATACGTTGGATACTGCTATTACAAGAATTTGATTTAGAAATTAAGGATAGGAGTGGTAACCAGAATTTAGTGGCAAACCACTTGAGTCGCCTTGAGCATATTACAGATGACCCCACTCCTATTACTGATAATTTCCCATTTGATAACCTGCAAGCGGTATCTGAGGTAGTCCCTTGGTATGCACCTGTAGCTAATTATCTAGTTAGCCACACCTTTCTTCCAAACTTTTCTAAGCATCAAAGAGACAAGCTGAAAAGCGAGTCTAAATTTTATATATGGGATGACCCATATTTATGGAGATGTGGCGTTGACCAGGTAATTAGACAGTGTGTGCCTCAATCAGAATTTCAGTCCATCTTAGAGGCTTGTCACTCATCTGAGAGTGGAGGACATTTTGGCCCTCAAAGAACAGCTAGAAAAATCTTAGACTGTGGATTCTGGTGGCCTACTCTTTTTAGAGACGCTGCTGAATTTTGTAGATCTTGTTTCCCATGCCAAAAATTTGGTAATATATCCAAGAGGGATGAGATGCCTCAACAAATTATGCTTTTCTGTGAAATTTTTGATGTTTGGGGCATTGACTTCATGGGTCCATTTCCAAATTCTAATGATTATTTTTATATATTGTTAGCTGTGGATTACGTTTCCAAATGGGTGGAAGCAATTCCTACCCGCACTGATGATGCTAACACTGTTGTTTCCTTTATGAGAAACCACATTATTTGTCGCTTTGGATCACCACGAGCAATCGTGAGCGATCAAGGCACCCTTTTTGTAACAGAAGACTAACAGGATTAATGAAGAAGCATGGGATAATTCATAAGGTTGCAACAGCCTACCATCCTCAAACTAATGGGCAAGCTGAGGTGTCAAACAGAGAGATAAAGCGTATCTTGCAGAAGATAGTCAAACCTCATAGAAGAGACTGGAGCACCAGGCTACAAGATGCACTCTGGGCATACAGAACAGCATACAAAACACCCATTGGGATGAGTCCTTTCCGCTTAGTTTATGGAAAAGCTTGTCATCTCCCTGTTGAAGTAGAGCACAAAGCCTTTTGGGCAGTAAAGGAGTGCAACATGGGAATTGAAAAAGCCGGAGCTGAAAGGAAATTGCAACTGCAAGAATTGGAAAACCTTCTCCTAGAAGCTTATGAGAACTTAAGACTATACAAGGAGAAGATGAAGGTTGTACATGATCAGTACATCAAGAGAAAAGAGTTCCAACCTGGGGACTTAGTCCTTCTTTACAAATCTTGACTGAGGCTCATGCCAGGCAAGTTGAGATCAAGATAGGAAGGTCCATACAGAGTAGAGAAGGCCGAACCATACGGAGTTTATCACCTAAGCCATCCTTCAAGCTCTGAACTTATCAAAGTTAATGGACATCGTTTAAAGCTGTACCATGACGAGAAGCTGAAGAAAAACAAGGAGCTCGAGATTTTTCTCTTGGAAGATCCCCACATAGCCGAAGCCTGAGCTAGTGGAGCGTCCAACTTACGGACGTTAAAGCAAAGTGCTAGGTGGGAAACAACCCACCATGGTATGATCGTTCTTTTCTTTATTCTTAGTTTTCCTATTCAATAACTCTTCTCTTTATTAGTACATTTCGTGCATCTGTATTTACATACTTTTATTAAAAAAAAAATATTTCACGCGACGCGACCGCCTCATTGACGCGTCTACGTCGTAGGAGGTTGGAGAAAATAATAAAATGAACAGAGAGTCACGCGAAAGCGTGGCTGGAGGCTTGCCAGTGGCACAAATCGCCCCATGTGACCGCGTCACCGATGCGACCGCGTCGAGTGGGAACATTGGCCTCCCACGCGGTCGCGTTCCCTAGAATTCGACGTAAAAAGGGTGCACGACCGAAAGTTGTGCTAGAGTGGTGCTGGATTGGTGCTGAACGCACAATTCTTCCCACGTGGCCGCGTGACTGACGTGACCGCATCATATCCTTCTAATGGCAACTCACGCGATCGCATGCCCCACGCGATCGCATCACCCTAGATTTGGCAAAATAAGAATTTGAACAGAGAGTTGTGCGTGCGCAAGGCTGCCCTCGCGGTAGTAGCATAAAACGGGTCACGCGACCGCGTGACCGACGCGACCGCGTGACCGACGCAACCGCGTCAATTATTATAAGCGCAATTCGCGCGACCGCGTGCCCCACGCGGCCGCGTCGCTTGCGCCGTACAACTTCCCTGATTTGCCAATTATCTTATCTTTCTTTTCCCCAAATCCTATTTTCTCTTTCCCCCCCTTATTTCTTCTTTCTCCCTTCTTCCTTCTTTCTCACTTTCTACTCTCTCTCTCTCTCTCTCTCTCTCTCTCTCTCTCACTCCCATTAACAAGGTTTTTTTTTCTTCTTCCCCCCTTACTTTTCTATTATTCTCCTTATTTTTATATGTTATCTTCCTTTCTTTTCTTTTTACCTCCATTATCCATATTTTCTTTTTCTTTCTTTTTCCTTTTTACTTGGTGTTGGAAATTTATTTGAGTCATTGTTTCTCATTATATACTTGTGGATTGTTGTAAATTTGTTTGGCAATTATATATTGCTTTTAAAAGGGTTGCTTGCATGTTTAATTTAATACTTTCTATACCCTATTTACCCTGCATGCTATGTGTTTGTGAAAAAGCCCATATGGCATTATGAACTTTCCTACGTTATTCTACTCTAACATTCAATGCTTGCTTTTCACAAATTCCCTTTACTATTTGGTGTGCGAAATCGTGATCATTACTTCCTTGGTAACGGCGCTAAAAACTCAATACACACATTCATGATCTTAATTCTGTTTCACAACTTCGTACAACTAACCAGCAAGTGCACTGGGTCGTCCAAGTAATAATCCTAACGTGAGTAAGGGTCGATCCCACGGAGATTGTCGGCTTGAAGCAAGCTATGGTCACCTTGTAAATCTCAGTCAGGCAGATTCAAATGTATTAAGAGATTATAGTGGAATAAAAGATAAGTAAAATAGGATAGAGATACTTATGTAATTCATTGGTGAGAGTTTCAGATAAGCATATAGAGGTACTTTTCATTCCTCCTGAACCTCTGCTTTCCTGCTGTCTTCATCAAACCATTCCTACTCCTTTTCATGGCAAGCTTTATGTAGGGCATCACCGTTGTCAATGGCTACATCCCATCCTCTCTGTGAAAATGGTCCAATGCGCTGTCACTGCATGGCTAATCATCTGTCGGCTCTCGATCATACTGAAATAGGATTTACTATCCTTTTACGTTTGTCACTACGCCCAGCACTCGCGAGTTTGAAGCTCGTCACAGCCATCCCTTCCCAGATCCTACTAGAAATACCACAGACAAGGTTTAGACTTTCCGGACCTCGGGAATGGCCATCCATGGGTTCTAACTTATACCACGAAAACTCTAATAGCTCGGACTTGGTCCCCTGTATTAGATATCTAAGAGATACTCATTCCTTTCTTGGAGTTGAACGCCAGTTTGTAACCTGTTTCTAGCGTTTAACTCCACTTTGCAACCTGTTTCTGGCGTTTGACTCCAGAATACAGCATGGAACTGGCGTTCAACGCCAGTTTACATCATCTATCCTTAATCAAAGTATTGACTATTATATATTTCTGGAAAGCCTTGGATGTCTTCTTTCCAACGCAATTGAGAGCGCACCATTTGGAGTTCTGTAGCTCCAGAAAATCCACTTTGAGTGCAGGGAGGTCAGAATCCAACAGCATATGCAGTCCTTCTTCAACCTCTG
>NC_029791.2:22166879-22168606 GCF_000816755.2 Arachis ipaensis | reverse complement strand
TAGTTCAGTATGTTGATTCTTGAACACAGCTACTTTATGAGTCTTGGCCGTGGCCCTAAGCACTTTGTTTTCCAGTATTACCACCGGATACATAAATGTCACAGACACATAACCGCGTGGACCTTTTCAGATTGTGACTCAGCTTTGTTAAACTCCCCAATTAAAGGTGTCCAAGGTTCTTAAGCACACTCTTTTTTTTTGCTTTGGACCTTGACTTTAACCGCTCAGTCTCAAGTTTTCACTTGACACCTTCACGCCACAAGCACATGATTAGGGACAGCTTGGTTTAGCCGCTTAGGCCAAGATTTTATTCCTTTAGGCCCTCCTATCCACTGATGCTCAAAGCCTTGGATCCTTTTTATTTACCCTTGCCTTTTGGTTTTAAGGGCTATTGGCTTTTTGCTCTTGCCTTTTTGTTTAAAGAGCTTTTGGCTTTTTCTGCTTGCTTTTTCTTTTTCTTTCTCTCTTTTTTTTTCGCTTTTTTTCTGCAAGCTTTTGTATTCACTGCTTTTTCTTGCTTCAAGAATTGTTTTTATGATTTTTCAGATTATTAAATAATATTTCTCCTTTTCATCATTCTTTCAAGAGCCAACATATTTAACATTCATAAACAACAATTTCAAAAGACATATGCACTGTTCAAGCATTCATTCAAAAAACAAAAAGTATTGTCACCACATCAAAATAATTAAACTAGTTTCAAGGATGAATTCGAAACCATGTACTTCTTGTTCTTTTGTTTTTAAAACAGTTTTCATTTAAGAGAGGTGATGGACTCATATTCATAACTTTAAGGCATAGACACTTAGACACTAGTGATCATATAGTAAAGACACAAACATAAATAAAACATAAAGCTCAAAAATTGAAAAACAGTAAAATAAATAGACAAGGAGATTAAGGAATGAGTCCACCTTAGTGTGGATGGCGTCTTCCTCTTCTTGAAGAACCAATGGTACTTTTGAACTCCTCTATGTCTCTTCCTTGCCTTTGTTGCTCCTCCCTCATAGCTCTTTGATCTTCTCTAATCTCATGAAGGATGATGGAGTGCTCTTGGTGCTCCACCCTTAGTTGTCCCATATTGGAACTTAATTCTCCTAGGGAGGCATTGATTTGCTCCCAATAGTTTTGTGGAGGAAAGTGCATCCCCTGAGGCATCTCAGGGATTTTATGGTGAGGAATTTCCTCATGCTCATGTTGAGGTCCATGATCTCTTATTTGCTCCATCCTTTTCTTAGTGATGGGCTTGTCCTCTTCAATGAGGATGTCTCCCTCTATGTCAATTCCAGCTTAATTGCAGAGGTGGCACATGAGGTGAGAAAAGGCTAACCTTGCCCAAGTGGAGGACTTGTCAGCCACCTTGTAAAGTTCTTGAGGTATAATCTCATGAACTTCCACCTCCTCTCCAATCATGATACTATGGATCATGATGGCCCGGTCTATAGTAACTTTAGACCGGTTACTAGTAGGAATAATTAAGCGTTGAATGAACTCTAGCCATCCCCTAGCCACTGGTTTGAGGTCATGCCTTCTTAGTTGAACCGGCTTGCCTCTTGAGTCAATTTTCCATTGAGCTCCTTCCTCACATGTCTATGAGGACTTAGTCCAACCTTTGATCAAAGTTGACCCTTCTTGTGTAGGGGCGTGCGTTTTCTTCCATCATTGGTAAGTTGAACGCCAGCCTTACATTTTCCGGACTGAAATCTAAGTATTTTCCCCGAACCATA
>NC_029791.2:22164800-22166874 GCF_000816755.2 Arachis ipaensis | reverse complement strand
TGGGGAAGAGAGTTATGAAAAGGTGTGAAGAGGAGAGAATAGGGTTAGGTGGGGATCCTGTGGGGTCCACAGATCCTGAGGCGATCATGTGGGGTCCACAGATCCTGAGGTGTCAAGGATTTTTTATCCATGTACCCTTTAGACGTGTAAAACACCCTATACATGCAATCCTTGCGTTTAACGCCAGACTGCTGCCTGTTTCTAGCGTTAAACACCACTTTCATGCTCTGTTCTGGCGTTTAACGCCAGCTTGGTGCCTGTTTCTGGCGTTAAACGCTAGACAGATGCTTGTTTCTGGCGTTTAAATGCCAGACTGTTCTCCTCCAGGGTGTGCTATTTTTCATTCTATTTTTCACTCTATTTTTTATTTTTCAGTAGTTTTTGTAACGTCACATGATCATCAACCTAAAGAAAACATAAAATAACAATGGAAAATAAATAAATATAATTAGATAACATTGGGTTACCTCCCAACAAGCGCTTCTTTAATGTCAATAGCTTGATAGTGAGCTTTCATGGAGCCTCACAGATGTTCAGAGCAAGGTTGGAACTCCCAACACCAAACTTAGAGTTTGAATGTGGGGGCTTTGGTTGACTCTGCAGTGAGAGAAGCCTTTCATGCTTCCTCTCCATGATTATAGAAGGAGATCCTTGAGTTTTAAACACAAGGTAGTCCTCATTCAGTTGAAGAACCAACTCTCCTCTGTCTACATCAATCACAGCTCTTGCTGTGGCTAGGAAGGGTCTTCCAAGGATGATGGATTCATCCTCATCCTTCCCAGTGTCTAGGATTATGAAATCAGCAGGGATGTAAAGGCCTTCAACCTTTACTAACACGTCCTCTACTTGTCCATAAACCTGTTTTCTTGAGTTGTCTGCCATCTCTACTGAGATTCTGGCAGCTTGCACTTCAAAGATTCCCAGTTTTTCCATTACAGAGAGTGGCATGAGGTTTATCCCTGACCCAAGGTCACATAGAGCCTTCTCAAAGGTCATGGTGCCTATGATACAAGGTATTAAGAACTTTCCAGGATCCTGTTTCTTCTGAGGCAATCTCAGTTGATCCAGATCACTTAGTTCATTGATGAGCAAGGGAGGTTCATCTTCCCAAGTCTCATTACCAAATAATTTGGCATTCAGCTTCATGATTGCACCAAGGTACTTGGCAAATTTCTCTTCAGTAACATCATCATTCTCTTCAGAAGAAGAATATTCATCAGAGCTCATGAATGGCATAAGGAGGTTTAATGAAATCTCTATGGTCTCCAGATAAGCCTCAGAGTCCTTTGGTTCCTCAGAGGGAAGCTCCTTATTGATCTCTGGACGTCCCAGGAGGTCTTCCTCACTGGGATTCACGTCCTCTCCCTCCCTTTCAGGTTCGGCCATGATGATCAATTCAATGGCCTTGCACTCTCCTTTTGGATTTTCTTTTGTATTGCTTGGGAGAGTACTAGGAGGGGTTTCAATGATTCTTTTACTCAACTGGCCCACTTGTGCTTCCAAATTTCTAATGGAGGACCTTGTTTCATTCATGAAACTCACAATGGCCTTAGATAGATCTGAAACTATGTTTGCTAAGCTAGATGGATTCTGCTCAGAATTCTCTGTCTGTTGCTGAGTGGATGATGGAAAAGATTTACTATTATTAAATCTGTTTCTTCCACCATTATTAAAGCCTTGTTGAGGCTTTTGTTGATCATTCCATGAGAAATTTGGATGATTTCTCCATGAGGGATTATAGGTGTTTCCATTGGGTTCACCCATGTAATTCACCTCTGCTATTGCGGGGTTCTCAGGATCATAAGCTTCTTCCTCAGAAGATGCCTCTTGAGTACTGTTGGATGCAGCTTGCATTCCATTCAGACTCTGAGAAATCATATTGACTTGCTGAGTCAATATTTTGTTCTGAGCCAATATGGCATTCAGAGTTTCAATTTCAAGAACTCCCTTCTTCTGAGGCGTCCCATTACTCACAGGATTCCTCTCAGAAGTGTACATGAACTGGTTATTAGCAACCATGTCAATGAGTTCTTGAGCTTCTGCAGGCGTTTTCATTAGGTGAATGGATCCACCC
>NC_029791.2:22161892-22164500 GCF_000816755.2 Arachis ipaensis | reverse complement strand
TCCATGAAACTTGCAGTTCTGTTGCATCAGAGAAACTAATTGAGGTTTAAGCTCAAAATTGTTTGCTCCAATAGCAGGGATTGAGATGCTTCTTCCATGTTGATTGGAATTAGGTGCAGTAAAGTCACCAAGCATCTTCCTTGCATTATTATTATTTTCGGCTGCCATCTCCTCTTCCTTTTCAAAAATTTCTGTAAGGTTGTCTCTGGATTGTTGTATTTTAGCTTCTCTTAGTTTCCTCTTCAGAGTCCTTTCAGGTTCTGGATCAGCTTCAACAAGAATGTTCTTATCCTTGCTCCTGCTCATATGAAAAAGAAGGGAACAGAAAAGAAGAAGAGAAGAATTCGAACTCAGAGGAGAAGAAGGCGTTCAAATTTTTGGGTGAGGAGAAGTGTTAGTAGATGAATAAATAAATAGAAGGAGATGAGAGATAAGAAAGGAATTCGAAAATTAAACAAAATAAAATAAAAATATTTTAAAATTAAATTAAAATTAAAACAATTAGTTAATTAAAATGAAATTTTGAAAAAGAGGGAAGAAATTTTCGAAAATTAAAGGTAGAGAGTTAGTTAGGTAGTTTTGAAAAAGATAAGAATCAAACAAAAAGTTAAGTGGTTAATTGAAAAAGATTTGAAAATCAAATTTTGAAAAAGATAAGAAGTTAAAAAAAGATTTTGAAATCAAATTTTGAAAAAGATCTGATTGAAATTTTAAAAGATGTGATTGAAACAAAAAGATAGGATTGATTGAAAAAGATTTGAAAATTAAATTTTGAAAAGATAGGAAGTTAGAAAAGAAGTTAGAAAAGATTTTGAAATTGATTTTAAAAAAGATGTGATTGAAATTTATTTTGAAAAATATTTGAAAAAAAAATTTTAAAAAGATTTGATTTTGAAAATTAAAGTTGATTACTTGACTAACAAGAAACAAAAAGATTTGATTTTAAAATTTAAAGATTGAACCTTTCTTATTAGGCAAGTAACAAACTTAAAAAAATTTTGAATCAAAACATTAAATGCTAATAAAATTTTCGAAAATTAAGAAATAAAATAAGAAAAAGATTTTGAAAGTTAATTTGAATATTTTCGAAAAAATGAAAAAGATTTTGAAAAATTTTAAAAAGGAATTCGAAAATATGAAAAGAAAATTGAAAAAGACTTGATTTTGAAAAAGATAAGATTTTTAAATTGAAATTTTGATTTGACTCATAAAAACAACTAGATTTTAAAATTTTTTTGAAAAAGTCAACTCAAATTTTCGAATTTGATGAGTGAAAAAGGGAAAGATATTTTTTTGATTTTTGAATTTTTAATGATGGAAGAGAAAAACACAAAATTGACACAAAACATAGAAATTATGAATCAAAACAACTAATGTATGCAAGAACACTTTGAATGTCAAGATGAACATCAAGAACACTTTGAAGATCAAGATGAACATCAAGACTTATTTTTGAAAATTTTTTAAGAAAAGAAAAACATGCAAGACACCAAACTTAGAAATTTTTATTCTTTAGATATTAATGGTTCAAGAATGCATATGAAAAACTAGAAAAGACACAAAACAAGAAAATATGAAGATCAAACAAGAAGACTGGCCAAGAACAACTTGAAGATCATGAAGAATGCAATGCATGAAATTTTTGAAAATAATTTTTAGAAAATTAAAAAGATGCAATTGACACCAAACTTAAAAGTTGACTTTAGACTCAAGCAAGAAACATCAAATTATTTTTGGTTTTTATGATTTTATTAATCTTTTTTTTTGGTTTTTTTTCGAAAATTAATTGGGAAAAACAAAAAAAGAAAAATTTTTTGTATTTTTTGAAAATAAGAATTAAAAAGCTTAAAATTAAAATAAAATTACCTAATCTGAGCAACAAGATGAACCATCAGTTGTCCAAACTCGAACAATCCCCGGCAACGGCGCAAAAAACTTGGTGTGCGAAATCGTGATCATTACTTCCTTGGTAATGGTACTAAAAATTCAATACGCACATTCATGATCTTAATTCTGTTTCACAACTTTGTACAACTAACCAGCAAGTGCACTGGGTCGTCCAAGTAATAAACCTTACGTGAGTAAGGGTCGATCCCACGGAGATTGTCGGCTTGAAGCAAGCTATGATCACCTTGTAAATCTCAGTCAGACAGATTCAAATGTATTAAGAGATTATAGTGGAATAAAAGATAAGTAAAATAGGATAGAGATACTTATGTAATTCATTGGTGAGAGTTTCAGATAAGCGTATAGAGGTGCTTTTCGTTCCTCCTGAACCTCTGCTTTCCTGCTGTCTTCATCCAACCATTCCTACTCCTTTCCATGGCAAGCTTTATGTAGGGCATCACCGTTGTCAATGGCTACATCCCATCCTCTCTGTGAAAATGGTCCAATGCGCTGTCACTGCATGGCTAATCATCTGTCGGCTCTCGATCATACTGAAATAGGATTTACTATCCTTTTGCGTCTGTCACTACGCCCAGCACTCGCGAGTTTGAAGCTCGTCACAGCCATCCCTTCCCAGATCCTACTCGGAATACCACAAACAAGGTTTAGACTTTCCGGACCTCAGGAATGGCCATCCATGGGTTCTAACTTATACCACGAA
>NC_029791.2:22158358-22161880 GCF_000816755.2 Arachis ipaensis | reverse complement strand
GAACAGCAGCACTTTACACTTTAATCTATGGTGTGTAGAAACTCTACCGTTGAAAATACATAAGTGAAAGGTTCAGGCATGGCCGAATGGCCAGCCCCCATAAAGGTCTAAGATAGCATAAGACTAATCAAAGAGAATGTAAATACAATAGTAAAAAGTCCTATTTAAACTAAACTAGTTACTAGGGTTTACAGAAATGAGTAAATGATTCAGAAATCCACTTCCGGGGCCCACTTGGTGTGTGCTTGGGCTGAGCATTGAACTTTACACGTGTAGAGGTCTTTCTTGGAGTTGACCGCCAGTTTGTAACCTGTTTCTGGCGTTTAACTCCACTTTGCAACCTGTTTCTGGCGTTTGACTCCAGAATACAGCATGGAACTGGCGTTCAACGCCAGTTTACATCATCTATCCTTAATCAAAGTATGGACTATTATATATTTCTGGAAAGCCTTGGATGTCTTCTTTCCAACGCAATTGAGAGCGCACCATTTGGAGTTCTGTAGCTCCAGAAAATCCACTTTGAGTGCAGGGAGGTCAGAATCCAATAGCATCTGCAGTCCTTCTTCAACCTCTGAATCTAATTTTTGCTCAAGTCCCTCAATTTCAGCCAGAAATTACCTGAAATCACAGAAAAACATACAAACTCATAGTAAAGTCCATAAATGTGAATTTTAATTAAAAACTAATAAAAATATACTAAAAACTAACTAAATTATACTGAAAACTATGTAAAAACAATGCCAAAAAGCGTATAAATTATCCGCTCATCACTATTGTATTAATTGAATTTAATTGTCAATACAAACGTGATGGCTAGTTTGTTACGAGTGATAACAAATTTGACTATTTAAATGCTTGATCTATGCTTCTCATGCCTTTGCCTGCATGCCAATAAACCCCTTGCATTTAATTGTCCTCAACTGCACTTGCTATTTTTCCATTGATGAACTTTTCACATGTAGTCATGACCATGTGTTAATAACATACTCTTTGCCGTGCATTGATTATCACTCATACAATCCTCTTCCTTTCTCTATCTCTTTAAATTTAATTTACTCTCTCTTCCCTTTTTCAGGATGGCCACTAAGAAAGGCAAAGAGAAAGCTACTCCCAAATCAACAGCGAGGAGAGGAATAAAGAGAGCACTAGTGGCAGAGCCCTCTTCAACTGCGGTTAAATCCTCAACAAAAAGAACTAAGAGGATTATAAAGGTTGATGATAAAGAAAAAGCCTTCCCAGCAAAGGACACTGCACGATTTCCCAATCGCTACTGTGAGTAGATGTTCCCCATCCTAGCAGAAAGGAGCTACAACAACGAATACCTTCTTCTCCTCCCAAACCATATTGCTACCTTTGTTGAACCGCAAATTGCACAAAGACAATGGGGTTTCCTACAGAGACAGCCGAGGCAGGTCAATCTTTCTTGGGTAGTCGAGTTCTACTCCAACTTTCACCTGCCAACCCTGCAGTCTGTCTTTGTCCATCAGAAGCAAGTCCTCATTATAGAAGAGGCCATTCAAAAAGCTCTAGGTCTTCCCCCTATTCCATAAGGATTGGACGCCTTTCAAGAAGCCGCACTCAAGCACCAGATGTACCAATTTGACTGGGACGTCGTTCTCAGAGTTATCGCACTACCTGGCAGCCGTTGGATCTACAGATACCATCGTACCCGCCCTAAGGGAATATCGGCTTCAGTACTTACCTTGGAGGCTCGCGTATGGGCACAGATCATGTCCCATTACGTCTTTCCGAGCACTCACGAGTCCTCCTTCACTGTGGACATGGTCGTCCTACTATGGTGCATCCTTAGAGGCCAACCTCTGAATCTACCGAGACACATCCAGAATGCCATGGGACACGTACAAATTGCGGGCAACTTACCTTTTCCCACCTTGGTCTCAGATTTTGTCTCAGCAGCCAGAGTCTCCTACAGAGCTGGGGACACCAAAGCCATGCTTCCACGGGATGATCAGTATGTCCCTAACGGGAAATACATCAGACCTCCACCAGCCGCCACAAGTCATCCTACTGAACCGGTTGAAGATATTCCTTCTTCAACACCACAACCACCTACAACAGACCGACTACTCCATCAGATACTCGAAAGGTTGGATCGGCAGGAACACAAAGCTAAGATGAGAGAGCGCCGTAACAAGCGCCGATTCACTTACCTCAAGGAGCTGATTATGGGAAAATTCAAGGACTCAGACACCCCGGACTCCACTTCCTTTACCAGCACAGGAAGCCATGATGGTCCCGACTGTGGAGATACTACTACCAGCCCACCTTTGTTTCTGACAGATGGCACCGGGGACGGTGCAAAGCCTTAAGTGTGGGGAGGTCGGTCAGTACCTGACTTCCGGAGGTAATTTTTCTTCCCTAAACACCAATAAATTAGGATATTTAGTTAGTTTTTTTTCTTTTGTAGAATCGGATAAATTGCATAGTAATAGATTAGTTGCATGCATGTCTACTTGATTGAAAAGATAATAAGTTTTCCTCTAAGACCCTACTTTTGGAACAAAATTTCACTAACTTTAACTAAAATTTTTATGTTAAATTTGCTTAAAGTTGTATTTGGAACATAATTTTTAAGCTAAAGAACACACAACCTTTGAGATTTGAGCCTTTATGCATGGTTACATTATTTAACCATAATTATTTTATTCTTGTGTGTTTACTTCTCTATGATTGTAATCTATATTTTGTTCCATCCTATATGTCCAATGTTTATTATATTTATATGTTTGCATATGATTGAGGCCATTAATTGTTTAAACTCACTTATGCAAATTAAACCTACCCTTTCAATTACCTTTGTTAGCCACTTTGAGCCTTTAAATCCCATTTGTTCTATATTTTACCACATTACTAGCCTTAAGTGGAAAAATAATTATATATCCCAAACTGAATCTTTGGTTAGCTTAAGATAGAATTGTGTGTGCTAATTAAGTATGGGAAATTGTGGGAACAAAAGATAATAAGGGAATGTGTCATGATAATATAATGGGAATTTGGATACCTACTCATGTGAAACTATAAGAATTAAAAATCTATGTGCATTGATCAGCTATGTTTATTTTTATGTTTATGTTAAAAAAAATATTCAATAAATAAATAAGGGGACAAAATTACCCCAATGCTAAGTTAAGAATTCAAAGATCAATGCATGTATGATAAAATTAAAATAGAAAGTTGATACATGAGTATGGAATGTGAAAGAAAAATTCTGGGTAGCTAGGTATGAATTCTAAATTTATATAGAATATATATAGGTTATGTTAAAGCTTGGGTTAATTAAAGATTCAGTTTATAAGCTTACTTAGCTATATATGTATCCTTACCATTACCTTGGCCCCATTACAACCTTGAAAAGACCTCATGATGTTTGCATTGGTATATTAAATGTTGTTGATTGATTAGGAGAAGAACAAAAATTAGAGAGCATGATTAGAGAAGGATAGAGTGATTGCCCTATACACTAGAGAGATTAGAGCGTACATACATCATCAGTGAGGGTTC
>NC_029791.2:22130911-22158329 GCF_000816755.2 Arachis ipaensis | reverse complement strand
TATAAGAATTGAATTAGTGGAATTTGATTTGTAATTATTTTGAAGAGCTTATTTACTATTGATCAAGTGGACAAGAATCATATAGTTGTATTTACATATATAGGTTGCATTGCATTGCATGAGTTTTACATATTCCTACTCATTTATTTTATCTCCTTCAACTAAGCATGAGGACATGCTAATGTTTAAGTGTGGGGAGGTTGATAAACCACTATTTTATGGTTTATAATGTGTTTAATTGTGTGGTTTTATCATGATCTTTACCCATTTATTTATATGATTAGCATGCATTTATACTTCCTCCCTAAAATTATTACATGATTGAAAACTTGCTTCCTAGAGACTTTTAATTATGTATTTTAATTCTCCTTTATTCCATTCGATGCCGTGATCTGTGTGTTAAGTGTTTTAGGCATTATAGGACATGAATGAGTTGGAGATTGGAAAGGAAGCTTGCAAAATTGGAAGGAACACAAGAAATTGAGGAGATGACCAGCGAGAAGTGACGCGGCCGCATGGCACACGCGACCGCGCGAAAGAGAGGAAATCGCAGTGACGCGGCCGCATGGCTCACGCAACCACACGGATTGGAATAGCACAAGTGACGCGGAGGCGTGGACGACGCGCTCGCGTGGCAGGAAAAAACGCTGAATGACGCGTCCACATGAATGACGCGATCGCGTGACGTGCGCGATCTGCATAATCTGCAGAATTCGCTAGGGGCGATTTTGGGCCCTGTTTTGACCCAGTTTTTGGCCCAGAAAAGCATACTAGAGCCAGAGAACATGCAGAAACAAAAACAACATTCATTCTACACAGTTTTAGTTTTTAGATCTAATTTTACTCCTCCTCTAGGTTTTATCTCTACACATTCATAGTTCTTAGGATTTTATTTCTATTGCTCTTTGCATTGGGATATTGAGAAGAGTTATTACCTCATCAAGACTTCGTCATTCTAGTTCGTTTTCTTTACTTGGCTCTACTCTTCCATGTCCTTTAATTTACTCAATTTTATTATTGGATTATTTTAGAATTTATTAATACAAGAATTACTTTTATTTTTAATTGATTCCCTTGAGTTTTATTTATCATGTCTTTCTTTAATTCCCTTTCCTATGTTATGAGTTCTGCATTCACAATGAGCGAGTAGTTCCCTAACTTAATGGGGAGTTGATTGAAAGGAACCCTTGAGTTGGAATGCTTAAAAGAAAAATTGTAATTGGGTTTATTGTTGGAATGCTCTCTAGTCACTGACACTAATCCTTTTCAATTGAGCGGATTGGAACTTGTGAATAGAAACAGTATTCCAACTTGTTTGACTTTCCCTTTTTTTTACCTAGTAAGGGATAACTAAACAGAACAACCTTCAATTATCAATTAATCTTGAAAGTACTTCAACAAGAATAGGGCTTCCAGCTAATCTACTCCCAGTCAAGGCTTTTATTTAAATTATTTAATTTCTCTAATTTAAATTCCTGTTTATTCAACTCAAATCCTTTTTGAAAACGTCTGATTAATAAAATAGCACACCTTTCTGCAACTCGTTGGGAGACGATCTGGGATTCATACTCCCAGTATTTTAATTTTAAGTTTTGTGACACCCTTCTAAATTGATAAGCGGAATTCTGGTTGGTTAAGAACTATACTTGCAACGCATATCTTATAACAATTCTTGACTCGCCAATTTCCGCCGCGTCAGTGATGTTTAGGTCGGCAACGAGTCTAAGACCGGCAATTAAAGCTTCATACTCACTTTGATTGTTGCTTGCTTTGAATGAAAAATGGAGGGAATGTTCGATGACATTGCTGTGGCTATCATCAAGCATGATACCTGCTCCATATCCTTGTGGGTTGGAGGACCCATCAACGTATAAAGACCATTCGATGTAGTCTTCAGTTTTGTCTGGTACTGAGAACTCGGCGATGAAGTCGGCCAAGAATTGGGACTTGATGGATGATTGGCCTTCGTACTTGATATCAAATTCCAAAAGTTCGACCGACCATTTTACTAGTCGGCCAGCAAGCTCTGGTTTCTGAAGGACTTGTCGTAAAGGATGATCTGTCCGAACATGGATTTCATGGCTCTGAAAATATGGTCAGAGTCTTCTGGCCGAGAAAACAAGGGCTACGACCAGCTTCTTAATGCTCGGATATCGAAGCTCTGCATTTTGTTATGTTTTGCTGGTAAAATAGATCCGGAACTGCTTCTTTTCCCTTTCTGCAACAAGAGCGGAGCTTACAGCCCAGTTAGTGACAGATAAATATAGGAATAATGGTTCCCCTTGAAGTGGGGTTTGTTAGATTGGTGATTTTGAAAGAGTTTCTTTAATAATTATGAATGCTTGTTCGCAGTCATCAGTCCATTCGAAAGCTTTTTTCTTTTTTAAAGTTTGGAAAAAACATAAAGACTTAGAAGCTAGGCAAGGTAAAAAATCTAGAGAGTGCAGCAAATCTCCCTGTTAACCGTTGTACTTCTTTGATGGTTTGTGGGCTTGTCATGTCTAAAATAGCTCGGCATTTTTTCGGGTTTGCCTCGATACCTCGGCTAGTGAGCATGAAGCCGAGAAATTTTTCACTCTGGACACCAGATGCGCACTTCTCGGGAATTAACCGCATGTTGTATTTTCTTAGTTGACCGAAGATTTCTGCAAGGTTATCAAGGTGATTGTTGCCGATCTTTGTCTTGGCGACCATATCGTCAACATAGATCTCAATGTTCCTTCCGATTTTCTTGGCGAAGATTTTGTCCATTAGATATTGATATGTTGCACCTGCATTCTTAAGACCAAATGGCATGACTTTATAACAATAGTTTCCATATTCAATAATAAAAGCTGTCTTATTTTGATCGGATGGATGCATTTGGATCTGGTTATAGCCAGAATATGCATCCATAAAGCTAAGTTTGTCATAACCAGAGGCATTATCAACTAGGCAATCAATAGAGGGCAAATGATAGAAATCTTTGGGGCATGCTTTGTTGAGATCGGTGAAATCAACACACATGCGCCATTTACCGTTATGTTTTTTCACCATGATGATATTCGCCAGCCATGTTGTGAATCTGATTTCTTGGATGAAGCCGGTGTTGATGAGCTTCTTGGTTTCTTCCAGGGAAGCTTGTTTGTGGTCATGGCCGAGGTTTCTCTTTTTCTGTGCTACAGGTCAGACGGATGGATCTAATGCCAGCTTGTGGGATATGATGGATGGATCGATGGCTGGCATATCAGCTGGGGTCCAAGCAAACAGGTCGGAATTTTGTTGTAAAAATGCTTGGAATGAGGATTTCTCTTTCAAGGATAATGTGGAGCCGACGTAAGTGAATTCGTCCGAGCTTTCGGTGAAGAAGATTTTATGCAGGTCTTCTGTCGGGGTTGGTCTTTCAAGAGTTCCTGCTCGTGGATCAAGGTCGGCCAGAGCTGGGAGCTCGTCCTTGCTGCTGATGTTGTGAACATGGGCTTTTATGTTTGGGTTAGGTCTTTTGAGACTGTTGTTGTAGCATTCCCTGGCCTCTCGGGCATCACTGTGAATTGTTGTAATTGTGTCATCCTGCAAAGAAAACTTAACACAGAGATGAATTGTAGAGACTATGACGCCGAACCTATTTAGGAAAGGTCGGCCAAGTATCAAATTGTAAGGACTAAAATAGTCAATCACTAAGTCTTGAATGTCTGAAGTTTTTGAAGAAGGGAACTTACCGAGTGTGGTTTGTAACCACACAGAGCCCATAACCGGGACTCTCTCACCTGAGAAACCTACCAGGTCTCCAGTGGAAGGTTGGAGGATGTTGCTGCTTAGTTTCATTTTTTGGAATGTGGAATAAAAGAGAACGTCAACACTGCTCCCTGGGTCCAGTAACACCTTTTTGACTAGGAGATCTCTGAGCTGCAGGGAGATTACGACCGGGTCGTCTAGATTTGCCACATTGGTGTTGTGGTCGACTGTCTGGAATGTTATCTGAGGAAACTATGGAAGTGTCTGTTGTTGAGTTTGATCGGATTCTATGGAAAGCATAGCTCGGTAAGATCGCTTTCTTGCCGAGCTTGTGGTTCCTCCACCTGCAAAACTGATGCAGGCAGAAATTGGTGAATTAAAAATTATTAGAATATATGCGTTGCAAGTATAGTTCTTAACTCGCCAGAAATCCACCGCTCAATTTAGAAAGGTGTCATAGAAAATTGAAATTTAAAATACTGGGAGTATGAATCCCAGGTCGTCTCCCAACGAGTTGCAGGAAATGGTGCTATTTTATTAATCAGATGTTTTTGAAAAGGGTTGAGTTGAGTAAATAGGAAATTAAATTGATGAAATTGAATAATGTAAATAAAAGCCTTGACTGGGAGTTGATTACATGGAAGCCCTATTCTTAATGGAACATTCTTAAGATTAGTTGACAATTGAGAGTTATTTCGTTTAGTTATCCTTTACTAAGTAAGGGAAGGTAAAACAAGTTGGAGTAGTGTTGTTCTATTCACAAGTCCCAATCCACTCTGGGGAGGATTGGTGTCAGGAATTAGAGAGCAATCCAACAATAACCCAATTACAACCTTTCTCTTGAACCTTCCAACTCAAGGGTTCCTTTCAATCAACTCCCCATCAAGTTAGGGAACTACTCACTCATTGTAAAGGTAAAATTCATAGCATATGAAAAGGAATTAAAGAAAGACATTGTAAATAAAAATTAAAAATAATCAATTACAAATAAAAGTGATCCTTGTATTAAATAATCCTAAAAATATTCCAATGGTAAAATTAAACAAGGCAAGGAACATGGAAGAGTAAGCCAAGTAAAGAAAATGAACTAGAATGACGAAGTCTTGATGAGGTAATAACTCTTCTCAATATCCCAATGCAAAAAGCTAGAGGAACTAAAATCCTAAGAACTATGAATGTGTAGAGAGAAAACCTAGAGGAGGAGTAAAACTAGATCTAAAAACTAAAACTGTGTAGAATGAATGTTGTCTCCGGTTTCTGCTTGTTCTCTGGCTCTAGTCTACTGTTCCGGGCCGAAAACTGGGTCAAAATAGGGCCCGAAATTGCCCCCAGTGAATCTGTAAATTATGCAGATCGCACATGTCATGCGATCGCGTCGCTCATGCGGACGTGTCATTCGCGTTTCTGCTTTGCCACGCGGACGCATCGTTTACGCCTCCGTGTCACTCGTGCTTTTCCATTTCGCGCGGTCGCGTCATCCATGCGGCCGCGTCACTGCGATTTGATCTTCTCCGCGCGGTCGCGTCGTCCATGCATCCGCGTCGCTTCTCGCTGGTCATCTCCTCAATTTCTTGTGATCCTTCCATTTTTGCTAGCTTCCTTTCCAATCTCTAACTCATTCTTGCCCTATAAAGCCTGAAACTCTTAACACACAGATCACGGCATCGAATGGAATAGAGGAGAAGTAAAATGTATAATTAAAAGTCTCTAGGTAGCAGTTTTCACTCATGTAATAATTTTAGGAAGGAAATATAAATTCATGCTATTTTAATGAATAAGTGGGCCAGGACCATGGTAAAACCACACAATTAAACACAATATAAACCATAAAATAGTGGTTTATCAACCTCCCCACACTTAAACATTAGCAATTTGTCCCCTTATTTATTTATTTATTTATTTTTTTTGTTTGAAGAGGCAAAAATAAACATAGCTTATCAATGCACATAGATTTTTAATTCTTATAGTTTTTCATGAGTAGGTATCCAAATTCCCATCAAATTATCATGACACATTCCCTTAATAACTTTTGTTCCCACAATTTCCCATACTTAACTAGCACACACAATTCTATCTTAAGCTAACCAAAGATTCAATTTGGGATATACAATTATTTTTCCGCTTAGGGCTAGTAATGTGGTGAAATATAGAACAAATGGGATTTAAAGGCTCAAAGTGGTTAACAAAGGTAATTGAAAAGGGTAGGCTTAATTTGGATGAGTGAGTTTAAACAAATAATAGCCTCAATCATGTGCAAGCATATAAATATAATAAATATTGGACATATAAGATAAAACAAAATACAGATTACAATCATAGAAAAGTAAACACACAGGAATAAAATAATTATGGTTAAATAATATAACCATGCATAAAGGCTCAAATCTTCACAGGTTGTGTGTTCTTTAGCTCAAACATCATGTTCCAAATACAACTTCAAGCAAATTTATCATAAAAATTTTAAAAATTAGTGAAATTTGTTCCAAAGATAGAGTCTTAGAAGAAACTTATTGTCTTTTCAATCAAGTAGAGCATGCGTGCAACTAACTTATTACTATGCAATTTATTCTATTCTATAAAAGAAAGAAAAACTAACTAAAATCCTAATTTATTGGTGCTAGGGAAGAAAAATTACCTCCGGAAGTCAGGTACTGATCGACCTCCCCACACTTAAGGCTTTGCACCGTCCTCGGTGCCATCTGTCAGGAACAGGGGTGGGCTGGTAGCAGTATCTCCATAGTCGGGACCATCATGGCTCCCTGTGCTGGTAAAAGAAGTGGAGTCCGGGGTGTCTGAGTCCTTGAATTTTCCCTTGAGTAGCTCCTTGAGGTGTTTGAATCAGTGCTCGTTACGGCGCTCTCTTAACTTCGCTTTCTGTTCTTGCCGATCCAATCTTCTGATTATCTGCTGGAGCAGTTCATCAGTTGTAGGTGCTTGTGGTGTTGAAGAAGGAATATCTTCAACTGGAGCAGTAGGAAGGCTTGTAGTGGCTGCTGGAAGTCTGAGGTACTTCCCATTGGGGACATACTGATCAACCCGTGGAAGCATGGCTTTGGTGTCTCCAGCTCTGTAGGAAACTCTGGCTGCTGAGACAAGATCTGAGACCAAGGCGGAAAAAGGTAAGTTGCATGCAATTTGTACGTGTCCCATGGCATTCCGGATATGTCTTGGTAGATTCAGAGGCTAGTCTGTAAGGATGCACCATAGTAGAACAGCCATGTCCGCAGTGAAGGAGGACTCGTGAGTGCTCGAAAAGACGTAATGGGACATGATTTGTGCTCATACGCGAGCCTCCAAGGTAAGTGCTGAAGCCGATATACCCTTAGGGCGGGTACGATGGTATCCGTAGATCCAACGGCTGCCAGGTATTGCGATAACGCTGAGAACAGCTTCCCAGTCAAATTGGTACATCTGGCGCTTGAGTGCGGCTTCTTGAAAGGCGTCCAATCCTTCTGGAATAGGGGGAAGGCTCAAAGCTTGTTGAATAGCCTCTTCTGTAATGGGGACTTGCTTTTGACGGACAAAGACAGACTGCAGGGTGGGTAAGTAGAAGTTAGAGTAGAACTCAACTACCCAAGAAAGATTGACCTGCTTCTGTTGTCTCTGTAAGAAACTCCATTGTCTTCATTCAATCTGTGGCTCAACAAAAGTAGCAATATTGGGCAGGAGGAGAAGAAGGTGTTTGTTGTTGTAGCTCCTTTCAGCTAGAATAGGGAACATCTGCTCACAGTAGCGATT
Source organism: Arachis ipaensis (assembly GCF_000816755.2). Lineage (NCBI taxonomy): Eukaryota > Viridiplantae > Streptophyta > Magnoliopsida > Fabales > Fabaceae > Arachis > Arachis ipaensis. Next base: position 22,150,877 of record NC_029791.2, on the reverse strand, counting down.
TGAAAATCGCGCAGTGTCCTTTGCTGAAAAGGCTTTCTCTTTTTCATCAACATTTATGATCCTCTTAACTCATTTTGTTGAGGGCTTGACTGCAGTTGAAGAAGGCTCTGCCACTAGTGCTCTTTTAGTTCCTCTTCTTGCTGGTGGTTTGGGAGTGGCTTTCTCTTTTCCTTTCTTGGTGGCCATCCTGAAAAAGGGAAGAGAAAGTAAATTAAATTTAAAGAGATATATAGCAATGAAGAGAACGGAAAAGGATGGTTATAAATGCACATTAAAAGGTAAATGATGTTAACACATGCTCATGAGTACATGTGAAAGATCATTAATGGAAAATAGTTAGTGCATATGATGACAAGTAAATGCAAGGTGTTTATTGGCATGCCGGCAAAGGGCATGAGTAGCATAGACCAAGCATTACTTTGTAACAAACCATCACGTTTGTATTGACAATTAAATTCAATTAATATAATAGTAAAGGGAATTTGTGAAAAGCAAGCATTGAATAGTAGAATAACATAGAGAAGTGCATAATGCTATATGGGCTTTTTCACAAACACATAGCATGCATGGTGAAGAAGGTATCGAAAGTATTAAAGTGAACATGCAAGCAACCCTTTAAAGAAAATAATATATAATTGTCAAATACTTTGCAACAATCCACAAGCATATAATGAGGAATAATGACTCAAATAAAATTCCAACACCATGTAAAAAAAAGAAAGAAGAAGAAGGAAAATATGAATAATGAAAAGAAAAAGAAAAGAAAAGAAAATAACATATAAAATAAGAAGAATGAAAGAAAAGAAAAGGGGGAAGAAGAAAATAAAACCTGGTTAATGGAGGTGAGGGAGAGAGAGTGAAAGGTGAGATAGAAGGAAGAAGGGAGGAGGAAGAAGTAAGGAGGGAAAAGAAAAATTAGGATTAAAGAGGAAAAAAATAAGATATTTTGGCAATTCAGGTTGAGCTGTGCGGCGCAAGCGACGCGGCCGCATGGGGCATGCGTTCGCGTGATTGCGCTTCAAGTAAGGTGACACGATCGCGTCGGTCACGCGGTCGCGTGACCCATGTTAGGCTTCTGGCGCGAGTGCAGCCTCGCGCCTGCACAACTCTCTGTTCAAATTGATGTATTTGCCAAAATTGGGGTGATGCGATCGCGTGAGTGGGCAGTTTATGGGGTACAACGCGGCCGCGTAGGGGGGATTGCGCGTCCAGCACCAGTCCAGCACCACTCTAGCACAACTTTCAGCTGTGCACCCATTTTACGTCGAAAATCAGGGCACGCGGTCGCGTGGGAGGCCATTATGCCCATACGACGCGGACGCGTTGGCGACGCGGTTGCGTGGGCTGATTTATGCCACTGGCACTCCTCCAGCCATGCTCCAGCATGACTCTCTATTCGTTTTTGTTTTTTCTCTCCTCTCCTTGCCACGCGGACGCGTCGCTGATGCGGTCGCGTCGCGTAGCTTTTTTTTTTAAATATGTTAATGCAGATGCACGAAAATACTAATAAAGAGAAGAGTTATTGGAGAAGAAAAATTAAAAATAAAGAAAAGAACGATCATACCATGGTGGGTTGTCTCCCACCTAGCACTTTGCTTTAACGTCCGTAAGTTGGATGCTCCACTAGCTCAGTCTGTGGCTATGTGGGGATCTTCCAAGAGGAAGATCTCGAGTTCCTTGTCTTTCTTCCGCTTTTTGCCATGGTACAGCTTTAAACGATGTCCATTAACTTTGATAAGCTCTGAGCTCGAAGGATGGATAAGGTGATAAACTCCGTACGGTTCGGCCTTCTCTACTCTGTATGGACCTTCCTATCTTGATCTCAACTTGCCTGGCATGAGCCGCAGTCGAGATTTATAAAGAAGGACTGAGTCCCCAGGCTGGAACTCTTTCCTCTTGATGTTCTGGTCATGTACAGCCTTCATCTTCTCCTTGTGTAGTCTTGAGTTCTCATAAGCTTCTAGGCGAAGGCTCTCCAGTTCTTGTAGCTGTAACTTCCTTTCAGCTCCGGCTTTCTCAATTCCCATATTGCACTCCTTGACTGCCCAAAAGGCTTTGTGCTCTGTTTCTATCGGGAGATGACAAGCTTTTCCATAAACTAAGCGAAAAGGACTCATCCCAATGGGTGTTTTGTATGCTGTTCTATATGCCCAGAGTGCATCTTGTAGCCTGGTGCTCCAGTCTCTTCTATGAGGCTTTACTATCTTCTGCAAGATACGATTTATCTCTCTATTTGACACCTCGGCTTGCCCATTGGTCTGAGGATGGTATGTTGTTGCAACCTTATGAATTATCCCATGCTTCTTCATTAGTTCTGTTAGTCTCCTGTTACAAAAATGGGTGCCTTGATCGCTCACGATTGCTCGTGGGGATCCAAAGCGACAGATAATATGGTTTCTCACAAAGGAAACAACAGTGTTAGCATCATCAGTGCGGGTAGGAATTGCTTCCACCCATTTGGAAACGCAATCCACAGCTAACAATATATAAAAATAACCATTAGAATTTGGAAATGGACCCATGAAGTCAATGCCCCAAACATCAAAGATTTCACAAAAAAACATATATTGTTGAGGCATCTCATCCCTCTTGGATATATTACCAAATTTTTGGCATGGGAGGCAAGATTTACAAAATTCAGCAGTGTCTCTAAAAAGAGTAGGCCACCAGAATCCACATTCTAAGATTTTTCTAGCAGTTCTTTGGGGGCCAAAATGTCCTCCACTCTCAGATGAGTGACAGGCCTCTAAGATGGACTGGAATTCTGATTGAGGCACACACCATCTAATTACCTGATCAGCGCCACATCTCCATAAATATGGGTCATCCCATATATAATATTTAGACTCGCTTTTCAGCTTGTCTCTTTGGTGCTTAGAAAAGTTTGGAGGAAATGTGCAGCTAACTAGATAATTAGCTACAGGTGCATACCAAGGAGATACCTCAGATACTGCTTGCAGGTTATCAAATGGAAAATTATCATCTATAGGAGTAGAATCATCCTTAATGTGCTCAAGGCGACTCAAGTGGTCTGCCACTAAATTCTAGTTACCACTCCTATCCTTTATTTCTAAATCAAATTCTTGTAATAGCAGTATCCAACGTATAAGTCTTGGTTGGACTCCTTTTTAGATAATAGATACTTTAAAGCTGCATGGTCCGAATACACTACTACTCTAGTACCAAGTAAATAAGCTCGGAATTTATCCAGAGCAAAAACAATAGCAAGAAGCTCTTTCTCAGTAGTAGTATAATTGGACTGGGCAGTGTCTAAAGTCTTAGACGCATAAGCAATAACAAAAGGGTCCTTACCTTCGCACTGAGCCAGCGCTGCTCCTACTGCATGGTTGGAAGCATCGCACATGATTTCAAACGGCTGGCTCCAGTCTGGTCCTCTCACAATTGGAGCTTGAGTCAGGGCGGTCTTTAGCTTATCAAACGCTTGTTTGCAATCATCACTAAACTCGAACTCAATATCCTTCTGCAGTAATCTGGATAAAGAAAGTGCTACCTTACTGAAGTCCTTAATAAATCTCCTGTAAAAACCTGCATGGCCAAGGAACGAATGGACTTCCCTCACAGAAGAGGGGTAAGGTAAACTAGAAATAACATTCACCTTTGCTGGGTCTACAGAAATGCCGGTATTAGATACCACATGTCCTAGTACAATCCCTTGTTTTACCATAAAGTGACATTTTTCAAAATTTAATACAAGGTTTGTACTGACACATCTATCCAATACTCTAGATAATCCATCTAAGCAAAGGCTAAAAGAATCACCATAAACGCTAAAATCATCCATAAAAACTTCCATATAGTCCTCAATAAGATCAGAGAAAAGACTCATCATACACCTTTGAAAAGTAGCTGGTGCATTGCACAAGCCAAAGGGCATTCTCCTGTAAACATAAGTCCCAAAAGTACATGTAGCCATCTATTTCAAAAGAGTATGTTCCTGAAAAAGCATCCAATTTGAATTTTGATGTCTTCAGAAATGGTCTTCCAAGTAGGATTGATGATGGCTTATCTGAGTCATTATGGGGCATCTCCAAGATATAAAAATCAGTGGGAAATGTAAGCCCTTTAATGTTCACTAAAACATCTTCAGCAACTCCAGCCACTGTAATAATGCTTTTATCTGCTAACACAAAACGAGCTGCCGACCTTTTTAAGGGAGGGAGCCTCAAAATATCATATATAGACAAAGGCATTATACTAACACAGGCTCCTAAATCACACATGCAATCATAAATTACTACTCCACCAATAGTACAACTAACTATATAAGGACCTGGGTCACTACACTTCTCAGGTAATCTTCCCATTAAAGCAGATATGGAACTACCTAAAGGAATAGTTTCTAATTCATGAATTTTGTCCTTATGTATACATAAATCTTTTAGAAACTTTGCATATTTAGTTACTTGTTGAATAACATCAAAAAGAGGAACGGTTACCTCAACCTTTTTGAATATTTCTACCATTTTGGGATCGGGTTCCAGTTGCTTCCTGGGCTTCCTTGCAAGTTGTGGAAAGGGAATGGGCGTAGTGTTTTCTGCAGTGTCTGCGCCTTTTGGTGCTTTCTCTTGTGGTTGCACTTCTTCTTCTTCAGCTATGTCCTGTATGTCCTCTTCTTCTTTGACATCTTCTATTTCTACTACCTCTTCAGCTGAGGCGTGTTCTGGTGAGCTTGGCTCCTCCTGATTCCTCTCCTGCAGTGTGGTTTCAGACCTCAGAGTGATGGCATTAATGCCTCCCTTTGGATTGGGTAATGGTTGAGAGGGGATTCCAGTGGAGCTTGAAGGTTGGTTACTGGAATTTTGCATTGATCCAATCTGTGAAACAAGAGTTTGCAAAGTAGAAGTCAGACCATTCAGACTGGCATTAATGTTATTCATATTGTTATTTTCCATGGTCTGTTGTCTCCGCTCAAAAGATTGTAGTAACTCTTCATTAGGAGATAAAGAAGAATGAGTAAATTGAGAGGTCTGCTGTTGGGTATTCTGTGGTCCTTGGGACTGCCTCAGGTGAGGTGCTCTGTAAGGTTGGTTCTTCTGCCTGTTGTTGTTATTAGTCCACCTCTGATTTTCCTGATTATCTCTGCCTCCTCTATTATTGTTGTCCCTCCAATTCTGGTTAGAATTGTCCTGCCATCCATGGTTATTATTTTCACCTTGATTGTACCCTTGGTTGGGGCGATCATAGAAGTTATGAGTGGATGCCACCATGTTGTCTTCCTGTTGGAGTTGCGGGCATTCATCAGTATAATGGCTATAATCAGCACAAATTCCACAAACTCTATGTGGGACTAACTATTGGCTTTGCTGTGCTGGAGAAGGTTGAGCTTGCTGAACTTGTTGTTGATTCAATTGCATCTACTTCAGTAAGTTGGTCATCTCACAGATACTCTAAGTTAGAGCAGCAGTCTCTCTGCTAGAGGATACTTCTGCAACGGCTTTTGAACGGTCTTGCTTCTGTCTGTGGTTCCTAGTGGATTCAGCTAAGTCGCTGATCAATTGCCATGCCTCATCAGTGGTCTTGTACTTCTTCATAGACCCATTGCTAGCACTTTCCAGTGTGGTTTTATCTTGGGGCCTCATGCCCTGTGTGACATAACTGAGTAACACTATCTTGTCAATCATGTGGTAGGGGCATGCTTCCAGAAGATTATTGAAGCGCTCCCAATATTCAAAGAGAGTCTCGTTGTCATCTTGAACAATAGTGGAAATGTCTTTCCTCAGTTTATCAGTAACTTCAGATGGAAAGAATTTCTCCAAAAACTCTTTTCTGAGCGTATCCCAGTTGGATACATTTGCTAGGGGTTGAGTGTAATACCACTCTCTTGCTTTTCCCTCAAGAGAAAACGGGAAAGCTTTTAGCAGAATTGAAGTTTCATCTGTATCATCTCACCTGACAGTAGAACAGCCTGCCTGGAAATCTCTCAGGTGCTTAATAGGCTCTTGAGCGGGTAAGCCATGAAACTTGGGCATCAAATTGAGCAGTGCGGTTTTTATTTCGAAATCTGTAGCCACCGCTGGGTGATGCGCTTGAAACGGTTGCATTGTAAAATTAGGGGCTCTTTCCTCCTGGATGGTAACTCTCCTAGGTTTTGCCATGTCGTCTGCACGTGAATCAACCAAATCAGTAGAACGGGAGCTGGTTTCTTTCTCAAGTTCACTTTCAGATCCGCCCTCAGAGCGGACTAACCGACGCCGAGCTCGCCTTATTCGTGAAATAGTCCTTTCAATTTCAGGATCGAATATTAACAAGCGCGGATCAGGAAGTGAACGCGTCATTTGACGAAAGAAACAGGCAGCTCATAGTAGCAAAATAAAATAAAATGCAAATAAATAAATTTTAATTAATAACTTTAGCACTCTATTGCAACTCCCCGGCAACGGCGCCAAAAATTGATGCGGGCAGAAATTGGTGAATTAAAAATTATTAGAATATATGCGTTGCAAGTATAGTTCTTAACTCACCAGAAATCCACCGCTCAATTTAGAAAGGTGTCACAGAAAATTGAATTTAAAATACTGGGAGTATGAATCCCAGGTCGTCTCCCAACGAGTTGCAGGAAAGGGTACTATTTTATTAATCAGATGTTTTTGAAAAGGATTGAGTTGAGTAAACAGGAAATTAAATTGATCAAATTGAATAATGTAAATAAAAGCCTTGACTGGGAGTTGATTACATGGAAGCCCTATTCTTGATGGAACATTCTTAAGATTAGTTGACAATTGAGAGTTATTTCGTTTAGTTATCCTTTACTAAGTTAGGGAAGGTAAAACAAGTTGGAGTGCTGTTCTATTCACAAGTCCCAATCCACTCTGGGGAGGATTGGTGTCAGGAATTAGAGAGCAATCCAACAATAACCCAATTACAACCTTTCTCTTGAACCTTCCAACTCAAGGGTTCCTTTCAATCAACTCCCCATCAAGTTAGGGAACTACTCACTCATTGTAAAGGTAAATTTCATAGCATATGAAAAGGAATTAAAGAAAGACATTGTAAATAAAAATTAAAAATAATCAATTAAAAATAAAAGTGATCCTTGTATTAAATAATCCTAAAAATATTCCAATGGTAAAATTAAACAAGGCAAGGAACATGGAAGAGTAAGGTAAGTAAAGAAAACGAACTAGAATGACGAAGTCTTGATGAGGTAATAACTCTTCTCAATATCCCAATGCAAAAAGCTAGAGGAACTAAAATCCTAAGAACTATGAATGTGTAGAGAGAAAACCTAGAGGAGGAGTAAAATTAGATCTAAAAACTAAAATTGTGTAGAATGAATGTTGTCTCCGGTTTCTGCTTGTTCTCTTACTCTAGTCTGCTGTTCCGGGCCGAAAACTGGGTCAAAATAGGGCACGAAATCGCCCCCAACGAATCTGTAAATTATGCAGATCGCGCATGTCACGCGATCGCGTCGCTCATGTGGACGCGTCATTCGTGTTTCTGCTTTGCCACGCGGACGCGTCGTCCACGCCTCCGCGTCACTCATGCTTTTCCATTTCGCGCGGTCGCGTCATCCATGCAGCCGCGTCACTGCGATTTGATCTTCTCCGTGCGGTCGCGTCGTCCATGCGTCCGCGTCGCTTCTCGCTGGTCATCTCCTCAATTTCTTGTGTTCCTTCCATTTTTGCTAGCTTCTTTTCCAATCTCCAACTCATTCTTGCCCTATAAAGCCTGAAACGCTTAACACACAGATCACGGCATCAAATGGAATAGAGGAGAAGTAAAATGTATAATTAAAAGTCTCTAGAAAGTAGTTTTCACTCGTGTAATAATTTCAGTAAGAAAATATAAATGCATGCTATTTTAATGAATAAGTGGGCCAGGACCATGGTAAAACCACACAATTAAGCACAATATAAACCATAAAATAGTGGTTTATCAAAAAACTCCGAAAATACAGTTAATAATACGTCTTAGTTGGTCGGAATGGCTGGTGTTCGGCCGATCTTTATCTCAGCCATGCTGTGTCGCCGAGTTTTTATCACCAGAGGGGGATGCTCATCACTATATGTGGCCACCGATGTACTTCTTCAGGTGGCCCTACCGAGCTAATTGCTCCAGAAGGTCTTTGGGGATGACACACTCGTCGGTAGTGTGTCCGTACTTTGGTGAAAAGAGCAGTATTTTGATATGTCCGTGCCTTTTGAATCAGGGTAACTGCCGGCCTTTCTTGGTGGTTTGATCAACTTCGAATTCAAGATCTCCTTGATGATATCATCGTGCTTGGTGTTGAATTGAGTGTAGGACTTATATCACAAAATCGGTTTGAAATTCTTCTTGTTGTCTCGTGTTTTGTCGTTGTCTCGGTAGTGTGATTTTTCTGTTTTCTGAGCTTGTCGGAGTTCCTCGATGTCTATTTGACCTTTAGCCTTTTCACGGAACTCAGCCATAGTCTTAGGCTTGGCTACAGCAATGGTTTCCTGGAATTTTCCTGGTCGGAGTCCGCTTTTTATTGCGTGCAGTTCCACCTCGGGGTGGAGGTCGGGTATACTCATGGCTATCTTTGTGAAGTGCGTCATGTAGTCCTTAAGGCTTTCGTGCTGGCCTTGCTTGATTGTGTTCAGGTAATCGGAGTCATGTAGGTAGATGGCCGATCCGGCAAAGTGCTCCTCAAAGGGCTTTGATATGTCTCGAAATAGAACCTCGTGTAGGTAGATGGCCGATCCAGCAAAGTGTTCCTCAAAGGGCTTTGATAGGTCTCAAAAGCAAGAAATAGAACTTGCAGGCAAAGAACAAAACCAATCAAGTCCAGGACCGTCTAAGTAAGATGGAAAGCAATGACATAAAACTTTATCAGTTTCACCGTTTACTATCATTATGGAGGTGGACTTTTTGATATATTTCTTTGGATCGCCTAACCCATCATAGGGAGTCAGGGTGGTCGGCAGAGTGAACCTCCTGGGTAATACGAAATTCATCACCTCGGCCGTGAATGGCCCAGGGGAGTCTTCTTGATTGTCATCCTCATCGTCTAGCCAAGCTTCTTCATTATGCTCGGGTTGCTCCTCTTCGTGCCAAGCAACTTCAGAGACGTGTGTCGGCCCTGACTGATGCTCGGATTCTTCTGTCCGTTCTTGCCGATCGTTGTTATTTTCGATTCGGGTGTTATTCAAGTTAGCAATTCGATTTGCCATTCTTTGGTTCTCTTCAGCCATGCGCTGGTTAGCTTGCCGTAGCTCGGTCACCATCTGAAGGAGTTTGGATGGCGTGGGTAGAAGCTGTTCAGCCATGACTTCGAGCGAGAACCTAGAGGCCGATGATATATGGAAGGGATTATATTCTCGGCCCCACGGTAGGTGCCAATTGTTCTTGTATGGATACCTGAAGGGGGAGCTCAGTCCCTGGGAGTCGACGCCGAGTTGTTATCTTCGGTGCCGACCTATGAGCTTTATGGAAGTCTGAGCTTTTCTCCGAGGAGATGTCCAATTGCACAAAGCGTGATCCAGGAACAAGGGGGAGTGTACCTGTAAAGGCACTCCGAAGCTTAAGTCAATATTGAAAATTCAATGTCTCATGTATAAGATAGAATACCATACCTTTATAGGTGAAGTAAGGTTGGTTACATTTCTCATGGTCTTTGGAATTGAAGAGTAATGATTAGGATTTGATGGGTGATGACGTTATATTAGACGTTTTAGGATATAATCCGTTGGATCAGGTTGTAACGTAACTGGCCGATTATTGATGTTAATTGCTGATTAATAACGTAACGCCGAACTTATACTGCATTCTGCCGAGTTATGTCTCATAATGCCGAGTTATGACTTGATATTTGTAACAGCCGGATCAGATGGGCTCAACTAAAATGACGGTTTGAGCGGAAGAATGATATTCTTGTGGTTATGGTCTGGGTTGGTCTCCTTGTCTTTCTTGGTTGAGTGCAAGTAATGAGGAAGAAACTGGTTGAGCAGTGATTCCAGCCTTTGACATGATAGAAATTCTTGTAAGTGAAATAATTTGGAGTTAGTAGAAAATTTAAATAATTAAAGTTGTACCTCAGTTGATTTTTTGCATTGGAGATATGGAAGATGAAGAAAAAATATTTGAATAAGATGGTTGTTGACTTTCATCAAAAGAACTTTCACTTGATGATTGCTTCTGAAACAGAAGTTAGTTGCACAACATATATAAGGTGAATTAAGAGATATAAATAATGATCAAAATTCAAATAAGAAGAGTCGATCGAGTGGTTACCTTTGAAGATTTTGTCGAAATCTTTTGGACCTTTCTTGGTTGTTTAGGCTGCACAGAAGCTTCGATTTTCCTTTTTTGAGCTTTCTTAGGAGAGGACTTAGTAACTTGAAGAGTTTTGATTGAAGACTCTTTGATCTTAGCCAGAGTTCAGTTGTATCAAGAGTAGTAATTGTTTCACCACTCAATAAATGACTTAGTAATGAAGGCATTACGAACATAAGAGACGTGAGAATAGTTGCTTCGATGTGTCTGATTAACATTGAGACACCTTTAGATGTCCTTTTTCGATTTGAATGTGAAATGGCAAAGAACGTTGTGTTTTCGGAGGACAGGTGAAGGAATAGCTTGAGAAAAGTCCATTTGTCTTGCAACATAATGAGGAGCATGAAGAATCACCTTAAATTGCTCTTTCTTATATTGAGGAATCCCAATAAAATATACTTGAAAATACAAGAGTGGAATAATAAAAATACAACCTAGAAGAGATCTTCAGTTGAAGTGATGTTTTTGAAATTTGGTTGAAAAGGGACTAATCAAAACCCTTCAATATGCTGTTTCTCTAAAGCGCTGCTTCCATCTTGCTTCATGAATTTTTTGAAAACAACATTTAACCAAATTTATAGAAGCCAGAGAGGACCTCCCACGTTGATTGAGGATTTGTTTTGAAAGCAGTCAACTAAATGCCCTAATTCATCATACAAGTTTTCCAAAATCAATTTGGCAAAGTTAAATTTGTGACCTTCATGTAGCAAGGCAGCCAATGGGAGGAACAATTTCTGCATTTGAACATTCCTTGAGCAGAGAATAATTGCATTCAACCAGTAGTACAAAAAAGCTACACTTTCCTCACCAGTCACAGGATCGTTTTCGTGACCCATGTGGTAGTTGATGAAATCACTGTAGGAGTTGTTATGAGCTATCTGATAGGATCGAGTTAGTTTTGTATCGAATGTTGCTTTAGGGTAGATTATTGAACGGCCAGTAATGGCGGCAACATCGAATAGTGTGGGCTATACCATGCCGCAAGGTAGTGCAATTAAGAAGATAACAATTCATGTGGGGAATGGATCCTCTCAATTTTCTTTAACAATTGAGGGAGTAAAGTGTGATCTATCATCATTAATTTTATAAATGGGACCAAGAATAAATATGAGAGAGAGAACAATGAAGGGTTAGAGATCACACTTTACACTCTCAATTTTTTTTGGCAATTGAGAGGATCCATTCCCGCAAAAAACACGTTAATCCTAAGGGGACAATTTGTTAATCAAAATATTTTATTTCGATAAATCCTGAGCTCAAAATTTAATGGATATTAGTTTCTCGAAGAATGGAGGACTACATCGAAAAAAGGCTTGTCAAAGAATGGAGAACTGGAGCTAGTCGATGTAACTTAGGAAGGTTATTCGAAGATGACACATATTGCGCAGAAAGAGCGGAAATGGTTATTCAAGGATTGACGCACGTGGAAGTTATATTTGAATCTGATTGGTCGAGGAGTTCTATAAATAAATGAAAAGTTGAAGAAACAGGAGTTGGAACTTTGCTTCAGAAAACACTCAAGCACACTCATATTCCAGCGACTTTCTGAGTCTGCGTTCGAGTTACTTTTCTGTAGGGTTTCTTCCACGTCTTTAAATTTCATTTATGTTTTCTTGTAATCTTTATTTTCTCTGCAAATTTACCTTTCAAGCAAATTTACTTTCCTTGTTTTCTTTTAAGATTCAGCACTTTGTTTCTGATTTCAAAAGTCCTTCGATTTCATCGAAGGTGGTTTACTGCTTTCATTTAAATTCAATGCAATTTATTTCAATTCCAATCAATTTATTTTCAAAGTTTATTTTATCTTTCTTTCATATTTATTTTTACTTTGTTCAATCGAAAAGACATTTTGATGCACTTTAAAGAACTGGTATTCACAGAGGAGTAGGTTTCGGTCCCAAACTATTAAATATCGAACCAGATTCAATTTGCTAAAAATCGACAAAACAGTCTGATAGAGTGGATATTCATACATGACATTGAAATTAGAATTTACTAATTAGAACTAATTTAATCTAATTTTATAAGTGATGACACCGTCGTCATAGTTGTATTTCTAACAAAATATAATAAATATTCGTAACAATCTCACTTAAACTAAAAATCAAATTAAATCGACCTAACACAACCGGCAAGCTTCGCCTTACCTTCTTCCTCTTGGGATATTTGTCAATACCAATCGAAACCTTTGAAGAAGCCGTAGAACGCATCATTAAACTTCAATGCAGAATACAAGATATAGTCATCAGCAAGCTCAGAAAGAACATCGCGGAACACTGCAACGAAATTTTCATATGCTGGGACTAAGATCTTGCACACTGATTCTATTATTTCTTCACGTAGTTCTCTCTCAAAACCACCGTCAAACCACGTAATCTGATCATACCAAATTCTATAAAAGTGGTCGTTGAACAAGGAGAGTTTCTCTGTCATTGACTCGGCCGTCAAATTACCATTGTCCAGCTTCAAAAATCCCAGTACCGTATCCCAAGAGCTTCTTTGGTAGTCCTCGAGGTACTGTCAGAATTTGTCCCTTTGTTGTTGGATCCAATCATCCCCCAAAAGGGTATCCAGTTCAATTTTGCAAACATTCCGTTTTATGTAGGTGACATTAGTCATTAAGAAAAAACAACCCAAGGCACCATCCCAACCGATATTGGACTTAGCTTCCAAATGGGTTTCCAGGAGTTCTATAATCCATGCAATGTGGGCTGAAACCGAAGACATCCCCTCGCTAACAAGGACTTTTGGGTAATCACGGAGGATAGGTTCAAGGATGTCCCTATCCTCGAAGGCGTCTCTGAGGCGGTTCATTACTTCAACAGTAAGTTTATGGGTTTTACCACGACGACGGATTGGCCTCTCGTCGCGGCAGATTAAATCTTCCAACCCCTTGAAGTGCTGGTCCCTGATCGCTAACCTCATCTCTGTAATAAGTAAATGCCTCCTTTTCTCCCGAGGTTTTGAGACTCATAGTTATCACCGCATTTAAGTAAAGAGTCTTGTAATCTGAAATGAATTCATCATTCTGGTAATCCTTAACTACTTGATCTTGGTTCTCAACAAACTCAAGTAATCAATTTCCAGACTTGATAAATTTCTTCAATGATGAATTAATACCCTCGACCGAGAAGTAGTTCAAATGCCAGTACAAAACTTCCCACCCAAGTAAGCATTTGCTAACATCTCTCTCTCTTTTTGTATGTCTTTGTAACCTAATCGTTGTCCTCAAGACCGAATGACATGACCATGTCCACCCAATAATTGTCAAACTCTTCCACATCAAAGTGACCATACACAGCAGTCTTAAATGCAGCACAAAAATCTTTGTCCTTGATATTCACAACTGCATTTCGAGCAAGATGCCAGGTGCATAGTCTATGTATCGCGTTCAAAAATTCACTTCTAATGTCCTCTCGCATGGATTCATCACCGTCTGTGAGAACCACTTTCAACTCCTTGTGTCTCATTACCTCCAGAAAGCTACTTAGCAACCATTTGTAGGACGGAATCTTCTCGACCTCTAGCAAACCAAACCCAAATAATTGTCTGTCTATGGTGGTTGGTGCCTGAAAATATTACAAGAGGTCTGTTATATAGGTTTTTTCTGTATGTCGAGTCGATGCCAACACATCGTCAAAGCATTCGTAGTCATGTTGCATGTGACCATCTGACCAAAACATGTGACCAAGGTGCTTCTCAGCGCAATACGAGTACTGCACAACTACCATAGGATCCAACTCAACCTTGCTCTTCAAGTAGCTTATTGTTGTGGCTGCATCTCCCTCCATGATCCTGGATTGCCTAACTCCATCCATATAATTATACAAGTCCTTACTTATGAATTTAAGATTGCGATATCCACCACACATATGGGCAAAGAAGCCCATGATTTGAGTTGTTTGGAACCTGGCTTCATGCATGCTATGTATATGCGCTTTGTGCCCTTTTGTAATCTTCCTATGTGGTGTCATTATATTAGTAAACTCTGGGGATACCAAGTCGTGATTATGATACTCAACCAATGTCTTCGTCTACCACTTCTCACAACTTTTGTCCAGAAACACAACAAGCTTTCCATTGCAATTTGTTCTCGCCGTCGGTTTATGGGGCCTTTTTCTGTTAACACTCTCATAGTGCTTCTTTTCATGCAGCCCTTGCCGATTGCGGTAGAAAAACTTCCTCACAATATTTTCCAGCTCGTCTTTAATAGAATCTTCCTTTCGCACCACAAAACCAATACCCCTTGCATACGCCACAGAGCTTGCATACGCATCTTCAACCCCACTAAACTCTGCAGATAACAATGCAGAAGCATTCACAGTGTCTAGACTACTGATTTGTTCACCCATGGTATTCCTTGAGTTCCCATGATCCTTTGTTAAGGCATCTGCATCGCTTCCACCACCATTGCAACATTTGTATTCACTGTCGGCTGGGCCACTATCACCTTCCTCAGTCTACGGTTTCTCCAATTTGTTCGAATCATCTTCGTCACCTGAATCGGTGCTCCAACCATCAGTCCATTGGCCTAACAACTCTAACATGCTGCCATCGTCTGAATCCGGCTCACTCTCACACATCCCCGGGGTAAAAAATAATGAAGCCAGTCAAGAACAAAGCATGTCATATACATAATCATTTATGGAATTTACTTAAATGGAGAGAATTGCTATACAATTAGGCATTAAACAAAGTCATAAATCCATATTTGATGATAAATTTTGGATTGATTTGAGTGGATTTCATCATATAAACTCACATTTATTCACCTATATAGCATACTTTTGTGTTTTCTCTCTAAACTGAGATTAATTATGAAAACATGCTATTTTGTGTTTAATATAATCACTTTTATCCCATTCGATGCCTTGATGATTTTGATGAGTGATTTCAGGTATAATAGGTAGGAATGGCTTAATGAGAGTGGAGGAGAAGCATGCAATTGGGAGAAAACATGAAGAAATCAAAGGAGAAGCACACACTGGCGTGTGCGTACACACAACCTACTATGCGTCCGCACAAGAACCACTCAGCCATGTGTGCATGTCCACATCGTTCTGTGCATACGCACAGAAAGAAAATCAGCAAGTGTGTGTACGCACAAGTCCCAGCGCGTGACTCATTTAATGCAAATCACTGGGGGTGATTTATGGGCCTCCAGAGCCCAATTTTGGGACTTTCTGAAGCTTATTCTTGCTATATAAAAGGGGCCCTCTTTCCATGTGAAAGGGGGAGCAATTAGGGTTAGATTTTGGTCATGTAGTTTAGTTTCTAGAGAGAGAAGCTCCCCCTCTCTCTAGAATTAGGGTTCCTTAGTTTAATTTCTTGGAATTTCTACTTTTAATTCTGGTTTTCATTTACTTTTCCTTGTCATATATTGTTGTTGCACCTTTGTTCTTTTCCTCTATTTTTTATTTTCATTTCTTTTGTTCTTTTATGTTTATGACACTTTGTTATTTTAATTTACATTTAATGCAATTTATGTTTCATGTTCATTTAATGCTTGTTTGAGTTATTGTTATCATTTTCTTGCTTTTGGTAGTTAGATTTTATTTTTAATGCAATTTAATATTATTTTATTTTCATGCACACCAAGTGTTTGATAAAATGCTTGGCTTAGTTTTTACTTAGTTTTTTCTTCACTCTTGGCTTGGAATTGATGACTTTGATGACCCTTGAGTCATTGATGTCCATTCTTGTTTGATATATTAGAGTAATTAGTTGATTTGGTTTCCCTTGACTCTAAGTGAGCCATTAATAGTGTTGACTAGGACTTAGAGATTGGAATTAACTATGCCTATTTGACTTATCCTCGATGTAGGGTTGACTAAATATGATTAACTCTTCATAATCATCATGTGTTTGTGGTTAATGTCTAGGATAGGCAACCTTAGCTCTCAATTACTTGCCAAGAGGTTTCATACATTTGAATTTTCCTTGCTTTGACTTTTATTTCTTTGACTTTTCATTTCTCGCATGTTTAGTTTTTCACATTCTTGGTTGAGAAATTGGGTGTTTGGGTAAAATTGAGTTGTGGATGTCCATTCCGCATTGTGTGAGGATCGTTAATTAGTTTGGTTTCCACTAACTATAAGCCTTCCATTAATAGAGTTGGCTAGGACTTGTGAATTGGGATCAATTATGTTCTTTTGACTAATTCTCGATGTTAGGATTGACTAATTGGGATTAATTCACACACAATTACCATGTTTGTGGTCTATAACTAGGATAGGAATCCTTAATTACCCAATTCTTGCCAAGAGTCCTTTTTAGTATTTGATGAGTTTGGAAAACTCTAAATTAATATTTGTGATGACTAAACATTATTAAAATAATTAATTACAAAATTATTAATTTGATTTTCATCTAACATATGTTAATTAATAATTTTATGTTGCAGGTTTTATAATTGGGCCGAAAATAAAATATAATTGCTACAAGCCCAAGTGTGATTTTATTTCTAATTCAGCTTTGATTCAAAAAATGTTCAAAGATGTATGGCTGAATTGTTGTGATATTATTTGGGCCAAATTGAAGCTATTATTGCTACAAGCCCAAATTAATATTGATGCTACAAGACCCAATGCCTGATCCGAATCCACTAAGCATAGAAAGCAAAGTTCCATTGCTTCCAACGGAACTTCTTTACTCATCATGAAGTGGAATTCAAAATTTTATTGAGTAAAGCTAATAAATGCATGGAAAATATGAGAGAGAAAGTTTCATTGATTTGATTGATGGCCTTTAATGAAAGGCACGCTACCAAGAAACAAAAAGGAAGTGGACATTTAATTTATTTTGTCTAAATCCTTTAGTTAATGTTCATACCTTCCTTTCTTCTCTCTTTTGCTTCTAACCTTCGGTCATAATACAGAGAAACCATGGAAGCTAAGCATAGCCACCGAAGAGAAAAAGAAGCACGCTACAAGACCATCAAAATGATGGCACGAAAAAGAAAAAGAAAAGTATGCTGTGGCTAAGATCTTTGATAAACCCATATTTTATGATATATTTTGTGCTTAGTTTGAGTGATTTATTCAATCCTTCACCCACTTATTCATGTTAATTGCATGGTTTTACTTTCCTTTCCTTATTATGTGATGTATGTGAAAAACATGTTTCCTATGCTTTAAAATTAATTATTTTAATTACCTTTATTTCCATTCGATGCCGTGATTAGTGTGTTGAGTAGTTTCAGATCTTCTAAGGCAGGAATGACTCAAAGGATGGAAAGGAAACATACAAAAATAGAAGGAAAGCACAAAATGGAGTCCTTGAAGAAACTGGTATCCACGCGATCGCATGGACGACGCGATCGCGTGCCAAGCACGAATCATCAGCGACACGGCCGCATGACTAACGCGACCGCGTGACAAGAAAAGCTCCGAATGACGCGACCGCGTGAACCACGCGGACACGTGACAGAGGCCACGCACCAAAAATTGCAGACAACGCTCCCAGCAATTTCTGAAGCCCTTTTTGGCCCAAATCCAAGTCCAGAAGGCATAGACCAGAGGTTATGAAGTGAAGGAATGCATCCATTCATGGAGAGCTCGCCAATTTTTACTTTCCATGAATTAGATTTAGTTTAGAGAGAGATTCTCTCTCTCTTTAGGATTAGGATTTAGATTTAGGATTTTTATTCACTTTCAGGATTATCTCTTTTGATCAAGTTCAATATTCCTTTTATTTACTTTTGCAAGCTACTTTATGAATCCTTTCATGTTACAGATTACTCTTTTATTAATGTTATTTGAGGTATTTCAATTTAATATTGATTACTCTTATTCATTCTATTGTTATTTTTACTCTGAAGACATTTTTATTCCAAGTAGATTTATTTTTCTCCTTTTGGTCTTGGTTAAGAAATCAGTGACTCAGGAGTTATCCAATTCAACAGCATAATTGATAATTGTTATCTTTGTTAATTGCATTGAACTTCCATAATCCCAATCTTTTCTTAGGAAATAAATAGGATTCGAAGATCAAACCAATTAATCCCTTGACCTTCCTTTATCTTAGTAAAAGTTAACAAAGTGGAATTAGGATTCAACCATCATCATCATTCATAAGGATAGCTAGGATAGGACCTCTAATTTCTCATACCTTGCCAAAAGTTTGCTTTACAGTTATTTATTTATTTTAATTGCCATTTAATTTACTTGTCATTAAATTACTCGTTCCTCATTCTTGAAACCCCAATTTTACAATCTTCATAACCAATAATAAGAACATACTTTCCTGCAGTTCCTTGAGAAGACGACCCAAGGTTTAAATACTCGGTTATCAATTTTAAAAGGGGTTTGTTACTTGTGACAACCAAAACGTTTGCACGAAAGGGATTTTTGTTGGTTTAGAAACTATATCTACAACGCGACTGTTTTTATGACATTCTTTACCACCATAAAATCTCGCTCGTCAAAATGGCGCCGTTGCCGGAGAACTGTCTATGACTCAAGTGATGAGGAAGACATAGAAGACTTTGACCAGGACTCAGATGCATTTGAAGAACCTTACAAGGAAGTGGAGGAATTCACAGAAGATTACCAGGGAGCAGAACTTACAGAACCACCAGAAACACCTTCTCCAAGGCCATTACCACCCAATACAAGCTTCAAGTGGGTACAATCCTTAACTTTTAACTTTACTTTCTCACTTGAATATGATTTACTTGAAACAGATGGCCAGCTTAGAGCTCTCTGTGGCTTTAAGAGTAAGAGGGAAATAGCTCGTACTTAGAGCTGGTGCACAAGGTTCAATAAGGTTCCACGCTTCAAATTGAAGTGCACGGATTGGTATCATGCTCAATCGAATGGATCATGGAAAATGTTTGGTCACTATGGTGAGATCCACTTTCTAAACCGCCCGGATGGAAAAATATAGATCAAAACGGAGGCGGATTTAAAAACAAGGCTTGGGATCCTGGCATCTATTCTGACATTCGTCACCCCGGGAGCCTGAAAATCTGCTTGAAGCTGCTCAGAAGCTTTACATGCCTAGTTTGGGACCCTGGAGGCTATTGGCATTCCAAGCATTGGTGGAGATTTTTGGATGAATTTAAGCATAAGCCGCCATAACAGGAAGCTCCTCCAATGTCCAACTTAAGGACTTTAACTAAAAGTGCTAGGTGGGAGACAACCCACCATGGTATGATCGTTTCTCTTTAATTTTTATTTAGTCTTATTTGTTTTCCAGTTTTATTTTGTTTTATTATATTGAACCTGGAATTTTGCATCTCACTCATATTAGTCATTGCATTCTGCATTTTTCATGCATATAAAAAAAAAGGGGTGCGCGATGCGACCGCGTCATCCACGCGGTCGCGTGACCTGGAAATCGGCGTAAGGATCCAACGTCCAGAGAGTTGGGCTGGAATCGTGCGGCCATTGTGCGTCTAGCACAAAATAGCCCACGCGATCGCATGCCCCATGCGATCGCGTCACATGCACACAACCAATCCCACGCGACCGCGTGAGCGACGCAATCGCGTCGCATGGATTGCACAAATCCCAAAAGGAGACAGAGAGTTGCGCTGGAACGACGCTGGATTCGTGCATTTAGCACAATTTCCAACGACGCGATCGCATGCCCCATGCGATCGCGTCATCCCTTCTTTTACCCCCTCCATGCGATCGCGCGCCCCACGCGATCGCGTCACCCCTATTTTCACCCCAACCACGCGACCGCGTACCCCACGCGGCCGCGTGGA
>NC_029791.2:22117662-22130702 GCF_000816755.2 Arachis ipaensis | reverse complement strand
CCGCTACACCACCGCGCCACCACCCAGACGCCGCCGCCACCTACCCCCTCCCTCCTTCCCCCTTCTTTCTTCCTCTTTCTTCTTTCTCCCTCCTCCTCCGTCACTGCTCCCCTCCGCACCGCTAACCACCGCCGCCAGCCGCTGTGCCCAGCACTGGACGCCACCATCATCACCATCCCCAGCCACCTTTCTGCCTTTCCTCATTATTCGGCCTTCCAGGTTTCGCAACACGCAATCCCTTTAATCCGTTCGTAGTTTATTCTTATTTTTCTGTTTTTGTTCATGTTAGGATAGTTAGATATGCATGTTGTAGTGGATTTTAGGTTGTTAGGTAGCCTAGGATGTGGTTAGTGGATTTAGGTCTGTTTATTTACACTGTTCTTGTTTCTGTTTTATCAAATCTGCAATTCTGCTGTTGTTGTGTTCATGTTCATATGCTGTACTTTCCTGCATTTGCTGCTTTTTACATTGAACTTTCATGTTTATATTCCGTATATGTAATTGCAAGCTTTAATTTGGATTCATATGAACTGCTTGATTGCTGTTTATTTTCCGGAAAAGTCCTATTTTAGCCGGAATGCTGCCCAAATTTCTGTAAAATATTTCTGTTCATGTCTTGGTTTTGGCATTTTCAACTGTGCTTTCCTATAATTTCACCAAACCAATTCATGAATGCTTAGGCATGCATTCTTATCCTCTTTGATTTCCTGGTTCCTAAACTGCAATTTTGATGTTTGATTCCTATTTTTGCTTTCTTTATCCCTATTTGAATCATCATCAAACTGTTTTACTTGTGTGAATATGAGTTACCTATAGCTTCTACCTGTGATTACTTGTTACTTGGACTATTTTCATTATGCCTCTCACTTTAACCCATTTTTCACTAACTCACTAATTTTAACTCTAACCAACCTAACATTTTCAAAACTTCTTTTTTTTGCTTTTCTTTCACTTTCTTTTAACATTCTAACCAAGGCATGATGTTAATTTTTCTATTTAACTTGCATTCAATTATATTTTGGATTGTGATTTCTTCTTTTCAGACTTTTCACTCATATACAATCCTAAATGCACATTTTACTTAACTCATATTTATTATCCTATTGCTCCTTTGCCACTTTGTGTTTTCTTTGATTATTTGCCTATTTGCTTCCCTATTTTTATTATATCCTGGTTTTCTGTTTTTCAGGATGTCAGATTCCCAAAGAAGGGGAAAAGGCAAAGCCACTTCTGGCAAAAGGAAAAGAGGAGAAGCCTCCATGTCTATCATCGACCTCATGCATGATGCCTCCTTGCAGGAGAAAGCCTTTACCCCACAGGAGAAGGCCGACCAGCTACTTCCCGCCAATGACTCAATAAAGTTTGCAAACCGATACTGTGAGCTGAAGTATGCGGTGTTTGCAAACTCCAGGAACCTATACCTGGAGCGGACTTTGAAGATCCCAGAAGAACTCCAGCAACTTGAACATAATAGAAACAATCCACACACCTTGTGTATATAGCATTACATGTTAGTTAGTTAACAACATTTCATCAAGGAGGAACACTAGAACTTTAAAGCCACCTTAAGTTTTACATTGAGAATAATGGGAATTTTTAACTAAACCTGCATGACATACATAAGTGATAAATGATTTTTGAGCTAGAGAACACATAGCCTGTGAGTTTTTGAGCTTAATTGTATAGTTACATTTAAACCATGATTTTTATTCCTGTGTGTTCCGCCCTTCTTTTATATTCTGATGTTCTTTACTTTGCTTTAATCTATATGTCCAAATATAGAATATAGAATATAGAATATAGATACATACCAAAAGAGTGATTGAGGCCATTATTTGATTTTAGCTCACTTATCCCAAAAATAACCTACCTTTCACATCACCCTTGTTAGCCCCCTTGAGCCTTTAAATCCCTTTTTATTCTATTAGCCACAATACTAGCCTTAAGCAGAAAAACAAAATAAAATCCCAAGTTGAATCCTTGGTTAGCTTAAGATAGAAAATTATGAATAGTTTAAAATGTGGGAAACCTATTGGGAACATGGATGATAAAAACAAGAGGTAGAAAAATTGAAAAGAATAAAAATAACTCAAAATAAGAAATTTTGGGAAGCATGCTCATGAGAAATCAAAGTGATTAAATTACCATGTGCATTAAAAAAATTTTATTTTTCAGTATTTAATAAAGGGAATACAAAAGAATTCCCCAAATGCAAAAATAAAAGCAATGCACATGGAATAAGAATAAAAGTTGAAACATGAGCATGTAACATCCAAAAGTGGGAAAATATGGGAAAATAGGTAAAGAAGTTTTGTTTTACTAAGTATGTATATTAGGTGAGATCTTAGTCTAATTAAGGATTCACTTATTAGCTCACTTAGCCTTATACATATATCCTTACCTTTACCTTGGCCCCATTACAACCTTAATTAAAGACCTCATAATTTTTGGTATGACTGTATTCCATAATTGTTGATTGGTTAGATGAAGAACAAAGTTATAGAAAGGAAGAATAAAAAGAAGAATAGAGTGATTAACCCAATAAACACTGAGTGACTAGAGAGTAAACACAAATCCAGTGAGGGTTCAATAGCTCATTAACATTTATCTCAGTTTGAATTATCTAATTGTCTTGCAAGTTCATAAAATGTTTTTTCACCCATCTCAATTGTAAAAGTGCTTATTGATTATCTAAGGCTTGGCTATATATATATATATATATATATATATATATGACTCCTTGAGAATGTGAATTAATTTAACTACATGTAAGCTTTATATATGAGTGAATAAATTAGAATTGCATGTTGCATTTAGGTAGTTGCATTTAGATTAGATTGCATTGCATGACATTCCATCACTTTAACCTTACTTATTACCTTGGATTTAGCATGCGGACATGCTATTGTTTAAGTGTGGGGAGGGTGATAAACCCATATTTGATGATATATTTTGTGCTTAGTTTGAGTGATTTATTCAATCCTTCACCCACTTATTCATGTTAATTGCATGGTTTTACTTTCCTTTCCTTATTATGTGATGTATGTGAAAAACATGTTTTCTATGCTTTAAAATTAATTATTTTAATTACCTTTATTTCCATTCGATGCCGTGATTAGTGTGTTGAGTAGTTTCAGATCTTCTAAGGCAGGAATGATTCAAAGGATGGAAAGAAAACATACAAAAATGGAAGGAAAGCACAAAATGGAGTCCTTGAAGAAACTGGTATCCACGCGATCGTATGGACGACGCGATCGCGTGCCAAGCGCGAATCAGCAGTGACGCGGCCGCATGACTAACGCGACCGCGTGACAAGAAAAGCTCCGAATGACGCGACCGCGTGAACCACACGGACGCGTGACAGAGGTCACGCACCAAAAATTGCAGAAAACGCTCCCAGTGATTTCTTAAGCCCTTTTTGGCCTAAATCCAAGTCCAGAAGGCATAGACCAGAGGTTATGAAGTGAGGGAATGCATCCATTCAGGGAGAGCTCGCCAATTTTTACTTTCCATGAATTAGATTTAGTTTAGAGAGAGATTCTCTCTCTCTCTTTAGGATTAGGATTTAGATTTAGGATTTTTATTCACTTTCAGGATTATCTCTTTTGATCAGGTTCAATATTGCTTTTATTTACTTTTGCAAGCTACTTTATGAATCCTTTCATGTTACAGATTACTCTTTTATTAATGTTATTTGAGGTATTTCAGTTTAATATTGATTACTCTTATTCATGCTATTGTTATTTTTACTCTGAAGACATTTTTATTCCAAGTAGATTTATTTTTCTCCTTTTGGTCTTGGTTAAGAAATCAGTAACTTAGGAGTTATCCAATTTAACAGCATAATTGATAATTGTTATCTTTGTTAATTGCATTGAACTTCCATAATCCCAATCTTTTCTTAGGAAATAAATAGGATTCGAAGATCAAACCAATTAATCCCTTGACCTTCCTTTATCTTAGTAAAGGTTAACAAAGTGGAATTAGGATTCAACCATCATCATCATTCATAAGGATAGCTAAGATAGGACCTCTAATTTCTCATACCTTGCCAAAAGTTTGCTTTACAGTTATTTATTTATTTTAATTGCCATTTAATTTACTTGTCATTAAATTACTCGTTCCTCATTCTTGAAACCCCAATTTTACAATCTTCATAACCAATAATAAGAACATACTTCCCTGCAGTTCCTTGAGAAGACGACCCGAGGTTTTAATACTCGGTTATCAATTTTAAAAGGGGTTTGTTACTTGTGACAACCAAAATGTTTGCACGAAAGGGATTTTTGTTGGTTTAGAAACTATATCTATAACGCGACTATTTTTATGATATTCTTTACCACCATAAAATCTCGCTCGTCAATCTTCAACCATGAATGGTAAGATTTGGTGAGGTAATCTCGAACTCTTCATTCTCAAAAAAAAGGAAGAAGATTCGACCAGCAAGGAAGAGATTCTTGGAGGTATGGCTTGTCTTTGATTCTGCTCAACCACCACAGAAAGTAGCTAGAGTGGCAAAGTGATGGAAGAGGCAGAGATTGAAGCAGATGAAGTCATCATCATCATGAAGCATCAAGGGCCAGAAATCCATCTTGGAGAGCAAGCCAAGGATGGAGCGCTCGGATTGATGAAGAGTGATGACCAAGGAAGGACTAGAGGTAATTGCATGTTGGGTTTTGCATGATTATCTCTTCTCTCTCTGTGTGGCCGAACCGGTTCTGTTTCTTGGAGAAGAAGAAGTTGGGTTGGTTTTTTTGGCTTCAAAAGTGGAGGCTTCCCTCTTCTATAAAAAGAGAGAACAGCCACTGTTTGGAGCAAGGAGAAAGTTTGAGAGTGCAAGGCACAGAATTCTCAGAGCTACCTGAGCTAACATTTTTTTCTTCTCCTTCAATGTATTCTGTTTTGTATTTTTCTGTTTAATTTTGTCATGTCTTGAGTCTCATGGAAAACAGTGAGGTTTGTATGAAAAAGCTATAGAGCGAAAAAAGGCAGAGAGTGCAAAATTAAAAGAAAAAGTCATAGATGTCCTTAGAGTTCCTTTGTTCATCTATGTTGTGTTTCATGATTTTGTGGGAATCCCCTTGTAAGTTGGGTTAGCACTTTACAGATTGTAATCAGGAAGATTATAGTGAAATTCTATCATGTTTGTGATGGAGACTGGATGTAGACTGTACTGCACTTAGCAGCTGAACCAGGATATATCTGGGTGCAATTTTCTCTCTTCTCTACTCTATTTCTGTTTCTACTGCACAGGAGCAAAAACCAAAAATATCTCGTGTCAAGCGACGAGACAAAAAGAAAAGTCTCGTGGCTAGGGACGAGACAAAAGAAAAAATCTCGTGGCTGGTGACGAGATAAAAAGACAAAAAGTTTCCAAAGTTGGTTTCAAAAGTCAGCAAGTATTATCAAGCAAAAAGGGGACTAAGATTCAACCCCCCTTCTCTTAGCCACTGATAACCATCAATTGGTATCAGAGCTTGGTCTCAAAGAGATCAAGCTTTGCAGCTTGGAGTAAAGATCCTCATGGCAGAAAACAGTGGCTCAAATGTGGTGTCCTACAATCTGACCGAAGGACAATCAAGCAACAGACCTCCTCTTTTCAATGGAAAAAATTATACCTATTGGAAGGAGAGGATGAAGATATTTGTACAAGCAGTGGATTACAGACTTTGGAAGATCATCCTGGAAGGGCCTCAATATCCAACTGTTACAAGTGCCGAAGGAGTTGTTTCTCTTAAACCTGAAGCAAGTTGGACGAATGAAGATAGAAAAAAGGTGGAGCTCAACGCCAAGGCCATCAATCTGCTCAACTGTGCTATCAGCTTTGAGGAATACCAATGGGTATCACATTGCACAACAGCAAAGGAAATCTGGGATAAACTCCTAGTCACTCATGAAGGAACAACCATTGTGAAAAAGACCAGGATTGATATGTTAAACAGAGAGTACGAAATATTTGCAATGAAGGAAGGAGAATCCATTGATGAGATGTTTGAACGTTTCAACACCATTATTGTTGGCTTGGATGCTATGGGAATCAAGTATACTGAATATGTGCTAGTGAGAAGAGTGTTGAGATGTCTCACAAAAGAGTGGGAAACAAAAGCTTTAATTATCTCTGAGAGTAGTGGTCTTGACTCTATGACCTATGATGATTTGAGAGTAAATTTACTTGCTTTTGAAAACACCTACTTGAAAAAAGATTCAAAAAAGAAAGGAATAGCTTTTTCTTCTATCACTAACCCTCTGGATGATGAATCCAGTGATAACTCATCTGAAAATGAATTTGTGTTGTTTGCAAAAAAATTCAGGAAAATGATGAAGCTCAAAGGCAAAGGCAGCAGCTCAAGAAAAATGAAGAAAGACCTTAGCAAAGTAACTTGTTACAACTGCAAGAAAATGGGACATTTCAAATCTGATTGTCCCAAGTTAAAGAAAGAAGAGAAGCCAAAAAGAGGAAAGAAGAAGGGACTGATGGCTTCATGGGAAGATTTGGAAAATGACTCGGATGATGATGATGAGGAATCCGAGACCAAGTCACAACCTTGTCTCATGGAAGATCACATAGATCAGGTAGTCTTTCATAACCCTAACACTGAAGATCTTCATCTTATGATAGATCACCTTTCTGAAAAAATAAGATGTTTTCTGTTGGAAAATCAAGAACTTGAACAACAAATCACCATTCTTAAAGCTGAAAACAGTTTTCTTAAAGAAAAAGTAAGGGAGGCCGAAACTGCTTTTGATCTTGTTGAAGAAAATAAGCAGTTAAAAGCCCAAATTAAGAGCTGTGAAAGTGATCACTCCGTTCTTGCATATGTAGACTGTTTTAAAAGAAATGAAGAGTTGCTTAAAGAGGTTAAGAGCCTTAAGGAAGATTTAGCCAAGTTCACCCAAAGTTCTGAAAATCTGAATCAAATCTTGGCTAGTCAAAAACCTCTTTATAATAAGGCTGGGTTGGGGTTTTATAAATCTGCTGAAAAATCTCATTTTGAAAACTTTACTTCATCCTCTAATGATACAAGATTTCAAGATCCCACCTACTTTAACAAAACAGCAACTCCAAGATTTTGTAGACTATGCAATCGAAATGGACACTTTCCTATTCAATGCTTTTTTGGTGAAAGAATGATTGGTGATAAAGTTTGTAAAGTTGTTTTTTATTACAATGGCTTAGGACATAAGAGATGGTTTAACGTGAAAGGATCCAAGAAAATTTGGATACCTAAGGTCACTTAAGCTTGTTTTGTAGGTGTGCCTAGCATCCAAACGGAAAGAAAATATGTGGTATATGGATAGCGGATGCTCTAGGCATATGACCGGAAAGACAACCTTCTTCATAAAGCTTGATGAATATGATGGAGGACTTGTCACGTCCGGTGATGATGCAAAAGGAAAAATAGTGGCTGTTGGGAAAGTTGGTAAAAAATTTTCATCTTGTATAAATGATGTCCTTCTTGTAAATGGCTTGAAACATAATCTACTTAGTGTTAGTCAATTGTGTGATTTAGGTTTTGAAGTTATTTTTAGGAAGTTTGTTTGTTTAGTTGTTTGTGAGAAAACTGGGGATATTTTATTTGAAGCTAAAAGATGCAATAATGTGTATAGATTAACTCTTGAGGACTTAAA
Source organism: Arachis ipaensis (assembly GCF_000816755.2). NCBI lineage: Eukaryota > Viridiplantae > Streptophyta > Magnoliopsida > Fabales > Fabaceae > Arachis > Arachis ipaensis. The sequence continues at coordinate 22,123,073 of NC_029791.2, read as the reverse complement.
AGAACAAAATGTGACATGCTTTACATCTCTTGAATCTGAAAAATGGCTATGGCATAGAAAGTTGGGTCATGCAAGCATGTACCAAATTTCTAAGCTTGTTAAGAAAAATCTGGTTAGAGGAATTCCAAACATCAAATTTGATAAGGATCTTACTTGTGATGCTTGCCAACTGGGCAAACAAGTAAAATCCTCCTTTAAACCTAAGGATGGAATCTCAACTAAAAGGCCATTAGAGATGTTACATATTGATCTTTTTGGACTAACAAGAACTCAAAGTTTAGGAGGTAAACACTATGATCTTGTGGTGGTAGATGATTACTCTAGATTTGGTTGGGTACTTTTCCTTGCTCATAAAAATGATGCTTTTCATGCTTTCTCAACTCTTTGCAAGAAAATTCAAAATGAAAAAGATTTAAAAATTGCTCATTTGAAAAGTGATCACAGAAGAGAATTTGAAAATCAAAACTTTGAAAAATTCTGTGATGACTTAGAAATTTCTCATAACTTTTCATGCCCTAGAACCCCCCAACAAAATGGGGTGGTTGAAAGAAGGAATAGGAGCCTTCAAGAGATGACTAGGGCTATGCTTTGTGAAAATGAGATTCCTAAATTTTTATGGGCTGAAGCTGTGAATACAGCTTGTTACACTTTGAATAGGACAATCATTAGAAAAGGGTTGAAGAAAACCCCATATGAGCTATGGAAAGGAACCTCTCCAAATCTTAAGTACTTTCATATTTTTGGATGCAAATGCTTTGTACTTAACAATAAAGAAAACCTTGGAAAGTTTGATCCAAAATCCTATGAAGGAATGTTTGTTGGATATTCCACCACAAGCAAGACCTATAGAGTTTATCTCAAGAAACATAGAACTATAGAGGAATCCATACATGTTACTTTTTGTGATTCTAACTTAATTCCCAGTGTTGTGATAGACAATGATTTAGATGGAGAAGAGGCTGGAACAAGTGAAGAAAATTCCAAATCTGCTCAAAACGAAGAATCTGCCAGTCCAGTTTTGTCTCGTCAGATTGGAGGAGACATTTCCATTTTATCTCCTGAACAGACACGAGAAACTGAAACAGTAAGACCATCAGAAACTCATCAAAGCTCAACACCACTTCGGAAGCCTAGAGAATGGAAGTCTATGAGGGGTTATCCTCATGACTTCATAATTGGTGATCCCTCTCAAGGAGTAACAACAAGATCCTCCACCAGAAGGCAATCCGAACCAAGCAATTTTGCCTTCTTGTCTCAAATGAAGCCCAACAATGTCAAACAAGCTCTTGAAGATCCTTCTTGGGTCAAAGCAATGCAAGAAAAGCTTGCTCAATTCGACAAGAATGAGGTTTGGACACTAGTACCTCATCCGGATGGTAAGAAAGTTACGGGTACTAAGTGGGTATTTAAAAATAAACTTGGTGAGGATGGACAAGTTGTTCGTAACAAGGCTAGATTAGTGGCCCAAGGTTACGATCAAGAAGAGGGTATAGATTTTGATGAGTCTTTTGCTCCGGTAGCTAGAATGAAAGCAATTAGGTTGCTTCTTGCCTATGCTGCCCATAAGGGTTTCAAAATGTTTCAAATGGATGTTAAATGTGCTTTCCTTAATGGCTTTATTGATAGAGAAGTGTATGTGGCTCAACCCCCCGGTTTTGAGAATAAAGAGTTTCCAAATCATGTTTTTAAACTAACTAAGGCTCTTTATGGTCTTAGACAAGCTCCAAGAGCTTGGTATGAAAGGCTTAGCGCCTTCTTGTTGGAAAATCAATTTCAAAGGGGTACCACCGACACCACTTTATTTATTAAAGCATCTAATGATGATATACTCCTTGTTCAAGTTTATGTTGATGACATTGTTTTTGGATCGGCCAATGTATCCTTGTGTGAAGAGTTTGGAAAACTCATGACTAGTGAGTTTGAAATGAGTTTAATGGGAGAGCTAACTTTCTTTCTTGGTCTCCAAATCAAACAAACTCCTAGTGGTACCTTTATTCACCAAGGAAAGTATGCAAAAGAACTTATCAAAACGTTTGGCCTAGAAAATTCCAAACCAATAGGTACACCAATGCATCCTAACACAAAACTTGGAAAGGATGATGATGGCCAAGATGTGGATGAAACAAGGTATAGAGGAATGATAGGTTCACTCATGTATCTTACCTCCTCTAGACTGGATATTGTTCAAAGTGTAGGTGTATGCTCAAGGTTTCAATCTCACCCAAAAGAATCCCATCTTACAGCTGTTAAACGCATCATTAGATACATTAAGGGGACTTGTAATCTTGGATTATGGTATCCTAAATCTGATGATTTTTGTGCAGTAGGGTTTTATGACGCAGATTATGCAGGAGATAGCGTGGATAGACAAAGCACATCCGGAATGTGTTGCTTCCTTGGAAGCTCACTCAACATGTGGTCAAGCAAGAAGCAAGCCACAGTGGCTTTATCCACGGCTGAAGCAGAATACATCTCCGCATCTGCTTGTTGCTCTCAATTAATTTGGTTAAAAACACAATTGGAAGATTACAAATTAAAAATTAATAGTATACCCTTATTTTGTGATAATATGAGTGCTATAAACATTTCAAAAAATCCTGTTCTACACTCAAGAACCAAGCACATTGAGATAAAATATCATTTTATTAGAGAACACGTGCAAAAGGGTACTATTGATATTCAATTTGTAAAATCTAAAGACCAAATTGCTGATATTTTTACAAAACCCCTCTGTGAAGACAGATTCTGCACTTTGAGAAAAAGTTTGGGAATGTTTGATTTAAGTTCTATTGATAACTTGTGAATATTTGAGTCTGTTCAGTTTTGTCTCATAGGTTTGGACGAGATAAAAATGAAGACATGTTGGAAGAGCTATGATCAAGGGGGAGGCAACACCGAATTCAATTTTCATGAGCCCCACCAAATATATTTGACCCCACCATGACAGTTTTGTTAGTTCCTTATTTTATTTGAAAAATAAATTCACAAAATCTCTTGATTGTGTTATCAAATCTTGTTGGAAGAAGCATGTTGTCAAATCAAATCTTTCCTTCCAACTAATCCCTTGACTCAAGGAAACCTCTTTTCATTTTTTTTTTAAAAATGCCTTGGTTAATAACCGCGCCATTAATAGTTAATAACTCCTTCCACTATCTATCTTCACTCCACATTTATTGCACCACTAACCTCCCTTCTCCCTCACTTCTTTCGGCCCTCCTCACCCTTTCATATTCAACTTCTCCACTCTCCCAACCATGGAAAAGAAAACTGCCCCCAGGAAAAGTGAAAGGATCCTATTTTCTCAAAAACCATCCACTCCACAAGGTTTACATGAGTGATAAATGGGATTCACACGTTGGGGTTGCATACAAACAAGTTCTTCATCAAATCTGTGAAGATCTGTCTGGACTGGACGGAACCGTTCCTACTCACAAGGCTTTGGGTCCAACCAACTCCCTGCTGCACCGTATCATAACTCATATTCTCACTCCACAGAGTGGCTCTCATAACAGGGTAACTATATCTGACTGTCTCATAATATTTGCTCTTGCTACTTCATCTTCCATTTCATTTAGTTATCTCATGATTAGACATATGTGGGAGTCTGTAAAGAGTACAAAAAAGGCTAATTTACCTTATAGAATATTTCTTACGTGCATCTTTGAGTACTTTAAGGTAGATTTAACAAATGAGGATGTAGAGAACAAAGTCTCTATGATCAAAGGAGGCGGGGCTGTTAAAAAGAAAAAGAAATCTATGGCTTCTGATGATGACTTTGAAAGCCGGCCAGAATCCTCAAAGGCGACCGATTCCCTAAGAGATATTCTCACAGAATTCTCAAACATGTCCGATCTCATGGTTCAATTTCACAAATCTGCTCACAAACTTGCATATGAAAATGAGACAGCCTGGAAGAAATTCCAAGAAAGGGTCGGTTTAATGCTTGAAAGCCTTGATGATGAAGCTGGTAGCGAAGCAGGGGATGAAGGATCTGACTTTAATCTTTCTGATGATTAAACTTATGTTTACTGTTTGATATTGGCACTTAGGCTCAATTCGGTACTTTGTTTTGGCTTGTTTCTGTTGGAACAATAACTCTGTGATACTTTGTAGACACTTTTTTATTATATTTTGCATATTATGCTTTCATGTTAAAACCTTTTTGCAGGTGCCCCTTTGATGACAAAAGGGGGAGAAAGTGCTGAAAATTAAAATGAAAAACAGGGATGAACATGGAACAGGGAATGAAATTTTCGTTTGAAAATTCATGATCACCCTTGTTAAAAGGATACATTTGATATTGCATTTTTATATTGCTTTTGGTTCACTATGATTACTGCTGCTGGAAATGCATTTGGCATTTAGTTTGTGATGTTTGGCAATACATTTATCTTGATTACATGGATGACTGGTTGTTAATTAACTTTGATGAAAATGCATGTTTATATTGAATACTCTGTTTCATCTTGGATTAACATGCTTGATATTTTTTTTATTTTGGCAGTTCCTTTAAACTATGTAAAATATAACAACTGCCATGTTTTGAACAAGTGTGCTTCAAAATATTTTTTCCTTTTTACCATAATAATTTTTGCTCTGATATCCTGTCTGGGAAAAATATTTGAATAATTTATGAACAACAATTTTTTATGTGTGTACAAGTTTGAGCAGAAAATCAGTTTATGATATCAAATGAGTTTTGAATATTATCCAAATCTGCTCATAAATCAAGCATTTAGCATCATGTAATGAATATACTAAATAACATTGATACTTGAAGCTTGATTAAAACGTTACAGGTTAGTGCTTCCCTTGGTAAAAATGATATATATTAAGGGGGAGCCATGTGACAACTTGAAAGGGGGAGAAATTCAAATCTTCAAAGGGAGTACTTTATACTCAAATCTTTAAATTTCTTTCCATTTCAATTTTAATAATGTTTGTCATCAAGGGGGAGATTGATGAGTTTAGAAAACTCTAAATTAATATTTGTGATGACTAAATATTAATAAAATAATTAATTACAAAATTATTAATTTGATTTTCATCTAACATATGTTAATTAATAATTTTATGTTGCAGGTTTTATAATTGGGCCGAAAATAAAATATAATTGCTACAAGCCCAAGTGTGATTTTATTTCTAATTCATCTTTGATTCAAAAAATGTTCAAAGATGTATGGCTGAATTGTTGTGATATTATTTGGGCCAAATTGAAGCTATTATTGCTACAAGCCCAAATTAATATTGATGCTACAAGACCCAATGCATGATCCGAATCCACTAAGCATAGAAAGCAAAGTTCCATTGCTTCCAACGGAACTTCTTTACTCATCATGAAGTGGAATTCAAAATTTTATTGAGTAAAGCTAATAAATGCATGGGAAATATGAGAGAGAAAGTTTCATTGA
>NC_029791.2:22105828-22115410 GCF_000816755.2 Arachis ipaensis | reverse complement strand
ACACTCAAGAACCAAGCACATTGAGATAAAATATCATTTTATTAGAGAACACGTGCAAAAGGGTACTATTGATATTCAATTTGTAAAATCTAAAGACCAAATTGCTGATATTTTTACAAAACCCCTCTGTGAAGACAGATTCTGCACTTTGAGAAAAAGTTTGGGAATGTTTGATTTAAGTTCTATTGATAACTTGTGAATATTTGAGTCTGTTCAGTTTTGTCTCATAGGTTTGGACGAGATAAAAATGAAGACATGTTGGAAGAGCTATGATCAAGGGGGAGGCAACACCGAATTCAATTTTCATGAGCCCCACCAAATATATTTGACCCCACCATGACAGTTTTGTTAGTTCCTTATTTTATTTGAAAAATAAATTCACAAAATCTCTTGATTGTGTTATCAAATCTTGTTGGAAGAAGCATGTTGTCAAATCAAATCTTTCCTTCCAACTAATCCCTTGACTCAAGGAAACCTCTTTTCATTTTTTTTTTAAAAATGCCTTGGTTAATAACCGCGCCATTAATAGTTAATAACTCCTTCCACTATCTATCTTCACTCCACATTTATTGCACCACTAACCTCCCTTCTCCCTCACTTCTTTCGGCCCTCCTCACCCTTTCATATTCAACTTCTCCACTCTCCCAACCATGGAAAAGAAAACTGCCCCCAGGAAAAGTGAAAGGATCCTATTTTCTCAAAAACCATCCACTCCACAAGGTTTACATGAGTGATAAATGGGATTCACACGTTGGGGTTGCATACAAACAAGTTCTTCATCAAATCTGTGAAGATCTGTCTGGACTGGACGGAACCGTTCCTACTCACAAGGCTTTGGGTCCAACCAACTCCCTGCTGCACCGTATCATAACTCATATTCTCACTCCACAGAGTGGCTCTCATAACAGGGTAACTATATCTGACTGTCTCATAATATTTGCTCTTGCTACTTCATCTTCCATTTCATTTAGTTATCTCATGATTAGACATATGTGGGAGTCTGTAAAGAGTACAAAAAAGGCTAATTTACCTTATAGAATATTTCTTACGTGCATCTTTGAGTACTTTAAGGTAGATTTAACAAATGAGGATGTAGAGAACAAAGTCTCTATGATCAAAGGAGGCGGGGCTGTTAAAAAGAAAAAGAAATCTATGGCTTCTGATGATGACTTTGAAAGCCGGCCAGAATCCTCAAAGGCGACCGATTCCCTAAGAGATATTCTCACAGAATTCTCAAACATGTCCGATCTCATGGTTCAATTTCACAAATCTGCTCACAAACTTGCATATGAAAATGAGACAGCCTGGAAGAAATTCCAAGAAAGGGTCGGTTTAATGCTTGAAAGCCTTGATGATGAAGCTGGTAGCGAAGCAGGGGATGAAGGATCTGACTTTAATCTTTCTGATGATTAAACTTATGTTTACTGTTTGATATTGGCACTTAGGCTCAATTCGGTACTTTGTTTTGGCTTGTTTCTGTTGGAACAATAACTCTGTGATACTTTGTAGACACTTTTTTATTATATTTTGCATATTATGCTTTCATGTTAAAACCTTTTTGCAGGTGCCCCTTTGATGACAAAAGGGGGAGAAAGTGCTGAAAATTAAAATGAAAAACAGGGATGAACATGGAACAGGGAATGAAATTTTCGTTTGAAAATTCATGATCACCCTTGTTAAAAGGATACATTTGATATTGCATTTTTATATTGCTTTTGGTTCACTATGATTACTGCTGCTGGAAATGCATTTGGCATTTAGTTTGTGATGTTTGGCAATACATTTATCTTGATTACATGGATGACTGGTTGTTAATTAACTTTGATGAAAATGCATGTTTATATTGAATACTCTGTTTCATCTTGGATTAACATGCTTGATATTTTTTTTATTTTGGCAGTTCCTTTAAACTATGTAAAATATAACAACTGCCATGTTTTGAACAAGTGTGCTTCAAAATATTTTTTCCTTTTTACCATAATAATTTTTGCTCTGATATCCTGTCTGGGAAAAATATTTGAATAATTTATGAACAACAATTTTTTATGTGTGTACAAGTTTGAGCAGAAAATCAGTTTATGATATCAAATGAGTTTTGAATATTATCCAAATCTGCTCATAAATCAAGCATTTAGCATCATGTAATGAATATACTAAATAACATTGATACTTGAAGCTTGATTAAAACGTTACAGGTTAGTGCTTCCCTTGGTAAAAATGATATATATTAAGGGGGAGCCATGTGACAACTTGAAAGGGGGAGAAATTCAAATCTTCAAAGGGAGTACTTTATACTCAAATCTTTAAATTTCTTTCCATTTCAATTTTAATAATGTTTGTCATCAAGGGGGAGATTGATGAGTTTAGAAAACTCTAAATTAATATTTGTGATGACTAAATATTAATAAAATAATTAATTACAAAATTATTAATTTGATTTTCATCTAACATATGTTAATTAATAATTTTATGTTGCAGGTTTTATAATTGGGCCGAAAATAAAATATAATTGCTACAAGCCCAAGTGTGATTTTATTTCTAATTCATCTTTGATTCAAAAAATGTTCAAAGATGTATGGCTGAATTGTTGTGATATTATTTGGGCCAAATTGAAGCTATTATTGCTACAAGCCCAAATTAATATTGATGCTACAAGACCCAATGCATGATCCGAATCCACTAAGCATAGAAAGCAAAGTTCCATTGCTTCCAACGGAACTTCTTTACTCATCATGAAGTGGAATTCAAAATTTTATTGAGTAAAGCTAATAAATGCATGGGAAATATGAGAGAGAAAGTTTCATTGATTTGATTGATGGCCTTTAATGAAAGGCACGCTACCAAGAAACAAAAAGGAAGTGGACATTTAATTTATTTTGTCTAAATCCTTTAGTTAATGTTCATACCTTCCTTTCTTCTCTCTTTTGCTTCTAACCTTCGGTCATAACACAGAGAAACCATGGAAGCTAAGCATAGCCACCGAAGAGAAAAAGAAGCACGCTACAAGACCATTAAAATGATGGCACGAAAAAGAAAAAGAAAAGTATGATGTGGCTAAGATCTTCAACCATGAATGGTAAGATTTGGTGAGGTAATCTCGAGCTCTTCATACTCAAAAAAAAAGGAAGAAGATTTGGCCAGCAAGGAAGAGATTCTTGGAGGTATGGCTTGTCTTTGATTCTGCTCAACCACCACAGGAAGTAACTAAAGTGGCGAAGTGATGGAAGAGGCAGAGATTGAAGCAGATGAAGTCATCATCATCATGAAGCATCAAGGGCCAGAAATCCATCTTGGAGAGCAAGCCAAGGATGGAGCGCTCGGATTGATGAAGAGTGATGACCAAGGAAGGACTAGAGGTAATTGCATGTTGGGTTTTGCATGATTATCTCTTCTCTCTCTGTGTGGCCGAACCGGTTCTGTTTCTTGGAGAAGAAGAAGTTGGCTTGGTTTTTTTGCTTCAAAAGTGGAGGCTTCCCTCTTCTATAAAAAGAGAGAACAGCCACTATTTGGAGAAAGGAGAAAGTTTGAGAGTGCAAGGCACAGAATTCTCAGAGCTACATGAGCTAACAGTTTTCTCTTCTCCTTCAATGTATTCTGTTTTGTATTTTTCTGTTTAATTTTGTCATGTCTTGAGTCTCATGGAAAAAAAGGCAAACAGTGAGGTTTGTATGAAAAAGCCATAGAGCGGAAAAAGACAGAGAGTACAAAATTAAAAAAAAAAGCGATAGATGTCCTTAGAGTTCCTTTGTTCATCTATGTTGTGTTTCATGATTCTGTGGAAATTCCCTTGTAAGTTAGGTTAGCACTTTACAGATTGTAATCAGGAAGATTATAGTGAAATTCCATCATGTTTGTGATGGAGACTGGATGTAGGCTGCACTGCACTTAGCAGCTAAACCAGGATATATCTGGGTGCAATTTTCTCTCTTCTCTACTCCATTTCTGTTTCTACTGCACAGGAGCAAAAACCAAAAATATCTCGTGTCAAGCGACGAGACAAAAAGAAAAGTCTCGTGGCTAGGGACGAGACAAAAGAAAAAATCTCGTGGCTGGTGACGAGATAAAAAGACAAAAAATTTCCAAAGTTGGTTTCAAAAGTCAGCAAGTATTATAAAGCAAAAAGGGGACTAAGATTCAACCCCCCCTTCTCTTAGCCACTAATAACCATCAGTATTTAATTTCCCTTTTTGTACTTTCAATTGCTTTCCTTTTAATATCTTGCATGCATATTTATTTTCTTGTTATTCACATTACTCTCATTTCTTGCCACCCCATTCCTCCCATAGTCAATAATGGAACACTTAATTGCAACTCCTAGGGAAGACGACCTGGGAGTCTAAATACTCTCGGTTTATAATTATTTTGAATTTAAACTTTGATTGGTGGTCAATTGTCGGGTTAGGACTATACTTACAACGCTTATTCTATTTTGATGAAAAATTCCTAACCTATGCAATTTGGCCATTGTCAAATTAGCGCCGTTGCCGAGGAGTTGCAATGGTTTATATTTTTTGCTATTGTTAATATGTGAATATTGTAAATAGCTTGCTTTTTGGTTGATTGTGCATATGTTGCTTGCTTATTTTTAGCTATTGTGAATATGTTAATATGTGAATATCTTGCTTTTTGTTTGCTATTGTGAATATGTTTTTCTTGTTTACTTGTTGTTTTTCTTGTTGGGAGCTCATAGCTTTTTGGACACTCCATCAAAGTTTAGTGCAATCAATGGAGAGTTTGGAAACTCAAGCCTTGATTAAAGCTCTCCATAAGTCTAACTTAAAGACAATAAATAAAATTACTAGGTGGGAGATACCCCCACCATGGTAACACCTTTCTAACCCTCTCCTTGTACACAGTTTTAATTTATTGCATTTTATTTCTTGTAGATAGCTTGTGTTTAGTTTAATTTTAAGCTTAGATAGGTTAAATTTTGGTTTGAATAATGTGGTTGTGCAATGTTGGATGGTTTGGGATTGAAAACCCTTTTGTTGACCTTAAGTTTGGCACCTTAGAACTCTAAAAATTTTTGGAAAAAACAAAGCATGTGCGTGCGTACACACTAGTGCGTACGCACACTTACCCAGTTTTTGCTCTTATGCGTACACACGGACCTGTGTGCGTACGCACACCCCTTTCCACAGCCTCTATTGGGAGCGCGAGCACGCCTTGTACGCGCGCATCCCCTTCGTTTTGCGCCTTGTGCGTCTGTACGGACCTGTGTGCGTACGTACACAATCCCAATTTTTGCGTTCTGTGTGCGCGCACCCACCTGTGAATTGAGTCAAGGGTCGGTCTAAAGAAGTTGCAGTAAAACTCACGGACCCAGGACTCGTTCACCCTGGCTAACTCCCTATCCACAAAAGCCAAGCCCATCCCCTCAATTTGAGTCTCAATAGAATGCCTCAAATCGGCGGGGATAGCCAGCTTCTTCTCCAAGTTGAGATGCCTCTACTGAAAGGTCGGAAAGCGAAGCTCGCAGTACAAATTAGATGATCCGCCTTATACTTGTCAGATATAACTATCTTGGCATAATTGGAGGTTGCAGAAGCAGTGGAAGGATGAGATTGCTTCCTTTTTCGGGAAGTAACCTTTGCTTTTCCTTTTCATCTATCAGACATCCTGGAAAAATAGAAATCACAGGATATAGACAATTAAGTGAAGTAGAGGACTGTAAAGCAAGGAATTACGTAACAGATAGAAAACCGGAAATAAAAGGAAATTGAGACACATTCATGAAGTGAATTAAAAGAATGAACTCTTGGAATACAATGAAACAGAATTTAAACATTTATCAAAAACACAAACCAAGAATTCATGAAGTGATAGTGAAATGCTTGTTTGTTAAGCAACAATAATTATCATGCCCAAATATGAAAGAGTTAAAGTGAAAATTGAAAAGAAGAGTCAGAAGGTTAATCAAGTTAGAAATCAGAAACTGGGTTAAAGTTTAGTGGCCTGATGGTTATTGGCTTAACCAAGAGGAGTTCCAAAAGTATAAGAACAAGCATACTCACATTTATGAGGATGATGCAAGTCATTGATAATGAAATATAAATTGCACAGAAACATAGAATGGAAAAGCAAGTTTGTAAAAATTGGTGTTGAAAGGTGAAAAGTGCACTTATGTAACCTAAGGTAGATTGGACAATGAATGGTTACATAAGTAAAATTACACCAACAATTACAACTTGAAAGAACCTCAATTGGAATGCACAAGATTAGGTCACTTGAAGGTTTATGAAAAGAGCTTCAATGGTCAATAAAGAAAGAACTTGAAAACGACCATGAAGGAAAGAATTAGGACCTATCTTGAGAGGTTCATGACACAGAGAAGTTCAAAATTGATTGGTTAATCAAGGTTTTAGTTGACACAGAAATCTGTCAACTAGCTCCTTGATTCCGTCAATCAACAATGCATATGAAAGGGAACTAAAACAAAACACGTAAATGCTGACTAATCAACCTATGTATTGAGTTTGGTGTATGTTAAAGGAGTTCAAATCAAAGAGGTACCAATTCAATCCATAGGTTGCAATTTAAAAATAGGGTAATTTCCAAAAATTTGGCAGCATTCCGGCAGTAAAATGGGTGTTCTCGGATAAATAAACAGTAGCAAAATAACTCATATGAATCCAATTTACATTAAACAGGTAAAACAAGCAGCCAATTCATATGGTTCAGGCAACATTAAGCAAAATAACACAGCATGAATCAGCATAGCAGCAGTCACACAGCACACCAACAAATAGCATGAAATAGCAGCATGTAAAAACAGAATAGCAACATCATCATCAAACAGTTGAGCATTCACCATTTCAGACAGCAAGAAGGGACCAATTATCATATCTAAATCTACTAAACACATCCTAACTACCTAACCACATGCAATTCTAACTAACCTAATCAAACAGAAATCAAACTAAGGTAACAAAATTATCTAAGCAGAAGAAGAAAAGAAGAATTGAAAATGCAGGAGAAACAGGGGAACCTGGAAGAATGAGCAGAGACAAAAAAATGGAAGTGACGAAGAAAATGGAATAGAGATTAGGAAGGCTGAGATGTGCTAGCTCAGTAGTGGCGCAGACACGGTGGAGGACAGAGGCGCTGAGAGGTGTAGAGCAGGGAAGCACAGCTTCTGCTCTGGTTGCAGCGACTGGAAGGGGCTCGAAATAGATGGAGAGAGATGTTGGCAGTGGTGGACTGAGGTTCGCCGACGGCAAGGGAGGCTGTGGCGGTGCTTGATTGATGGCGGTTCGGTGGGTTGAAGATGCGGTGAAGGAGGAGAGAGAGAGGGAAGAAGGAGGAGAAGAAGAAGGGGAAGGAATAGGTGGTCGACGGTGGCTCGGGATCGCCGGACGGAGGTCGGTGGTGGTGAGAAGCAGAAGTTGATGATGGTGGTAATGGGGGTTAGGAGGGGAAGAGAAAGACAGAGAGACGTTGGAGGGAGAAGGGGACGCGACTGGCTAGGGTTCACGCGTCGATGGTGTTAGTAATTTCAAATCCACGCGTACGCGTCCTAGATGCGTGCGCTTGGGTGGAGAGAAATGAAGGTGACTCGTATGCGTGCTTTACGCATGCTGTAAAGCACGCATATGCGTCGGACGAAATTGTGCTGAACGTACAATTCCAGCGCCGTTTTTGCACAACTCTCTGTAACTTTTGCATTTGGGTGACATTTTTTAACGATGCGTACGCGTCGTACACACGCACGCGTGGAAGGCAAAGAACACATATGACGCGTATGCGTATGGGACGTGGGTGGGGTTGTGCACCCAGCACCCTACCAGTGCCGTTTAAGCACAACTCTCTGTTCATTTTTGCTAAAACGCGAACTTGGCATCGACGCGTATGTGTCGTGGACGCACACGCGTGGGTTGCCCTTTTTTTTAACATACCAGCTATCAAATCATTGTCAAACATGATCAAACCAGTGAAACCACAATTTGAACTAAATTCACATAACTAAAAATAAAAATTAACTTATTACCAATCTAAACAAAAGGGAAACTAGAAAGAAGTTACCATGGTGGGGTGTCTTCCACCTAGCACTTTTAGTTAAAGTCCTTAAGTTGGACATTTGGTGAGCTCCTTGTCATGGTGGCTTGTGTTTGAACTCGTCTTGAAACTTCCACCAGTGCTTGGACTTCCAATAAGCTCCAACATTTCCAAGTGAATTTACCAAGCCTTGATGAAGTTCTTCACAACCCTTGAGCTCCCAAAGTTGATCATCTTGTATGCTGGGATCCCAAATCTTGTTTCTACACCCGTCTTGAAGTGGATCATCATTGTTCCAACCGGGTGGCAAGCAATCTGAATTCTCAATGAAGTACCAAACTCTTCTCTTAGACCCAACCAAGTGATCACTAGTCCAACCCTTGCATCTAGCTCTTCAAATCTCAACTTTGATGAGCCTTGATTTGCAGCTCCAACCACTAAACATTCTTCTCTTACGCTTCATTCCACAAAGCCTCCTAAGTTGACCATCTGTTTCAAGAATACCATACTCAAGTGGGACAATAAAGCGAATAGAGATAAATTTTACCCACTCAAATAAAGGATTAGATGGCAACCTAGGTAGAGAAGTCTCCAACGGTCTTGACAAAGCATATTCAACTCCCATCCAACCTTGCCGAAGGACTTCCACCTTTTGAGAAGATTCTTCACCTTCAAGCTCTTCCTCACTGGATTCATCCAACTCTTCTCCTTTGTTCAAATTATAAATATGAGGTTGAGAGAAGTCTACCTCAACTTTGCTTTCAATTTCATTGGGAGAAGGTTGGCTTGATTCATGATCATCATCGCCAAGGAAACTTGCCTCTTGATCTATTCCATCCAATTCTTTATAAGGAATATGCCTTGGAATTTGTTCACCTTCTTCTTTAACCTCTTTTTCATGTCCAATAGGGGATGATTCAATTGTAGTAAGAAATTCATCAATTATTGAATCCATCTCTTGATCAATCTCCTCAAAGTCTTCAACCATGATATGCCTTGGAGGTTTTGCACCCTCCTCAACATCAAATTCAAACTCCTTAGAAGGAGGCTCTATGACTTGAGGTTCCCATGGACTCTCAACATCTCCTAAGTCTTCAACCACTTCTTCCTTTTTGATAGGTACGGCTTCCTCCAATTGTTCTAGTACAAAATCACATTCCTCATTTTCCACCGAAGTTTCTAATCTCTCCTTCATGCTATGCTCCTCACTTGATTCTCTACATGTGGCCATGGGTGTTTCTTGAGTATTCAAACATTGGGAGGCTAATCGATTTACTACCTCGGTCAAGGTAGTCGTGAATTCTAGTACCTCCTTTTTTCATCTCTTCTTGTCCTTGAATAAGAACACCAAGGGCGTCATTCATTAGAGATTGGGGTGGATAGGAGGGTTCATTATTTAGAAGGAAGGGTTCATGATAGGAAGGTGGTTCATCTTGATAAGGATATGGAGATGGCTCATCTTGATAGGGATATGGAGGTGGTGTATATTGAGGTGGTGGTTCTTGGGGATAATTGTGTTGGAACGGGGGTGGTTCTAAGTATGGCTCGTATGGCTCATAAGGTGGTTGGTGTGGTGGGTATGGACTG
>NC_029791.2:22101522-22105791 GCF_000816755.2 Arachis ipaensis | reverse complement strand
ATGTTTGGTAAAATGAGGCTTGTGAGTATGGTTGTGGGCTATATTGAGGAGGGGGTTCATATGTATATTGTGGTAGGTGTTGATTGTCACGAAGAGGTCCACCATAACCATTGTCATGGTATACATCATGGAATGGTTGTTGCTCATAGTACATTGGAGGGGGTTGTCGCCAAGAGGGTTGATCAAATCCATGTGGCTCCTCCCATCTTTGATTGTCCCATCCTTGATGCAAGTCTTCATTGTAATCTCCACTTCCTACAACATAATTGTAACCACACTCATAGCCAAAGGGGTGAGAATTCATAGTAGCAAGAGAAAATAAAAACAAAACTAACAAGAACTAATGAAAATAAACTCCTAAAACTAGAAACAACTAACAAAGAAACAAAAGACAAATATATTCACAATATTCACAATAACCAATAATAAGGCACACATTTGCAATTCCCTGACAACGGCGCCAAAAATTGATGTGGAGAAAATTGTCGGTAAAGAATTTCACAAAAATAAGCGCGTTGCAAGTATAGTTCTAAACCGACAAATCAACCTCAATCAAATTTAATTTGTTTTTCACTTAAGCAAACCCAATAAAATTAACCGAAGTATTAAACATCGGGTCGTCTCTCAAGGAATTACAGGGAAGTGTATTTATTATTGGTTATAGAAAAATATATTTTTGGGTTATAAAATAAGGAACAAGAAAGTAAATAGCAAGAAAATGAATTAATAACTAAGAAAGCTCCTAACAAGGAAAGAGAATTAGAAGTCCTATCCTAATTATCATTATCAATTGTGATGGTAATTGCCTTTTGCTTTCACTTAGTTAACCTCTAACAATGAAGGAAAGTCAAGTGAACAAAATCAACTTAGATTCACAAGTCCTAATCAAAGACTAGATTTACTGAAGACTAGGCCAACTAGCAAGTCTCAATTACCAATCAACAAAAGACTTTTGATAACTCAAGAGTCTCTAAATAATCAATCCAAGTTAAGAACATAAAAATCTAAATTAAAATCCTCCCAAGCATTTTATCAAACACTTGGAAGGCACAGAATAAAAACATAGAAAATTAATAAGAGATAATAAAATCTAAGATACCTAATTGCAAGACAACAATAACAAGTGAAGAAAGAAGCAATAAACATAAAATACCTCAAATTGCATTAAAAAGAAAATTGAATCTAACATGAGAGTTCATAAACTAAATTGGGAAAATAAAGAAATCAATAAGAGAAATAGATAACTAAAGTGCTAGAACAAATAAGAGTAGAAGAAAACTAATTTAAAGCAAGGTAGAATTCTGAAATTAAAAAGAAATAAGACTAAGAACCCTAAAACCTAGAGAGAGGAGAGAGCCTCTCTCTCTAGAAAACTACATCTAAACCTAACTAATGTGCAAAGTGAATGAATGATTCAATCCTCCCCCATTCTTCTCCACTCTGCAGCCTCTAATCAATATTTTCAGGCTTGAAACTGGGCCAAAAACAGCCCAGAAATTGCCCCCAACGTTTTCTGTACAGTCAGCACGTGACACTCTGTCACGCGTACGCGTCGTCCACGTGTACGTGCCGATGAACAAAATCCTGGTCACGCGTACGCGTCGTCCACGCGTGCGCGTCGATGCCAGCTTCTCAAAACATCATTTTCTTGCGTTCCTTCCACTTTGCATGCTTCCTTTCCATCCTCTAAGCCATTCCTGTCCTGAAAAACCTGAAATCACTTAACGCACATATCACGGCATCGAATGGTAATAAGAGAGAATTAAAAATAGCAAATTTAAGGCCAAAGGAGCATGTTTTCAATCATATCACAAGATTAGGAAGGAAAATATAAAACATGCGAATTATATGCATAAGTGTGAGAATAATAGATAAAATCTACTCAATTCAAGACAAAATAAACCGTAAAATAGCGGTTTATCATGCGTGCACGCAGACCTGTGTGCGTACGCACAGACGGCGAGATAGCTGGCAATTTTGACGTTTCATGTTAAAAAAAAGTGTTCTGAGCGTGCGCACACATTTGTGCGTACGCACACATTTTGATTCCCTCTCTGTTCAGAGCGTTCGCACACCTTGTGCGAGCGCACACCTTCCCTGTCTCACCTTATGCATACAGACACATGCTTATATGTACGCACAAGTGCTGTTTTGGGCAAAAATTTTGTTTCACTTTTCCTTAAGCCCTAACACACTTCCACCCCCCTCCATCCCTCTCTTTTCTTGCTTTTCCTCTATTTTTTGCTTATCTTAGTTTGTTTTATTTGCATTTCATTTCTATTTTAGTACTTATGTTAGTTTTTGTTTAGTTGTTTGTTATAAATTGCAAGTGTTTGCTTAATGATGATTGTTGGGTTGCTTCTTTCTTGAATTTGATTTCATTCTTGATGAATATGTGCACTGAGCATTGAGTCTTTGTTTGATTGCCTAAATACACTTTGTGTTTAATGCATGTGTTGTCACAACCATATGTGTTAAACTATATACTTGTTTGGCATCTTGATTATGAATTGTGCACTTCTACTTTAGTGAATTGAATTGCATCCTTTGTTCATCAGGCTTGTCATATCAACTTAACCACATTACAAGGCACTTGTTTGTTTTTAATGCTTTACATTTGTTTGAGTGACTTGACTTGATTTTTATCAAACTTGTCATTTTTTGCAACAAGTACCTTTACCATGTGACTATTGCATTATGTGTCATGATGAACAAGTAGGTTGTTTTTAATTAATGAATTGGTTATTGTTGATTGTGCCATTTTCTATTAATCTTGCGCTTTCACTTGCACAATTTCAATATCCAATATCTCATATATTCAATTCACTTTAATTGTGATCACCTAGGTTTGTTTGTGCCTTATCTCTTGCTTATGCTTTACTTGCAACCTAGACCACTTAATTGAGGAACATGTTGTTTCTTTTGCTTATGTGGTTATCATTTTTTTTTACTCGATTAATGTGTTATATTCTAAACCGTGCGCATTTAGAATACACACATTGTCTTTTATCATACCACACTACTATAACTTTTTCCTCAATTCTTGTTTTCTACAGCAACCCGGAGCCCTAGTGCCACCAGCTGAAAGTGGAGCCTCACATCTCTTCATCCCCTGGATTGAGTGCATGCATGGAGGACCGTGCAATGTTTAAGTGTGTGGTAAGATCTGCAAATTTCGGGGCGTTAATTTTCTCTTTCTCAACACTTGCATTAATTTTTTCTAGTTTTTAATAGTTATGTTTTGTGAATATTTGTTAGTATTTTATTGCATTATACTTTGCTTGGTTTGTTTGTATATATCTTAGTTTGCTTATAGTTTTATTGTAGTTATATTTTCATGGTAGAGTAAATAAGTTTGGTATAACAACAAAGAATTTTCAAGAAATCTCTTTTTGGGCATCCCATTGATTAGATTTGAAAACTTGTTTTTGAACTTGCTTGAAGTATTTTTTTATGAAACGTAGAAAAGAGCTTGAACAAAATACCTAGTGAGATTTGAGCTTTAATTGTGTGGTTGCACATTTTCAACCACAAATTTTGTTCTTGTGTGTTAAACTCCTTTATGATTGTGATCTTAGATTTACTTTAATTTATATGTCCTATATTTGATATTTTGAATTGCATTTAGTATGATTGAGGCCGTTTTTAAATTGAACTCACTAACCCATATGACCAACCCTTACATCTACCTTTATAAACCACTTTTGAGCCTTTTAATTCCCCTTTTTGTTCTAATTTTAAGCACATCTTTACCCCTAAGCAAAAAATCATAAATGTCCATTAATTGTATCTTTGATTAGCTTGGGTTTAAGGATTGTGTGTTAACTAAGTGTGGGGGAAAATTTGTGAGAAATATTGGTAGGAAGTGTTTTGGATTTTCATTGTGAAATTCTGGGAAATGGGTAAACACTCATGCATCTACTACTTAAAACATATGCATCTCTCTTTCATAATAAAAGAAAATTTTGGTGTACATACTTTATTTAAAAAAAAGAGAAAAAAGAAAAGAAAAGAAAAGAAATGATAATAAGAATGTAAATAAGGGATGCATATGTAGTTGAATTGAAAAAAGGATGCACGAGTGAATGCGAGAAAAGGGATAAATGGGTAGTTAGGTTGTTTTGTTATGTTTATAGGATGATATAGGATTAGGTGGGATATTTGAGCTAATCAAAGATCCAATTTATAAGCCCACTTAACCATATTAATCCTACCCTTACCCTAACCCCATTACAACCCTCAAAAGTCCTCATGATATTTGCATTCCTG
>NC_029791.2:22093005-22101479 GCF_000816755.2 Arachis ipaensis | reverse complement strand
TGCATCAAATATTAGTTGATTGTTAGATGACTTGCAAATTTTTGAGAAACATGATTAAAAGAGCATTGAGTGATTAAGCCATAAACATTAAGTAACTAGAGTGTAAACACATCCGGTGAGGGATTCAATTGTTCAATTTTATGTTCCCATCTCTTATCCTGTATCTTCTTGCAAGTTGCTTGTTAATTTTTGTAAGCTTCAAATCAAATCTTTGGATGTGGATCATATTACATTGATCCCTTGTCTTAGCCCTAGTAATTAATTGTTGGATTGATTGAAATTCTCTTGTTTGTTTTTACCAAACTCAGTAGGAAACCATAGTATAGATATAGATAGTTAACATTTAGCATAGTTGCATGTATATAAGTATTTGCATTGAATAAGTTGCTTGTCCTTTTATCCTTCTCCTTTGTATGTATTTAGCATGAGGACATGCTATTGTTTAAGTGCGGGGGAATTGATGAATCCATATTTGATGATAAATTTTGGATTGATTTGAGTGGATTTCATCATATAAACTCACATTTATTCACCTATATAGCATACTTTTGTGTTTTCTCTCTAAATTGAGCTTAATTGTGAAAACATGCTATTTTGTGCTTAATATAATCACTTTTATCCTACTTTTATCCCATTCGATGCCTTGATGGTTTTGATGAGTGATTTCAGGTATAATAGGTAGGAATGGCTTGATGAGAGTGGAGGAGAAGCATGCAATTGGGAGAAAACATGGAGAAATCAAAGGAGAAGCACACACTGGCGTGTGCGTACGCACAACCTACTATGCGTACGCACAGAAAGAAAATCAGCAAGTGTGCGTACGCACACACCTGTGCGTACGCACAAGTCACAGCGCGTGACTCACTTAATGCAAATCGCTGGGGGCGATTTCTGGGCCTCCAGAGTCTAATTTTGGGACTTTCTGAAGCTGATTCTTGCTATATAAAAGGGGCATCTTTCCATGTGAAAGGGGGGGAGTAATTAGGGTTAGATTTTAGTCATGTAGTTTAGTTTAGTTTCTTACAATTTCTACTTTTAATTCTTGTTTTCATTTACTTTTCCTTGTCATTTATTGTTGTTGCACCTTTGTTCTTTTCCTCTATTTGTTATTTTCATTTCTTTTGTTCTTTTATGTTTATGACACTTTGTTATTTTAATTTACATTTAATGCAATTTATGTTTCATATTCATTTAATGCTTGTTGAGTTATTGTTAGAATTTTCTTGCTTTTGGTAGTTAGATTTTATTTTTAATACAATTTAATATTATTTTATTTTCATGCACACCAAGTGTTTGATAAAATACTTGGCTTAGTCTTTACTTAGTTTTTTCTTCACTCTTAGCTTGGAATTGATGGCTTTAGTGACCCTTGAGTCATTGATATCTATTCTTGTTTGATATATTAGAGTAGTTAGTTGATTTGGTTTCCCTTTACTCTAAGTGACCCATTAATAGTGCTGACTAGGACTTAGGGATTGGAATCAACTATGCCTATTTGACTTATCCTTGATGTAGGCTTGACTAAGTAGGATTAACTCTTCATAATCATCATGTGTTTGTGGTCAATGTCTAGGATAGGCAACCTTAGCTTTCAATTACTTGCCAAGAGATTTCATGCATTTGAATTTTCCTTGCTTTGACTTTTCATTTCTTGCATGTTTAGTTTTCACACTCTTGATTGAGAAATTGGGTGTTTGGGTGAAATTGAGTTGTGGATGTCCATTCCGCATTGTGTGAGGATTGTTAATTGGTTTGGTTTCCACTAACTCTAAGCCTTCCATTAATAGAGTTGGCTAGGACTTGTGGATTGGGATCAATTATGTCCTTTTGACTAATTCTTGATGTTAGAATTGACTAATTGGGATTCATTCACACACAATTACCATGTTTGTGGTCCATAACTAGGATAGGAATCCTTAATTATCCAATTCTTGCCAAGAGTCCTTTTTAGTATTTAATTTCTCTTTTTGTACTTTTAATTGCTTTCCTTTTAATTCCTTGCATACATATTTATTTTCTTGTTATTCACATTACTTGCATTTCTTGCCACGCAATTCCTTCCATAGCCAATAATGGAACACTTAATTACAACTCTTAGGGAAGACGATCCGAGAGTCTAAATACTCTCGATTTATAATTGTTTTGAATTTAAACTTTGATTGATGATCAATTGTCGGGTTATGACTATACTTACAACGCCGATTCTATTTTGATGAAAAATTCCTAACCTATGCAATTTGGCCATTGTCATAAAGTGCATAGTTGTGACTGAATAGTCAATTCCTAACCAATTATGAATGAGTTGTAATTAAAAACTTTAGTCAATTAAATTGATTATTACATCATATAAAAAAAAATTATTTTTGGGGACATCACTTTTGGCCAATACAAATCCTCCGCTTATTGTAATATAGTTTACAGTTGAAAACTAATGAAACATGTATTCGTATCATTTGTCATACTACCTGGACCTAAACCTGCCAATGCTTGAATGCAACTTTGAGTGAAGACCTATATGTGCCTGCATCACATTAGAGGAAAAAATAAAATGTTTTCAATCCTTCATAATTCACACATAAATATGACAAATTCAACTCAGAACTTCATCAATACTTCTAATATTCACCTAAAATTATCAATTCATAATAATATAAATAAAGTGTTAAATATTAACCCCTAAAACTTATCACTTCAAAATGCAAGACCCGTATAGAGAAGGATCATCATATAAAATAGAATAAGAATGAAATATGTAATTTTAAGAAAAAAAATTTGACCACATCTAGCCTTGAATGGAAAAGATAATTCTAGATTTTTTGTTCCGATAATCTCATTTTGTGGGAGTTCAAAAGTTGCAAATGCTAGAATATGTGACTTGTAAGATTTAATGACGAAAATAGTTAAAGAAAAATGTACAAATTAAAAGTATTTTAGAAGAAAAGCCATTTTGTTTTCATTTTAAAGAAATCTAAAAAATATATTTTTAGAAACAGTTCAAGACAAATTTTTACCATTTTGTAAATAAACAAAACAAAAGCAAAATACTTGCTACCAAGACACTTGTGTAAGATTCCCATTTTTCATCCACACTTCTGCGATAGAGCTTTCTTTTGTGATTTGTATGATCTTTTAATTCGATTTTATTTGTCTCAAATTGACAAAAAAAACAAAGCTGAATTCCATTATCAGAATTCTTACCCGATATGTGAGACTTCTAACTCACCGATGACTGGCTTCGATGCTAATCACAAAATGCAACGCCGTCACCTGCGCAAATCCCTTCCTTACTTGCTATGCCGAACTTCTTTCGAAGGCCACACTTGATTTGAGGTAACAACCCTCGTCATACATTCTCCACCTTTAGAAGCAGACACCAAAAATGCGATATCGCTACTCCATTTTACAAAGAAACTTGTCATAGTGCTAAAGAAAAAAAATTCCATTAGATCAATTTTCAATTACAAATGCTAATATATACAGCAAATTTTATTTTTTATACAAAAGGTATATTCTTTTTCTATTGCACGTTATACTTTTTTCTATTTCATTAGGTATTCATTCTTAAAAATCACAATGGTAATATTTCAGCTGAAACTAATATTTTTAAACAAATATGTGGTATCCCATTATCTATATCTTCACTTAAATTTTCACTAAAATTATCCTAAGTCTCGACTAAATTAATCACACATAATTATGATAGGAAGTTGCATGTAGGGGAAGGGTGTGATAGTAACTTATATTATAGAAATGGCTCTATATTGTGGTTCTTCATTGGTGGAAAAAATACGGCAGTTAGGGTGCCTCATTTAACTTGCATTAATATCATTATCAATGAAATCTATGTTTTTTGGGATAGTGTTTTCTCTTTTCTGTACTCAGTTGACCTGAACTTTGGTTTGTTCTTAGATTATGATATCGATTGATATGATTTTCTTTTTCCCGTGACATATTAATAGGAATTTAAAACCTATAATCTTCATTTGCAAACAAACAATAAGAGAAAAATATACTGTAATATCTTCTTGTACTTGATTTTTTCAATATCAATATTGTCCACAATTTTATTCCTTTGTATATTCTCTTATTGCTTTCTTTCCTTTATATTTAACATTTATCTGTATATCGTCAATAAAAAATTAGAAGTATAGGTAATATTTGTCTTCCTTTCTGTTTTCATGTTATGTAATCTTCAAGAGAGCTGAAAGGGCGGGCATTTCTAAAATTCCAGAACAAAAAAAATATTTCTGCTAAGTTTCAACTATATTTGTTCACTATTCATATATGATTCAAGGATGTCCTCTATGACTTTTGTTCTATATAAATTGGTTGACTCGTCGATTTCTGACATTACAATAAGAAAATTTTGATTTTTTGGGTAAAGGGTGAGCGGAGGAGAATTGCTGAAAAATGATATAAAATTCACTTTGGCCAAAATCGTTTATACTTAATGCACACTGTTTTTGTTTTTAAATGCATAGATTTTTTCATTTGATTTTTTCTAAATAGAGATATCAAAAACTTGCCAATAGTTAAATCTTCTATTATGTGTATTGTTATTGATAAAGTCAGAAGGATCTAGTTTTGTTTAAATTCCTTATTTAGAGGATGCAGAGTCAAAAGGAGCCACTAAGAACCAATATTTTTGGTGATTGATTAGAGAGATCATCTTTATCTTGAGCATTATAACTGTTTTTAATTTTCAGTTATATTTATTTAATTTTGGAAATTCAAATTAAGCATGTCTATGCAGTTTATTTGGTTCAAAACCAATATATCATATACTTAACAAAGCAAATTGACACAAAACTATCTCAACGAATTCAGAAAAACTGCATATAACAAAAAAAACTCACCAAGATTAGAGCATACAAAAAGGACAAACAGGAGTTAGAGTCCACTGATTCATAACAACAACGACACATAGGAGGAGAGACGGAGGACACTAGGGGAGACAGAGAGCCAGCACCGACAGCCAAGATTCAGGGTTTCCAGCCTTGAAAGAGAGAGGGGGGAAAGGAAGGAGAGAGAGGAGAGGCGACAATGGAGCAAAGCTTAGGGTTCCGCTCTTCTTCTGCTTTTTCTTTTCGAGTCACCAGCGAATATTCTGATTCTGCGCTTTGGAATCCCTTAGCTCTAGTATTTGGTAGATTCTGTTGCTGTTGTAAGATGAGGTTGCCTCGATCAACAAGTCTCTCTTTCGCCCAAATCTTGCTCAATGAATCCACTTCCAGAAATAGGCGTCGGAGATAACCTACGCCCACCTCCCGCAGCTGAAAGCATAACTGCAAAATGAACTCTAATTTTTCCAAGTGTCTTAAAGGTCTGTTCATTTAACTCTCAAATTTGACAAATTTTTTATTTTTCTTTTTTATTTCTGTTTTAATTTTCTCCTGTTTCAAATATGGGAGTGTTTGAAATTCAAAAAAAATCAACTTCACAAATTACATTTGCTAATCCATTAAATTTGCTAATTAGCCATGTTTACTTGGTTTTACCGTCGGTCATTAACAAAGCTCACGATTACCATCAGTCAAACTCATATGAAGCTCCAATTGGCTAGAGTCTCCTTAGCCACTTTGTCTACCCAAATGAATTGGCGACCATACAAGTCACCAAATATATATTATATATTTGTGAGTTTTTTCATCATCTTATGTACTGAGTAATCTTTATGTATGTGTATTAGTTCATTTACTCTATCTTTTGATTTTCTTGCGGGAATTCAAAGTATGTTTCATGGCTTCTCGGCTAGCTTTGGCGTATTATGCTTTTTATATTTCACAAAAAAATAATTACAAATCTAATGATTAGAAAGAATTTTTTTTTTTTTTAATAGTAAACTAATTCATGAGATAGTCCAAGGCTTTTTGGCACGTAAGAGATTTTGGCCCTGCAGGCTTCTTAAAAGATTGACCTTTTTGACTATTGGGCTTTTTGTTATAATAAAAAAATTTCAAATATAAAAAACATGTATAATAAAATCAAATAAGTGATTAGAAAGAATTTTTTTTTTTTTTAATAGTAAACTAATTCATGAGATAGTCCAAGGCTTTTTGGCACGTAAGAGATTTTGGCCCTGCAGGCTTCTCAAAAACTTGCCAATAGTTAAATCTTCTATTATGTGTATTGTTATTGATAAAGTCAGAAGGATCTAGTTTTGTTTAAATTCCTTATTTAGAGGATGCAGAGTCAAAAGGAGCCACTAAGAACCAATATTTTTGGTGATTGATTAGAGAGATCATCTTTATCTTGAGCATTATAACTGTTTTTAATTTTCAGTTATATTTATTTAATTTTGGAAATTCAAATTAAGCATGTCTATGCAGTTTATTTGGTTCAAAACCAATATATCATATACTTAACAAAGCAAATTGACACAAAACTATCTCAACGAATTCAGAAAAACTGCATATAACAAAAAAAACTCACCAAGATTAGAGCATACAAAAAGGACAAACAGGAGTTAGAGTCCACTGATTCATAACAACAACGACACATAGGAGGAGAGACGGAGGACACTAGGGGAGACAGAGAGCCAGCACCGACAGCCAAGATTCAGGGTTTCCAGCCTTGAAAGAGAGAGGGGGGAAAGGAAGGAGAGAGAGGAGAGGCGACAATGGAGCAAAGCTTAGGGTTCCGCTCTTCTTCTGCTTTTTCTTTTCGAGTCACCAGCGAATATTCTGATTCTGCGCTTTGGAATCCCTTAGCTCTAGTATTTGGTAGATTCTGTTGCTGTTGTAAGATGAGGTTGCCTCGATCAACAAGTCTCTCTTTCGCCCAAATCTTGCTCAATGAATCCACTTCCAGAAATAGGCGTCGGAGATAACCTACGCCCACCTCCCGCAGCTGAAAGCATAACTGCAAAATGAACTCTAATTTTTCCAAGTGTCTTAAAGGTCTGTTCATTTAACTCTCAAATTTGACAAATTTTTTATTTTTCTTTTTTATTTCTGTTTTAATTTTCTCCTGTTTCAAATATGGGAGTGTTTGAAATTCAAAAAAAATCAACTTCACAAATTACATTTGCTAATCCATTAAATTTGCTAATTAGCCATGTTTACTTGGTTTTACCGTCGGTCATTAACAAAGCTCACGATTACCATCAGTCAAACTCATATGAAGCTCCAATTGGCTAGAGTCTCCTTAGCCACTTTGTCTACCCAAATGAATTGGCGACCATACAAGTCACCAAATATATATTATATATTTGTGAGTTTTTTCATCATCTTATGTACTGAGTAATCTTTATGTATGTGTATTAGTTCATTTACTCTATCTTTTGATTTTCTTGCGGGAATTCAAAGTATGTTTCATGGCTTCTCGGCTAGCTTTGGCGTATTATGCTTTTTATATTTCACAAAAAAATAATTACAAATCTAATGATTAGAAAGAATTTTTTTTTTTTTTAATAGTAAACTAATTCATGAGATAGTCCAAGGCTTTTTGGCACGTAAGAGATTTTGGCCCTGCAGGCTTCTTAAAAGATTGACCTTTTTGACTATTGGGCTTTTTGTTATAATAAAAAAATTTCAAATATAAAAAACATGTATAATAAAATCAAATAAGGTCACCAAAAAAAAAAAATCAAATAATAAGTTAATAACAAGTGTGTATCTCCTGCAAAAGATTTCATGTACGGTACATATTATTTTCATCCCCACAAATATATTAGTTATGAAATTATAATAAAAATAAGAATATCCAAAACTCAATAAAACAGATTCAACGGGAATTGTACTATCAAACACAAGAACAACTAAATTTACATAAGGCATGTAACTAGAGCTTAGATTAATCGACACAGTAACATTGATAAGAAAATTGGGTTGTGTTTTAATCCACCATAAGTGGTGTCCAAAATCGCTGATGATAAAATTATGACTTAAAAATACTATTTAAGAATTTTATGCGGACTATGAAAATTATTCAATATTAAATTATGTTTCATATGCTCAGATAGTTAACTTGCAAATGTGGTTGATTAACAAAAATTTTATTTGCACACTAAAATTAGTTATTATTTATTTGTGTATAAATACATTTGTGATTAATTTTTTTTTAATGTATATTTTATATTTTAATTTATATTTTATATTGATGGCTAATTTTGGTATACATTTAATATAGTTTATTCACTAATTTAAATCTAACTATCGATAATTTTTTTTTGGACTTGAATTTCTTTTATTTTCGATTGCACACGGTATCTCCTACCGTTGTCAAAGACTAATTTATCGCGAATTTGAACTACATTTAAATGTTAGTCGTTGGCTAATAAATTTCTACATACACAAAATACAATTTAAATCCTAAACATTTATTTAAACGGACCAATGAGCTGATAATTTCATTAAATCCTATTGTCCTATTGGGCTTGCCTTGTCCCTTTATTAATTTATTCCAATTTTTGACACTCTCTTAAATGCGTTTTCTTTAGAAGTGGGCCTTGGTCTCCTTGAGCAGCAGTATAT
>NC_029791.2:22086515-22092926 GCF_000816755.2 Arachis ipaensis | reverse complement strand
TAATTTTAAAAAAATTTAAGACTAATTTAATAATAATTTTATAAAAATAATTTTTAACACAAGCATATTAAGTATAAAAGTATGATTTTGGTCCCTAAGATAGGGGTTGAAAATTTTTTTTGTCTTTAACTTTTTTTGCTTACAAAATCGTCCCTAAGGTTTAACTTAATTTTAAAATCGTTCTTCAGACCAAAATATCTCTTTTCCTTCTTCCCCAAAATCAAGCACAAACAAAAGCAAAACCAGAAGTAGAAGCAGGAGCAGAAGCAGAACTAGAACCAACAACAATAAAACAATGTAATAAACATTAAAAAAATAGATAATGGATCAACAAATTTGTATAATGAAACAATGAAATAATGTAATCAAATAGAAGCAGGAGCAGAACAACAACAAGAACAATGAAATAATGTAATCAACCAGAAGCAGAAGCAACCAGAAGCAACAATATAAAAGAATCATAATTAGAAATCAATAACATAATAGAAGTAGAAGCAGAAGAAGAATGAAATTAGAATCAACAACATAACAGAAGCAGAAGCGCCTTTCTCTACCTTCTTCACCGCCGACCACCCTCACCCACTAAAGTGTTTCCCCTGTCCGAACCCTAGTTCTGTCAACTAATCCCGGTCAGCACCTCCGTCCATGCCGCCAGCGAGCCACCCTCCTTTCTCTTTTCTTCTTCCTCTCCTCTTTTCTCTTCTCCTCTGTTCACTGTCCCCTGGCCGATCCGCCATCACAGCGCTGCCACCCTTTTCTTCTTCTCTCTTCGCGCTACCCTAGCGCCACCATCACAGCGCGAAGCCCTCTTTTCCTCCCTCAGCTCACCTCCACCCACCATCATAAAACCACCGAAGCATTCCCCTATTCTTGCCTCGAACTAGAACCCACCGTCGTCAAGCACCTCCGCCGAGCCCATAGGAGCAGCGGCTACATCTCCTTTCCTATCTTCCCTTCCTTTTTCCTCTTCTTCCCTAAACCTCCCCTGGCATGATTTCCTCCCCTATTTCCCAGCCCTTTAACCCGTTTTATATATATATATATATTTTAGTTAGGGATAATTTGGTAATAAAAATTAAAATTTTGGTAAAAAGAACGATGTAAAACTAAATTAAATCTTACAGACGATTTTGTAAGTAAAAAAATATTAGTGACAAAAAAATTTTTAAAAAATGAAGTTTTAAACTTGTCGAAATTCCTGGCCAAAAAAGAATTGTCGGGCTTTAATACTAGTGTTTGTAGTTTTAGTTTGGAGAAACTAAAATGCGGATAAAACTTGCAACTACCCTAAAAAAAAAAGGTAAAGAAAAGAACATTGCAAACCGTGTGTGTCTGTGTGAAAGGAGAAGGATCCCCATATTATCCTTTTCAATATGGAGCCTCACCCTAAAGGCTAAAACAGTAAAATCCACCTGTGACTGGTAGCGAACTACCTGTTATTACTTATTATAGAAAGCAACAAGACGTGGTCGAGTCCTTCACTTAGTGGCAATTCATTTACCATATATATACTTGCATTCAAAACTTAGTTGAAATCAATTATTGGATAAAAATCTTTAAAAATACTGTGTGTGAGTGTATAATATACCTGAATTTATAATATTATAATGTTTAGAGGGGAAAAAAAAAGGCTAGCTCTTAATAAAGCTTCTAGAATCTAGATCACGTCCAATAAAATAAATAAGGTTTCTAGATTGTTTGCTTCGGTGTCGAGACAAGAACCGCACATCTCAACTACTTCTTAGGATCCAAGGGTTAGTACCTTCCTTTTGGTGTGGTTTGTGCTTTGTACTTTACACATTACCTTTTGTTGGAGAGGAAACAGATCATGTGTTATGATTTATGATTTTTTATAAGTTTTTGTTTCTTTTAATTTATTTATCTTTTGTATGGACTGAACTACGAAGCACTCTGTTAACCATGATATTCAACCGTCACTTATCTGATATGCGTATTTTTTTATATTTAATTATATTTTACTAAAATTATTTATATTTTAGATAAATAAATCTCTGAAAAACATATTAATAAAATCTTTAATGATAATAAACGTGAACAAAATATATTTAAATTAAAATCTTCGAAATATAAATTCTCATGTATATGTGTGTGTATGTGAAAGTGTGTGAAATTAATTTTTGAAAAAAATAGATAAATAAAGTAGAAGAAAAAATGTTTTTCTTTGTAAAATAAATAAAAGTATTTTTTGTTCTAAATGATCCCATTGAAAGATAAATTCTTACGTGTTTTGAGAATAAGACAGTATTCTTGTTTAGATCTGTCTTTTGCATTAATATTATAATAAGTCCATTATTATTTTTAATTTAAATTTAAAAATCAATAAAATAAAAATTAACATCAAATTGGCAAATTAACTCGCATTGCTGAGATGAAATTAAATAAAATAAACTATTGCAAAAAACACACAAGAAATTATCACCACTAAAATTGTGAGTTACATTCTCAGATTGTTATGTTGGTCAATTATTATTTATTTATTATTGCTTTTAAAATGTTTTATATTAGGCCGTGTCATCACCCGCTAAAATGTTTAATTGTTTATTGGTTTGGTGATATATTTAACTATCTTTTGATATATTTGTTCTCGCATTCATTTTAACATTCGACTTTTTATCAAACAAAAAAAAATTAAGTCTTGCTAACAAGCTAAGTGTTATAAAATTCTATAAAATCATCATAAATAAATAATTTAAATAATATACATGTTCTTAATTTTCAATATAGTTGAATGTATTAATAATTCTTTAAAAGAATTGAGTTTTTTTTTAATTATACTAACCAATATATTTAGAACACTTTTTAGCCAATTTTATTTTTTAATATATTTTTTAGTGAGATATCAAATACTATAAATAAATTGAAGGGAAAAAATAAAAAGCAAAAAGAGCACAAAAAGAAATAAAATAATAATTTATCATAAATAAGTATAATCTTTTAAAAAAATATTATTTCAAATCCTCAAAGTTATCTTACAATTTCAAGTTAAAGTAATAAAAATTTGAATATATACCATAAATTATAAAAATCCTAAGTATTTCCTCAATCTATACCTTTAATTAGCATATCTATTTCCTCTAATTAATTTTGATAATTATAAAATTGGTAACTAAATGACTCAGCATTATCCTTGTTTGGTAGATTGGTAGGTACCCAAAGGCATCACCACCTCTTCTATTTATAACGCAGCACAAAGAGACTCAAATTATGAGTTCCATTATTTTCTCTTTAATACATATCTACCTACATACCTTTGAGAAAGTCACACAAATTGAACGTAGCTAGTTGGCAAAATAATAATAATGGAGGTGCTAAGGGTGCAAAGGGTGGCATCAGAGTCCAAAGACGCTTCCATTCCAGCCATGTTCGTTAGGTCTGAGACAGAGCAACCAGGAATCACAACAGTTCAAGGCGTGAACCTTGAGGTACCTGTCATCGATTTCAGTAACCCTAACCAAGAGAAAGTTCTTAGGGAGGTTTATGAGGCCAGTAAGGACTGGGGCATGTTCCAAATCGTCAACCATGAGATCCCAAGTCAACTCATAACCAACTTGCAAGGTGTTGTCACATTACTCCATGCACAAATGTTACACTAATTTTATTATTAACCTATGCATATTCTATTTAGGTGTATACTATAATAGGATTCAGATCCTCTAAAGTTTGAATTTTACTTTAGAGAGTAAAGTGTGATCTTCTACTTTTGAATAGTTTCTCTTTCATATTTATTCTTGGTCCCACCTATGAAATCAATGGTGAGAGATCACACTTTCCTCTCTAAAGTGAAATCCAAACTTTAGAGGATCCAAATCCACTATAATATCTCTCATAGGAGTTTTTTCAAAAATTTAAACGGATAAGAAAAAATATATAACTGGTTATATCTTTAATATTTATTCTCCACGCAAGAATTTTTTTTTTTTGTTTTTTCATAAATCTTTACATAGATTTTTTATTAGCTTTATACTAAAATGATAAAAGAGTTTTTGTGGCTTACAAATATAGAATTTGATTTTTGTTGATCCTAAAAAAAATTTTAACACAAGACTAATAAAAAATTATGCAAAAATTTGCACAAACCTAACAAAAGATTCATGCATGAAGAAGTATATTAAAAATATAACTATNCACAAGAGGAGAAGGAGGTGTATGCGAAGATAGAAGGATCTGAGTCATTGGAAGGTTATGGGACAAAGCTTTCGAAGGATGTGAATGGAAAGAAGGGTTGGGTGGACCATTTGTTCCATGTTATATGGCCACCTTCATCAATTAACTACCGTTTCTGGCCTAAAAACCCTCCTTCCTACAGGTTACTTCCAACTTGCCAAACGTTAATGTCATTTGACTTTATACTATATATTAATTTAATTTCTTCCGCCTTTTGACATGCATGTCATTCAACTTTATTTACATCAAGCAATCATGGCATATATATACCATATAAAGATTTTTAAATATGGGCTTATTTATGAAGGATACATGTTAAAGTTACAAAATAAAAAATTTTTTATTAAAAATATAAAAAATTTAACTGTTCAATGTATTTATTTTATATTTATTAAATAAAATATATTTAAAATATTTCATTAATAATAGTTTTAACATATTCCCTTAGGGCACATGTTAACTAAACCCATTAAATAATCAATTTCAATCACAACTATGTATTTCTAGAGTTAAATCTCAAAATAATAAAAAAAATAAATTGTGTTTTTATTTAGTGTATTTGTTAGAATAGATATAAAATATATTAATTCAAAATCTTAAAATATAATGTTTTTTTTATTTATATTTCACTTACTAAATATAATTTTGTGTTTGAGTTAATTATCAATTTGGTATTCAAAAGATTTAGTCATTAACAAAAAAGTTCTTGAAAAATGTTATCGATAAAATAGCTTTTGAATGATTTAAAAATACAACAAAAAAACTAATAAATGTAATTAACAAAAAGCTCTTATATTTAACAAATAGCTTATCCATTA
Source organism: Arachis ipaensis (assembly GCF_000816755.2). Lineage (NCBI taxonomy): Eukaryota > Viridiplantae > Streptophyta > Magnoliopsida > Fabales > Fabaceae > Arachis > Arachis ipaensis. Next base: position 22,087,923 of record NC_029791.2, on the reverse strand, counting down.
AATCTAAATTTTCGTAAAACATTTGAATAAATATTTAGAAGGCGCTCAACAAAATTTGGAGCAAAATTTAACCTCTAAATTTTTTATTTTATTTTTCAAAAAAAATGTGATCATTCACAATAATTTTTTTTAAAAAAAAATTTTTTTAAAGTCATTTTTTATAAATTTAATATCTAGTTCTTTCTGTCATGTCTTACAACTTTTTAGAAACTTATTTCTCGTTAGCATCTTTTAGAATTCATTTTGTCAGCGATACAAACATTTAAGTATCATTTTAGTAGTTTACTTTTTGTGTTTTTATGTCCATAACTAAGTATATTTATCTTCAAAAAAAATTATACTCCCCTTCTTTCAAAAATACTAAAATGACACTTTCTTCTTCTCTATTTATAAAACGTATGTTTCTCTCCCTTATCACTTTTAAAAAACTTTCTCTTTAATCTATTTTAAATTTGTTGTATTGATCGACTAATGTTAACTTTATCTACTCTCGACCATGGGGAGAATTCGAGGAGGAATCAAGTGAGAGAACATAAGATGAGAAGACACCACATCCAACTCAAAACCTTAAGGTGTCAAGTTAATGGGTCTCTCATCAACTCCCCCTCTTTCTAGCTCCTCCACCACCACGAGTATTCGTCCATCACACCGCCGCGAAACACCGCGGAACACACCGCCCGGACCAGACCGATTAAACCATGGGCTCTGATACCACTTGTTGGGCTAACCGTAGAGAGCTCTCGACCATCGGAGAGAATTTGAGGAGGAATCAAGTGAGAGAACATAAGATGAGAAGACACCACATCCAACTCAACCTTAAGGTGTCCCGCGAAACACCGCGGAACACGCCGCCCGGACCAGACCGATTAAACCATGGGCTCTGATACCACTTGTTGGGCTAACCGTAGAGAGCTCTCGACCATCGGAGAGAATTTGAGGAGGAATCAAGTGAGAGAACATAAGATGAGAAGACACCACATCCAACTCAAAACCTTAAGGTGTCAAGTTAATGGGTCTCTCATCTTATAAACTCCTCACTCTTTCGTGCTTTCTTTGATGTGGGACTAATTTCAACACTTCTCACACTTGCAACACTAACAATTTTAACATATATCAAAAGAGAAGAATGAAAATTTTTCTTATCTTTATAAATAAACGCCAGCCCAAATATACGGTGTATTTCGCTGTTCATTTTTAGAGGACCTGAAATAAATCTTGAGAATAGTCTTCTATAAAGGTCATAATTTGATAAATATAGTCAACTAGTTTGACCATTAATCATTAAATGCACGAGTTGAAATGTCTCTCTTTTTTTTTTCTTTCTGAAACCGCAACTTTCAACTACCACGGCGGTGGTTTTCCAAATTGCAACCGAGAATTGGTGCTAGCCATATTTAAAAGGATAATA
>NC_029791.2:22079247-22086509 GCF_000816755.2 Arachis ipaensis | reverse complement strand
ACTGCCCACTAGATCTTATATATTTTATTCTATATTAATTAAGTTAATCATATTCCCATCACCGATTAAATCACGATCATCAATAAATCCACACAATCACTCACAAGCAATAATCCAGAAAGGATAGGTGTATAACTCAGAAAAAAAAATCCGCTTCGGGTCCATATTAGACACAATTATTCGAGTTCTGAAATTAAAGTTCAAATCCGAAAAAATGTAGCCACAAAAAAGAGACTCGCATACTCTTGATTATGTATTGAATATTTTTTTACTTTAAATATATGAACAAACTTTTAAATTTTTGAATTAATCATTCTTTTTGTATTCNCTTTAAGTATCGTTTTTATTTTTTGGGTTTATTAAAAAGTTAATATATCTACACAAAGAATTTTTCTAGACACATTGATGTTCAAAAAATGAAAGGAACCCTTATTTTAAAACGGAGAGAATATTTAAATTAATATTAATTAATTTCTTATTTAAATTCAAAGATTTTAATTAAGAAAAACTATTCAATTGTAGTGCAGGACAGATTAAAGGTAAATGAATATAATTTGATCATATATCATCCTATAACATAATTTTATTTTATGTTTGATGTTATGGCAGGGAGGTGAATGAAGAATACAGCAAGCACCTACGTGGAGTGGTAGACAAGCTGATGAAGAGTATGTCAATAGGGTTAGGGCTTGAAGGGAATGAGTTAAAGGAGTATGCTGGTGGAGATGACATGATTCACCTTTTGAAGATCAACTATTACCCACCATGCCCATGCCCTGATCTTGTTCTTGGTGTGCCACAGCACACAGACATGTCCTATATTACCATTCTTGTCCCCAACGAGGTTCAAGGCCTTCAAGCCTTTAGAGATGGACATTGGTACGATGTTAAGTATGTGCCTAATGCCTTGGTTATTCATATTGGTGACCAAATGGAGGTACATCTACATAATCTACATATCTTGCATTTAATTTCTTGTTTAATCCATGAATTAAAGAGGATTTTTATTGTACAAGTTAAAAATCTTTAACTAGAAATTTTAATATTTTTACAAAGAATAAAGTATACCTTTTTCTTTAATATTTGTAATTTTTTTAAAAAATATTTCTAATGTTAATTTTCATTTAATTTTGTTCTTAACATTTTCTGATTCATTCAATTTTCTTTTACGTTTTCGATCTGTATTAAAATTATTCTTAAAAATTTTTATTTTGTCCTTAGAATTTTACATAAAATTAATGTCTAAAGATAATTTTGACATAAACAAAAATAATGATAAAAACAAAATGAATAAAACTAAACGCTAAAAATACTTTAAAAAAAAATCACAAACATTATTACAGGACAAAAATATAATGAATGAAATTAAACGTTAAATTTACTTTTAAAAAAAAAACTATTATTACATAAAATTTTGATGATTAGAAAAATACTTATTCCATTTCTTTTTTTTTTCTTTTTTGTGCTAATTTAAAGATCCTTAGCAATGGGAAGTACAAGGCAGTACTACATAGAACAACAGTGAAGGAAAACGAGACAAGAATGTCGTGGCCAGTGTTTATAGAGCCCAAAGGAGAGCACGTAGTTGGTCCTCACCCAAAGTTGGTTAACGAAGATAACCCTCCAAAATACAAGACAAAGAAATACAAAGATTATGCCTACTGCAAGCTTAATAAGACCCCTCAGTAATAATTAAACGTGTGATGATGAATTCTTGCGCGCCTATCTTGCTGTCTACTAGCTACTACACTTGATATAATAGAGTTATTTGTTTGCACACTTGTTTAATTTTGATTTCACTCACTCGTGATACGGATCGTTTTAATTTTATGCTTATTCATAACAACTATGTATGCATATATATTGAAATACTCAAAATAAAATAGAAATAAATTATTCAATTGAATGTGTCATATTTTTATTGTCTCTGATCTTCATAAGTTTATAATTATAAATTAATCTTTTAATATCAAAAATTTTTATTTATGAATTATCCATTTTACAGTTTGATACCTTGATGTATCATAATCTAACACTTCATCTGTAATTAATTTTTGAAACAGTCACTAACCAAATTTCATCCAGAACTCTGTAAGAGAGATAATAAAAAATCTTGACAATGTGTACAATAAATTTTAAATTTAGCTCAATATAAAAAAAAATCTAAACAGTTATTTCAAAAAATTAATTATCCCAGTCCTAATTTATCAAAGGAATTTATCCAAACACCCTCTTCCCTCTCTAACCCGTCTGTTATGCCATCCTCATCAATCATCCTACCTCTCCGGAGTTAGAAGCTCCCCACCGGCCATCAAACAACCATCCAACATTTGTTAATTGTATATAATTAAACCGAATCAAACAAAATAATCATTCAATTAAGAATTAAAATAACCATCTACATACCTAATGAATTGAACATCCAACATCTAAATTCATAGAACAAAGCACTCGCCTTTTTGATATCTTCAACACCAGGCTGCGCAACGGGGCTTCCTATTCTCGGATTTCCTACCACGGTGTGCCAACGGGGACTTCAGTCGTGCCCGGTTGCAGCTGCGGTGGGATCCAGGGGGTGCAATATTGAACGATTGCCGGTTGCGGGGTAACTAGACGTGGCCGCTACAACAAGGAAGAAAGGAGGGCCTGCGAAGGGATCCGACCTTCTTTGGTTGGCCTGAACTTCTCTTTGTGCGCAATGGAGAAGAAAGGAAGGCCTGCAGAGAAATCCGATATTGTTTGCTCGGCCTGAATCATCTTTTTGTGCGACGGGGATGTTTGGACGACCGCAATGAGCAAGGCGGCGTCGGGTCGTGGTTTGGGCGGCGGTGGCAGCGATGCGTCGGGCTGTGGTTTAAGCGGCGATGGCGTTTGTTGCTTGCAGCGGTGGACCTATGAGAATGGAAGATAATGACCATCAAAGACGTGAAATCACAAGCAGATAGGGGGGTTGCGGTTTCAGTGTAACTGACCCTGAGACAAATCCTAATTTATGTTTGAATTCAAAAAGGGTAATTATTAAAAACTAATTAAATTAATTATTATATGATCTAAATATCCTTTTCACTACAAGAGAATTGGGAATTTGCGGCGATTTATTTATGGATTTGCGGCGGTTTTAAACCACCGCAAAATGACATACCAGCGCTTCGCCAAACGTCGCGTATTAGGGGATGGAGATTTGATTTTGCGGCAGTTCTAATGAACCGCTGGCACAACCGCCACAAATCAAGCTGACGATTTTGTGGCGGTTACAAAACCGCTGCTATTTTGGTCTGTGAATTTAAAAAAAATTGCGGCGGTTTTAAACCGCCGCAATTTCATACACGAGCTTAAAAAAAACTGACTAACTACAATAGTTTATACCATTTTTCTTTACTATAACCTATTTTCTTTACATTATATTTATTAAACTTGAGATATTAACATAAAAAAACACTAAATAAATAATATTAAACTCGTAAATAATTCTAAAATGTTAACAAATATCAGATGGTTCTAGGAATGTTCCCCAAGATACAAGTTCTAGGCCTTGTAACTTGTAGTAGAATCTTTGCAAAGGATATAGAAACCTGCCACAAATATTAACCAGTAGAAACTACTTCACATTTTGAAAGCATAAGATAACTAAGCATACATTAGTTAATATTTAGTACTTACAGCAATTAGAAGTCCTATCTCAACAGTGGCAAAAAACAACACAAAGAATGCTCCCATGCAAGCAACAAAATCAAATTTATCAATCTTCCAAATCAAAATAGTTGCCTGATAGTCCACAAGGTTGATGACAACAGAAATGATGATTGAAGAAAGAATGGCATTTGGAGTGTAACAGAAAAAGGGAGTGATGAATTCCAGGGTTAAGAACACACCTACAGACATCACAATATTAGATACTACAGTTTGACAACCAGCCATGAAATTCACTACTGACCTAGAGAAAGAACCTGAAAGCAACAGAAAGATTGATTAGAAACTTGCACTTCAATGATGAACCACAAAACAATACCATAAGATGATTATAATCCTTATTCTCTTTTATACTCCTTATTCTCTTTTATTTTGGCACTAGTAAGATAATATCATTCCTTTACTAATAAGGTTGTACAACAGTTCCTCTTCAACTATAAGTTACCCTACGGCCAAATAGATGTATCATTGTATCAGGTATTCATACTCCATATAATTCAAAGTTTCAACCCTATTTTGATTAAAAAAATGACTACAAAATGTATGTACAGGAAGACAACTTATTACTATACCATTCACCATTTCCTCTGGTGCTTTCATTGTCCCCTCATTCATTTTGGGTTTCTCTCCACCTTCTCAATCAAGACCTAATATGAGCCTCTAGCTCCACCTATTTAATGATTGATTAGGTTTTCTGCAATGTAAAAGAGATGCATTTGATTCAGTTGCAAGAAAAATGTCTAGTGCAGATTTGACGTGAGAAGTAACAGGTGAATTTTTATGACAAGCAGCCTAAAAATCAATCCTAATACAAGAGAGAACAGATGTATGAAGTCCTTTAATACTATTTGAAGGAACTGAAGGATGCACTAAACAAAATAAATTATATGCACAAGTCTTCAGTAATAATATCAAAACATGCAATGTCATTTCATAAGGGATGTTCTGTCCTAAAATTATTAGATCAGATTTCCTGTACCTTTGTATGCTCCAAGTCTTCCAAAAGTAAAACTCCAGCTCCTTCCCCCATGACAAATCCATCTCGGTTCTGGAATATCATAAACAACCTAATAAGAAAAACTGAATTTGCCATAGCTCATATCCATAGAAGACAGAATTTGTGTGATCAAAAAGAAAAGTTGTATATGTGACCATTGAAACGTTAGTTTTTAATAAACTATTCTGTTCAGATTAAAAGAAAGGATACAAGACTTGCTCATCAAATCTCATTATAATTATAGTTGTATTGTTTCAAAACTAAAAAATGTTGACAGATCAGCAATACAAAAACATGGTGAGTAACAGCAAGAATGAGCAGAATTTTTGTTGTATTACAATGTCCCAAGGGTGTAAAGCTTTGGTAGGGTTTGTATTCCTCTGTGATAGGGCTTTGCATGCCACAAAACCTCCCAAACCTGTACCAATGATTAGTGGATTCATATCAGCTAGATTTATGGCACGATAACCTTACGCAGGTGAAAAAGAATCAATAGTGAATCATACCAATGGGTATAATAGTAGCATCTGAACCACCACAAAGCATCACATCCTGTAGGAATATTTTCATATTAAATTTATCAATACATTTTGATGCAATGACTGTATCATTACACCAAATTGTCCCTGAAAAAGAAAGTTAAATAAATAAATAAAAGGTATAATATTGGATATGAAAAATTCACCATCCTGAGAGTAATATTAAAGCATGAATACTTACAGCTTCACATCTTATGATGTGGTTTGCTGCATTCAATATACAAATGTGAAGATAACATAGTCAAAATAAAAGCTTGGTACGAAACAAAACACCAATTTATGTTGTCCATGTAACAACAGACTAGATCCATCGTAAGTATGGCAGATCCAATATTTGTTGGTACACAAAAAGGATTCATCTTCTTCAAGAAATTAAAAGTACTAAACAGGAATCAAACTTTCACAGCTGCACTTATAAAATCCAAAATCTCATAAATTAAAGTACTAAACATGATTCATCTCATTGAAAATCCAAAATCTCTTTTCTATGCTTTATCTTTGGCAAAATTTTATGAAAAACAATTTGCAAATCAAGGTTCAGGTTCATCAGGGACTTCAACAACAAACTGCTCAACAACAATCACTTTTGATTTTCATGTTCAGCCACAGCAACAACAAGAAGACTCAACAGAATCTACAGAGCAAGCAGAATTTCAAATCTCAGATCTAGAAATCCAATCAAAATTTCAAAGTCCAATTCTAGCATCATCAATCCTAATCTATGATATTACAACACAAGCAATTCAACAAGTAGAAGATTTAGAAGCACATATAAAATTATCTACCGCGATGGTGTTGGACAGTGATGATGCTTATGGCACCACTCGGGGCAACGACGATGGGGAACTCACGGCCAGAAGCGGCTCCGAGAACGACGCCGTCGCGAAGGGGAAGGTGGAGGACAAGGATCTATTGGATCGGGAACCGACACCAAAGCTGTGTTGCTGGTTCACAGACGCAGCGGTTGTAGGCGGAGCAGCTGCGAGAAAGAACGCGACGAACGACGAGGTGGTAGCAAGCAGCGTGGGGGGACGACGCTACTGTGAAGGGGAGGAAGAGAGCGTTTGCGACCCTTGTTGATGGAGCAACGGTGGCGAACGCAGATCTTCGGGCAAGAGTGGCGATGATACGGAGGCCACCACCAAAGGCACCACATCTGAACTCGCAAGCGGTGGTCACGGGTGGAACGGCCGCGAGCGGCAGTTGGTTCTTGGCTGTTAGGAGGGTCTCTCTTTGGCCTGAGGAGAAATTGAACGCAACTCCTTGTTGGATGATAGGAGACAAACGACAAAATACGAAGGGTGGCGGTGGGTTGAATTCAAGGGTTCAGAAATTAGGAAAAAATTGAATCAGAATGTTAATTTGGGAAAGGAAAATTTGGGCAAAATCAATCGATCAGTGTTGTTCAAACCAAAATTCAGAAGGCATAGAGATGAAATTGATGCAAAATTAATTTATCAACAGCACTAAAATTAAATTGGAATAAAGGAGAAGAACGTACGAGATTGAGGGGAGAGGGGCCGATCTGCAACTCACAACAAGGCAAGGGGGAAGGCTGCCGACGACGACACCGGGACAGATGGCTGGGGAGGACGTCGACGATTGGCGTCGTTGCTCTGCTGGGGTTTGCGTGCAAAAGGTGAAGCTTAATGGTGCCTATTAATTTTTGTTTGGGTATTTTAGCGAAACGAAACCCTTCCCCCCACCCCGCCCCCCACACAAGGTTATTTGCTGCGGCTGGTACCCAAAACCGCCTCAAGTCAAATCAATCAGAGCGGAGTTTATTTACGCAATAAGAACCGCACCAATTCAACCAATTTGCGGCAATTTGAGAAAACGCCGGCAATTTGTAGCTGCTAAGTCCCGTTTTTTTTTTTGTAGTGTTTTACTTCTATTGTACACACTGTACACTAAAATTATTGTCTCCTTATACTTTTTCTTCCATTATTTCATCAATCTCAAACTATTATTAAATGAAGGTAAAAAAGTATTTATTATGGTGCCTAAAAGATGTTATTTAATTGTTATAATAGATT
>NC_029791.2:22078261-22079227 GCF_000816755.2 Arachis ipaensis | reverse complement strand
TACTATATAAAAGATAATTTGGACAAAAGTTAAATACCAAACAAAAAGCACCATAGAATTGACCAATTGCATATAGTTGTTCCTCTTTTTTTTTTCTCTAGCCGCTTGCTACAACCACCCTTCTTCTCATCTATGCTTTGCCTCTGAAACTCATCTTTGTCACCGAAACGGGATCGATAGTAGTGTTTTGTTTATTAAGAGCATTGCAGTGGTGATGCACTCTCCCCGTAGCCAGATTAGAACCTGTGACTGAAAATTAAATATAATGCTCTTGCTATATTAAAGATGTGTCGATACTTTTTTCTATCACAACATTCTGTTGTGATTTGTATGAGCATGAGGATTGATGTGGTACTCCTCTTTCTGGTAAGAAAATAGAAATACTAGTTCATTGAAAAAATGACAAATAGATTCTTGAACTTTTGATCTGTAGACGATATTTAAGTTTTTCGGGATTTGAAAATATATTTAAGTCTCTGACTTTTTCAAAATCTAGACATATCAATCTCTTATGTTCACTTGGGTCTGTCAGACCCAACGAAAAAATTAAACGTGATTTTCGTTGTACTGACCTGGTCGATACGGATGCACACGTGGGAGAATTTTTAAAATAGAATAAATTAGACTCAGGAATCAATGTGTCTAAATTTTGAAGAAGTTAGAGACTTAAATGTATTTTTAAATCCTTAAAAATTTAAATGTCTGCAGACCAAAAAGTTAGAGATCGATTTGTCCATTTCTCTTAATTCATTTGTGTTGTCTGATCTGAAACACTTTATTTGATGTTGAATTGTGTCCCAATAAATGAATAGAGAAGTAGGGAACTATTTGAGATATCTTGCAGCTTCATTCTTGCTATGTAGTAAATAAATCCAACAAAATCTAGTACAATCATCAACTAAACTTAGAAAATAATTGTATTTCTTATATATGAAAATATGGTAAGCTCTCCGAACATCACAATGA
>NC_029791.2:22070004-22078063 GCF_000816755.2 Arachis ipaensis | reverse complement strand
ATTCGAAAGATTCGAAAGAAAGCTTTTTGAATTAAGCTTATGGATAAAGGAATAGATTGAACTAAATGAAGATTTATTTGACACAAGCAAATTTTGAAAGACTTTATTTGATACTTGACCTAAGCAAAAATGTCATATATCAAAATTACAGAAATTATTAACACTTATAACATCATACTGTTGCAGTAATGAATCAATCTTAGAAGGTGGATCAGCCTTCAAGATATATAACCCATTGCTCAAATCAACCTTCCCAATCTTCTTCAATGAGTTGAGATCCTGAATGTTAAAGTAATTATGTCCAAATAATAATTGGGATTTGTGTGTTTCTTAAGAACGAAAAACTGATAAGAGATTAACACAAAATTCAGGTTTATAAAAGGCATTTTTCAGTGTGATTTTAGAGTTCAAAATTACTATTCCAATGTATTTTGACTTGAAATTGTGTACCGTTTGGGAGGGTTACTAAAAAAGGTTTTGAGACATGCATGAATTTTGGAAAAAAAAGGTTTGTCATAAGTTATATGGTTGTTTTACTGTCTAAAATCTAACAATTTAAAAGCATTTGAGATCTTGATAGTGATGAGTTAAGGACTATAATTGCCAGTGTTGACACTTTAATGGATTTCGTTTGCTGACAGTTCTTGAATTTTTTGGCAGTTGAGCAAGATAATGAGTTATTAAACCTGGTTGGCATCTAGGTTTAGAGATAAGCTTGCCTCATTGTTCTGCTAAGAGGTTGCTACATGATGGATTGCGGGTTTCTCTCCACATCCTCTACCATAACCTAGAGAAAATCCATAAATTTTATAACATTTTCTCCATTATGTGACCGAACAAGTCACAATGAGAACACATACATAGGCTTATCTTTCTTCATATGGCGCTTTCCTCTACCATGATTTCACTACACAAGTTGATTCTTGACGAAAAAATCAACCCCTAATTTGGTGAAAAACTAACACCAATTGGTGTGTGGTTCTCCTCTTGAACCACTAGTGAAAGAACCTTATTTAAACCTGACAGGCTCCATGAGTAAAATTTGTTATCAAATTTCTAGAATTTCTTGTATTGAACGTGCATCTCCATAGTTACATTGCACTTGATAATAAGGAATTAGCTCTTCGCATAGCATCTTAATTCTGGTGAAGTATTGCGATATAGTCATCGCTCCATGCTTTAGATTGATTAATTCTCTTTTCGGCTCAAAGATTCGTGGTCCATTTCTACGTTCAAACATCTCTTTTAGATCATTCCACAATTCTTCTGCTGAATCTGCATAGGCCATTGAAGTTGCAATTTTTGTTTCAAAAAATTCAGTATCCAAGTGCTAGAATAAGACACTGCCAAGTTTCAAAATGCTTAGGATCTAAAGCGGGAACTGGACGTGAAAAATTGAAACATTTATGGAACATTTAAAAATTTAGATCCAAAATTTTACAATAAAATGCTAAATAAACAATAATTAATTCGGTCCCAAAAAAAAAAGAAAAAATCTCTCATTAATTATTCTACTAATTTTCTACTGGTTAGATGTGTTAACAATTATCACAAATAACAGCGAAACTTACAAGACTATGTTCCTAAGCAGTATTGGGTTCCACAATTAAATGGATGGAAAATAATTCTAGCATGCATATAGTGGGATATTGGTGGGAAAGAAATGGAAAACCTATAACAACCAAGACTCTTTGTTACTTTCCTTTTATACCATGACTGCAACGGTTATTCATGTGCAACAAGACATCAACTGACATGTTATGGTATAAAGAGGCGTGTAATAATGATGGTTTGCTGAGGCATTCAAGGGATGCTGAAGAATGGAAAAATTTTGTTGCAAAGTATACTAACTTTTCAAAGGATCCGTTCAATGTTTGCCTAGCCTTGGCGAGTAATGGATTTAATCCTTTTGAGAATATGAGCACAAAGTATTCTATCTAGCCTGTGATTCTTATTCCGCATAATCTTTCGCCTTGGCTTTGCCTGAAACAAACATCTTTTATTCTATCCACGCTTATTCCTGGGCCGAAAATGCTAGGTAACGAGATAGATGTTTACTTGCAGCCTTTGGTAGATGAGTTGAAGCAATTATGGGATGGCATCAAAATGTATGATTCCAAAGAGGGAAACACTTTCAAGATGTGTGCGGCACTAATGTGGACTATCAGCGACTTTCCAGGATTGGAAAACCTATTTGGTTGGAATACGCATAGTGGGTTAGCGTGTCCTACGTTTAACTTGGACACTAAGCCTCATCGGCTAAAAAGACAGTAAAAAATGGTGTTTCATGAACCATCGCCGCATTTTGAATCAGAGACACAAATAAAACACTAAACCGGAATAGATTTGACAGGCAAGTAGAAGGTAGAGATCCACCGAAGAAGTTATCTGGAACAGATGTATTGAGACAACAGTCTAATGTGCACACTTCATTTAGAAAGATTTCAACTATGACAGCCAGAAAAAGACGCAATGGTCAAGATGCGGATGAAGATGACTCGCACTGAAAAAAGAAAAAGTGTTTTCTTTGACCTCTCGTACTAGAAGGATCAGATGTTGCGTCATAACCTTGATGCGATACATATAGAGAAAAATATCTGTGACAATGTGGTCTTCACCGTCTTAAACGATAGCAGCAAATCAAAAGACAATCTTAAAGCTCACAAAGATTTACAATGTATGGGCATAAGGTCTGAATTGTGGCTGGACGAAGGTGGTAAATATCCTTCTGCAATGTTTACGATGTCAAATTCACAGAAGTATTCCTGAAGACTCTGCAGAATATGGTCTTTTCAGATGGTTACTCTAGCAATATTGCTTGTTGTATTGATTTGCGACAGCACAAGTTGTCTGGGTTGAAAAGTCACGACTGCCATATTCTGATGGAACAATTACTTCCAATTTTGGTGAAGAATGCACTTCTGAGTCTGGTATCTAATGTAATTTCAAATTTGTCATCATTTTTTCGAGAACTTTGTGGGAAAGCCATAAACCCTATACATCTTGCTGACCTTCAATATAATCATGTTGTGCAAATCCTGTGTCAGATGAAAATGATTTTCCCTCTATCTTTCTTCACCATCATGGTTTACCTCACAGTGTATCTCGTTGATAAAGTAAATCTTGGTGGACTAGTACATTTTCGGTGGATGTATTCAATAGAAAGGTTAGCTTATTAATAAATCCCTTTAATACAATCAGTTGAATTAATTGTGTAAATACTGAGCATTATGTTGTATTTATATAAAAAGTATCCAGGTCGTTTGAAGCAGTATGTTCGTAATAGGGCACAACTAGAAGGCTCAATTGCGGAAGGCTATTTATCTGAGAAAATTCTAACTTTCTGTTCTAGATATTTGGATAATATTGAGACTAGAATCAATCGACCAGGGAGAGTTGATGATCAACCCGTTGATGTTACACATATTTAGGGGAAACTATGTTCCCAGCTATTGGAAAGGCATTAGGGGCTGTTTCGCATTTCGAACTCACTCCAATGGAAAAGCATCAAGCACATCGTCATGTGCTAGTCAACTGCAAGGTCGTGGTTTTGTTTGTTGAGTAAGTATACACACGTATTTTTAAAACACAAATATAACTCTTTTCACCTAATGACTAGTTGACTAATTTTCTTTTCTCTCATAATGTACATTTAGGGAAAAAAAGCGAAGGTTACAGGCTCAAACAAGGTCGCAATCTAAATAGACAGTGTTGTGCATGCGAAATTTTCTCAGTGGTTCAAGCATGAGGTTGATAGAATATTAACTTGACCAATGTATTTTTAGCCTAGAATTCGTACTTTATGAAATCCGATTTTAATATAAAGCATGAATGTTATGTGGTTCCAGGTTCCAATGAAAAGTACGCTTCATTCGAAAGAAATGAAGTTGCTTGCAGGCGATCCCATGATTTAGGCAAGACGTTTTTGGGCATACAACATTAACGGGTAAGAGTTTAGAACTATCACAAAGGAAGACGGGCTGAAAATCCAAAACAGTAGAGTTATGTATCATCTAATACAAGAAGTTATATATGCAAGCATGCGTGATAATAGAGTAGTTGTTGGTAGTGTTCCGTATTATGAAAAAAATTTGGACATAATTGAATTGAATTATAGCTGTCATTTCACACTGGTATTGTTCAAATACCACTACCAGCAGAGGCATCAAACAAGACTATTTGGGCCTTACCAGCGTTAATTTCTCTCGTCCGATACACACTGGTGATCGAGAAGACGATGAACCATACATATTGGCATCAGAAGCTCAGTTTGTATACTATGTGGATGATGAAGTAGCTAAGGAATGGAGTGTTGTGGTTCATCTGAAACCACGAGATTTGTATGACATGGGAGAAGAGAATGAAGAAGCTGAAATTGGTTTTTCTCTACAGCCAAGGTTGAACATGTCAACGGAAGGTGACATTGGAGATTTATAGTTGACAGGGAGGATGATATAGAAGACCACACAAAAAATGCTTTAGAGAATTTTGATGATGTTGCGTAATGCTTATATGAAAAAAGTTAACGTGATTTAAAAAGGATCTTTGTGTCATGAATAAGTTAAATAAACTCAACGATGTACGCCATTTTCTTTGGTTACAAAAAACTTGTGTATTTTTTATTTGCAGTTAAGTCTTTAATGTATTGTGCGTTTTCATGAATAAAAGCAGATTTTTTTTTCTTTCACCGGTTTTTTTCGTCAAAAGTTAGTTTACGTCAAATCTTTAATGATGTTTCAGTTGTTGTTGTTCTTAATGCTGCAGTTTTGATAATCTTGATATCTAATATTCGATATCAATTCCAATAGTGTTACGAGTTTTAAATATTAGTAAACATAACATGACAGTGGAATAGGACAAATGAAAATTGAGGACATTTCTTCATGCTGTGCAAGCACAACATTCGTTATAGAGCTTCTGTGTAAGAATTTTTCCCAAATTACCAACAAGGGAGATGGTAATTGTTGTTTATTTGCTTTTAGTTTTAAAATTGTCTTAGCATATTGTCGTCCATTTTCTTTTCTAAATTACTATCTAATGACTTGGGAGTTATCAGTTTCTTCTGAATATACTTATTTTGTTGTATGCATGTTGATATTTTTAGTATTACTTGAATATTCTGGGAAATAGTTCCTGACAGTTTAGATGGGGAAGAGTTTGATTCAGAAGACAATTTAGAGAATAAATGACCATTTGTACCCATGAAAGATGATAACACTGATATATGTACCCATGATAGATCGAAACTGATCTTGTACCCACGAAAGTTGCCTTCCGTGTGACAAAAGTAGCCTATTTTGGTTATACACTTTCTTCGTTATTATTCGAACCTACCTGGCACCCCCAATCCTCCAAAACCCTATCCCTCTTCAATTCCATTTTTAATTTCAACTACCCATCCCTATTCCATGGCGGCAGCTTCCTCCTCCTCTGCCGCCACTGCTGCTCTTCCGTTACTTGGCACTATCGCTTCATCCCCGCGCTTTCCTTCCCAAATCCCAACTCTCCCTCTTTTCCAAACCCCCTTCATCAAACAGTGAGAAGCTCCAAACAATCACAAAACATCCTCATCTCATCCCCGCGTTCTCCTTCTCAACTCTCCCTCTTTTCCAAACCCTCCTATTGCTTTCCTAGCTTGTTATTGCATCTTCAATTTTCATAGTCACCAAATTTTAGTTATCTTTGCCAGAAGAATCATTGGATTATATAAAATTGATGTCCAATTTCTACTTCAAAAAAACAAAAATTAAAATTACTTGTAAACCAAAAGATAAAAAAAATAATGAATTCAATTCGACCATGGAAGTAAAAAAAACTTAACTTGAAACAATGCCGCAAATGCAACCGCACAAAAAGAATCAAGAACCGAGCACAAACTCATCGCCATATCCAAATGAATAAAAAAAATAGCCAGAGAAAGAGAAGTTGTCTGTGCAACTGAAGCTTCTCTTCTTCGATGTTCTACAACAAGGAGAAGAAAGGAATCAAAGAATGAGAAAATGAAGTAACAACGGAATTGAATTGAGGAGCAAAGAATAGAGACGTACCTTCTCGGTGTAGCTAATGACAAAAGCTTCTCGAGGGAGACCGTCAGGTCCGATCTCAGGGACGAACGACTGGTTTGAAGCCGTTTTGGAAAAAGTCTCATACTCTGGTGTGGGATTTGTGATCTCCAAACAACAGCGGCACCTGTGGTTCGACGCCGGTTCAGGACGTCATTTTTGAGGGATTGAACCCAAATCGAAAAATGGCCTCTGATGGAGGCATGGCATGGTATTCTTCATCCCCCATAGGTGTTTTGTGATTGTTTGGAGCTTCTCACTTTTTGATGGAGAAGGATTTGAAAAAGAGGGAGAGTTGGGAAGGAGAGCGCGAGGATGAAGCGAAGGTGTGAAAGGATGGAAGAGCAGCCATGGCGGCAGAGGAGGAAGAAGCTGCTACCATGGAATAGGGATGGGTGGTTGAAATTAGAAATGGAATTGAAGAATGATAGAGTTTTGGAGGGTTGGGAGTGCCACGTAGGTTCAGATAATAACGAAGCAAGTGCATAACCAAAGTAGGGTACTTTTGTCATACGAAGGGCAACTTTCGTGGGTACAAGATCAGTTTCGATCTATTATGAGTACATATATCAACGTTATCATCTTTCATGAGTACAAATGGTCATTTATTCCAATTTAGATTATATCTCCTCCGTTAGAATTGACAGATCCATGCAGTTTGATCTCAATATGGTTTCGGAAGAAGACAATAAAATTTTAGAAGACCAACAAAAAGAAGATGATATACATGTTACCAAAAGGTGCTTTAATTTGAACAAAAAGTCATGGTATGGAGATGACATATCAGATCCTGTAAGACGTGAAACCCATAGATTCTTGACAGAGTATTTTTCGCCAGGTCAATACAATGTTGAAAAGTAATTTTGATATTTTATTATAAGAGTTACATTGATTCCCTTAATTTAATGGTTTGGGTCGCAATTTTATATGTTTATCTACTTTTAGAGTTTCTTGATTTAGGTTTAGTAAGGCATAACTTCGAAGAAAAGTAACTTTAATTTATGCTCGTTAGAACTTTATTTTAAGTATATAAAGACTTTATTTTTTTCTTTTACATTTATGTTTGAATGCAAATTTGAAAATCTTATTGGTAATTTCACATGAGTTAACATATATAACTTATTTAACTTGTAAATTTTTTTACGCAAAACGAATCTAGAAATAGTATTACGAGTTTAAGTAATAACGATTTAAACATATGTAGTTTGAAAAAGTAGTTTTAACTTAACTAGATTATACCCAGATGCTTATTACTAAAAAAAATTGAAATATGTAGTTAAATGTATTTTGCGGCGGTTGAAAGAAAACCGCCGCAAAATGTAAAATAATAATTCACCCCAAGTTACATATCGCAGCGGTTCTAGAAAAATCGCCGCTAAATAAAAGGCTGATTGCAGCCCCACTCTTAACCGCCGCGCTATGCAACGCAATTATTCATTTGACGGCGGTTTTATAAAACCGTCACAAAATTTCCACCGCTATCTACAGGAATTGTTGTAGTAAGGGGAGAAATTTCAGAGAAATATAAACTTATTATAGGTAGAAGATAAGAGTATATAAGTAAATTCACAATTTACTAATGTTTTTTAGACGTTTAATGTTAACAGGGACTAAATTGAAAAAAAAAATTATATTATAGAGACCAATTGAAAAGAAAAAAGTATAGGGACCTAATTGAAAATTTGGTAAAACTATAAGGACCTGTAGAGTAATTAAACTTTAATATAACTACAAAAGTAACATAAGTGTCATGAAACCACTTTTCTTAGAAGCTTTTTCTTTTTATTTTGCCTTATATTACATTTTATTTTTGGTTCACCAAAGATTAAATTTTAAGTCTTTCGGACATAAAGTTTTGATACCATATCATAAAATCATTTCTTTTAAAAATTTAAACTGATATAAGAGGAGACAGGGACGGACCTAGAGGGGGCGAGTAGTGGCCTCGCCTCCCCCTATATTTATATATGATATATGTGTTTAAAAAATAAAAAATA
>NC_029791.2:22059243-22069787 GCF_000816755.2 Arachis ipaensis | reverse complement strand
AACAGTCAAATTTAATGTGTAAATAATCATTAAAAAAAAATTAGATAATTACATAAAATACCTTGAATTATATCTATACATCAAAATTAAATTGATAATATATACATATGTACAAGAATGATTTCCTTTTCTAAAATTGTTTTACGGGTCTAAATTCTAAAATCTATATGTTGTTGATAAATCTTTCAATATCCAATGTCGTTAATTAAACCATTGGCCACACCCTTGTATCACGTGGCACTTCCACAACATTCGGGGATCTTTCTTGCCTAGGATGATGGATCATAGGACCATTATTGGAATCCATATGAAAATCAGGATGATGATAACCACCACCACGAAACCCTAACATTTGTTGCTGCACCACCATAACAGAACCATCATAACTAGAATCCGAAGAAACAAGCATGTCCCCTACAACACCAAGTTCAGGATACTCATTCCACTCATTCATTCCATTAAACAACGATGAAGATTCACCATTCGCATGGCGCCTACCCACCATAATCAAATCAAAGCAACCATTCAAAGACTTAATCGCACTAATCATCTCAACACTATCCCTCACCACTTCTTCTCTATAGTCATGTCTTTTGATTTGAATGCAGTGCTCTACTTTAAACTTATGAATTAAATCCCCATCTGGATCTCTCATCATTAAGTTCCTACTTTTTCTTCTTGGCTCTATTAACCTAACCACTGTAACACTCACATTAGGATGATCCGCCATGCGCATCGCGTAAACCAACGCTTCGCGATCGTCGGAGCCTTCTATGAACAAGACTCCGACGCTATAGAAGGAAGCAGACGTTAAATAATTGCTCTTGCTCAAAGTTCCACGATCAACCAGTATTCCTACCGAACAAGGCGCAGTTCTCAATATTTGACGGTTGAATGCCCTAATCGGATGCGCTGATTCAGTTACTACACCGTTGGAACTCCATTGCCTGTGAACAAAAATATTTGAAAAATAATAAACATCAGTTTAAATTTTTTAGTTTGTATTTATTAGTTATTGTTGAAATAAATTGAATAATTTTTTTTTAACCAACGATAAAGAGACTTGAACTGCAACTCTTTGAATATGGAGAGACTATGTCATTTGAGTTATAGTTCATTGACAAATTTATGTTATTGTTTGTCAGATATTTTTGTTAAAATATCATAATTTTCATTTTTCTTTAAAATTCTTCCGGTTAATTGAATGAGATGAAGGACGTAGAAGCAAATGGGGCTTTGTTCTGTTGGATTTGACATGTCGAGAATGTTGATCATGGATGGTGTGTTTTCTTCGTTGTGAAGGCATGCCATGAGGAGGAGTTCCACGTCTGGAGATGCATGTTCAATGGTTCTTCTTCGGTTTATGGCTAAGTACCTCTTCGAAGGGTCATATAGGAATTTCACTAAAGGTGTGGTTGCTCCGGTTAACCATATCATTGATATCACCACATTGCCATATGTTTCCGTATCTATAATCTGCAACGCATTTAGGATGGCTTTTAGAAATTAGTCACTATTCATATACAAATATTTTCATATAAAAATTAGACTGTTTTACATAATACTAACTATTATTTTTATAAAAGGCATCTCATTAATGTCATTTTATGCTATAAATTTAGTAACACTAATGTATACTTTAATTCTCTTTTTTTCTCTAAATAAAAACAATGTTAAATAACTAATAAAATTATATTTTTTGCCAACACTTCATCAATTCTAAATCGAAAATACTAAATTTTATATCACAAAATTTAATAATATAAAAAAAGTGGTCTCAAAATGTTGGCTAATATTAGTAAAAAAATATTAATTCTCTAACATTTTTCATTAAATAAATATGAATCAATAAATCATTTCTTAATTAGTCAAATAATATAGCTGATGATGTGATTAATTCTTACCTTGAGGTACATAGAACCTTGCAAGTAGAGCATTTGAGTGATGCCCTGTGCACTCATGATAAGACCTAAGGAAAGAGAATCAGTGACAGACATCTTGCAATAAAGCGAAGGCAACATTGCTCCAAAAATCTTCCCAAGGAAGCTACTTATAGCCAAAACCTGCACAACCGCAAAGCTCGTTGCATCAAGTGCAAAGGAATTAAACCTTGCCCCACTGAAAAGAAAATACAACGGCAAGAACACTGCCGAAACCAAAGCATCCAGCTTCTCACTCAACGCTGAGCCCAAAGGTGGCCCATCAGGCACAGCAAGGCCCAAAAGTATAGGCCCAGTCATAAAATGCCCCCCAATAAGCTCACTAAACAACGCAGACAACAACATCATTACGAAAATCGTAATTATGTAGGCTTCCTTAATGGGCTTTCCTTCCGGGGTTCGCCTTATCATCCACATTATAATGGGCCTACAAACAAAAACTATGACAGCCACCAAGAAAAGAAACGATAGCGACGCCATTTGCAACGACCTAGAGCCCTTCCTCAAACCATGGTGTGAGAAAACTGAAGTTATCAAAACAGCAGAGATTGTTCCAGAAATCATGGAGGAAGAAACGGCCAAACGGCCAAGCTCAGAGTTCAAGAGCTTCAGATCTGCGAGGTGGCTTGCTGTGGAGTGGAACGAACAGCTTGATAAGTAGAAAGAGACGTAGAAGATGGAAGTGTAGAGGTTTTCTTGAGGGAGCAGGAATAGTGCGCGGAGTGTGAGGGCGGTTACTGCGGTGAAAACGATGGGGAATACGAAACAAGAGAGTGCAATTGCCCACGTTTTTTTACCCGTTGTGATTATTGAGGTTAGGTCTATTTTGACTCCTATGAGGAACATGAATATCATGCTGCCGAAAAAGGCGATGGTCTCGCTCACGTAGAAGGTTCTTGGTGGGAACAAATACTTTCGAACCACACCGATTTGTCCCAGGATGGATGGTCCTAGTGCTAATCCTCCCTGAATACATCTAAAAAATGTTACAAAACAATTGAGGAGCAATCATGTTACTTGTCAGTTTCAGTATAGAATATTAGAATATTAGACGACACATATAATATAATGATTCATGCATTCATGCTTTCGGTCAACTAAATTGTACTAGACTTATATATGCATGTGTGTATGAAAAAATTGATAAAATGTAAGAACTTTGATGTGTTAATAAATACAAGTAGACTAATCACAAATAACAATGTAGCCTTAAAAAATATAGATAAGTGTTTAAAAGAGTATCGGTCTATTCAATTTCTAAAATAATTTAGTCCTGAATTTTATATATCTAGTTGGTCTTTGAAAAACTAAAATTATTCGTTATAAAAGCTTGATCCGTCATGGAGAGCAAAATAGAGACATTTTCAACGACTATTAATCCATTTCTTTTAGCAGTGTTAACAATAATGGATTAA
Organism: Arachis ipaensis; assembly: GCF_000816755.2. NCBI lineage: Eukaryota > Viridiplantae > Streptophyta > Magnoliopsida > Fabales > Fabaceae > Arachis > Arachis ipaensis. Next base: position 22,066,432 of record NC_029791.2, on the reverse strand, counting down.
TACGAATGAGATAACGACAAACTCAAGAGCTAACAACAGAAAACTATTTTTACGTTATTCATTTCCTAGGACACACCACTAAACTATTATTTTGATCTCTCAAAGATGAATTGGGTATTTATAATGAGCACTGATTTACAATTTATAAGTATTGGCATGCACATCAACCATGTATAATACTTTCAGGTATAATCTTAAACTTCACAAAATATATTTTCATTTCTTTGTAACTAAACCGCTTTTCAATATGAAACTCGGAATTTGGTTAAAACAAGAATTATCAATTATGAATACATACATCTTACACAAATAAAAAATCCAATCAAACCTATGTTATTTCTTTACTCTCTAATATATATTAAAACATTAGAAGCAATAAATTACCAGCATCTGGGGAACAAAACTAGTTTGGCCAAAGGGGGTTAATAGGAGTTGTAAGGTTGTGGTGATCAATGCAACAACGGAGGTTTGGAGAATAAGCACTGGCATCGTGTAAGACAAAGGGTTATCACTGAAGAATATTCCTCTTGACCTTGCAGCCCTTGTGAAGCGTTCACACACCCATATGGTGTTATTAGTTGTGGTTGCCTCATGTCCCAAGGTGCTTGTTGAGGTATTCAATGTAGCTGTATTCATGACTTGTTGCCAAAATCAACAAACTAGCTAGATAGAACAAATGCTCTTATGAAGATACGCATATGAAAAATTTTGGGTGTAATTGAAGAGAATGAAGGGGGAGGAATTATCAATGTAGGGTAAAAATTAAACTAATAATTATCACCAAATCCTTGAATTGCAAGGATCTAGCTCATGGAGATCTTGCACCACCATTTTTTGTTATAAGAGTCAAATTATTAATTAGCTAGCTTCAAGTGGTAATGTTAAATTGTGGGTTATGAGGCAATCTTAAAATTAGTTTTGTTTTGTGATTCCTGATTATTAGTGGAGGGTGATGATTTTATTTTTAGGAGGAGAAATTGATGGTATTGGGCTATGGGTGGAGCCATGTAAAACTTTGTTACCATAGCCACGATATTCTTTGCTCTAATTTAAAGTGTAGAATTTTGTGGCGTAATGCTCTATTTGATTGGTAGTAGTTCGGTTACATTTTGAATTTATGCTAGGCAATAAATATCTGTCAGATTTAGATCTACAAGTCTCTTTTTATTTATTTGTGAAATTACTTTTTAAAATATTATTTTTATTTTTAATGTTTTTAAAATTATTATTTTTAATCTTTAATTTGATTTAATTTTACGACATTTAAAATAAATTTTAGTAATATTGAGATATCACATTTTCTATTAAAATAGAACAAAATTTGAGTAAAATACTTTGTTCAGTAATAATTCGAGAGTGTCTCTTTTGTGTTGTGATAAGATAGCTTAGATGGATGCCCATTTTTTCACAAGGCTGAAGTTTTCAAAAGAGAAATTTGAAGACCAACCTTTAATAGAGGTTGAATTTGTACAGCTATAAATAAGGTTTCATAGCCTTACGTACAACACACACAGAAGCAATAAAATATCATTCTCTCTTTATACATAATTTTTCTCTCTCTCTCTTTTCGTTACTACATATAAATATATGAATAATCTTTATTGAGCTAATTATATTAATGCTAGAGTCTTCTATCAACACTTTTTTATTTTATATTATATCTTCCTTATTTATTTATTTAGTTGTTTTACAACACGTTATCAGCACGAAACTCTAACGAAATTTTAGGAAGACTTCAAGTAACAAATTTTTATTATGCGAATCTCTTTCATCTTGAATATAATGCTTTTGATATATCTGAAAATAATTATTTATCATGGATACTAGATGTTAAAATCCATCTTAATTCAATGGATCTTGGAGATAACATTAAGGCTGAAAATAATACATCCCAGAAGGATATAGCCAAAGCCATAATTTTCTTTCGTCGTCATCTTGACGTATGATTAAAAAATGAATATCCCAGATTAAAAGATCCTGCAGATCTGTGGAAAGACCTTGAATAAAGGTACAATCATCAAAAGACGGTGATACCTCCTCAAGCCCGATATGTTAGAGAAAACTTTATCGACCTTCCATGCCTCGAATGTGCTCCTGTAGTAGCAATCGAGAAAAAAGGATTTAAAAATTTTGTTTGAGCTAATTTCTTGCTTTCTTGTTGCTGAACGCAACAATGAGTCACTCTTAAGAAATCATGAAGCGCGCCCAGCTGGCGCCGCCCCATTTCCTGAAGCAAATGCGGCAAATTATAACCCCAAAAGAGGTAAATGACAAGATTTTGATAACAAGAAAAGTTATGGAAGAAAAAGAAATTATGTTCATAAGAAAGGATCTCACCAGAAGTGGGATAAAGAAAGAAACAATGGGCAAAGTAAATCAATTGAGGATAAATGCTTCTGTTGTGGTGGAAAGAGCAATTGGTCACGTACCTGTCGTACCCCAAGGCACTTAGTTGATCTTTATCAAGCATTCTTGAAAATGGATGAAAAAGGAAAGGAAACAAATTTTGTTTCAAATGATGAAAATTCCACCACTCATTATAATGTATCTAATTTCTTTAAGGATTCTGAAGAAAATATTGACTATTTGATCAATGATGGAATAGTTTGATATGTGTATGTGTTTGTTAAGTATTCATGTAAATAATTTTACTGTGCATGTACTTCTACTCATTTTATTATTATTATCATTTGTCTTTGAAGAAAAATGGCAAGGACATATTCCGAAGATATTTACCTTGCGGATAGTGCGAGTTCACACACTATTCTTAAAAGTGATATATATTTTACCCATCTTGTGCCAAAAGAAAAATATGTTAATACTATTATTGGCTCGGACAATGTGATTGAAGGCTCTGGAAGAGCTATAATTTTGTTTCCTGGAGGAACAAAATTCATAATAAATAATGCACTATTGTCTACCAAATCTCGAAGAAACTTGTTCAGCTTTAAAGATATTCGCCGAAATGGATATCATATTGAGACTATGAATGAGGAAAATCATGAGTACTTGTGTATCACAACTCATGATTCAAATAAGAAAGTTATATTAGAAAAGTTGCCCTCACTTTCATCTGGATTGTATTATACCAAGATTAGTGCAATTGAATCACATACCATTGTAAACCAGAAGTTTACTAGACCAAATGAATTCATAACTTGGCATGATAGATTGGGTCATCCGGGAACAACCATGATGAGGAGAATTATTGAAAACTCTCATGGACATTCACTAAAGAACTAGAAGATTCTTAAATCTAGTGAATTTTGTTGTACTGCATGTTCTCAAGGGAAGTTAATTTTAAGGCCATCACCAGTAAAGATTGGATTTGAGTCTCCTGAATTCCTAGAAAGGATTCAAGGTGATATATGTGGACCTATTCATCCACCATGTGGATCTTTTAGATATTTTATGGTCCTGATAGACGCATCTTCGAGATGGTCATATGTGTGCTTATTGTCCTCTCGCAACCTGGCGTTTGCGAGATTACTGGCTCACATTATTCGATTAAAAGCACAATTTCCAGAAAATCCAATCAAAGTAATTCGTCTTGATAATGCTGGTGAATTTACTTCCCAAGCTTTTGATGCTTATTGTATGGCTAATGGAAGAAGTGTTGAACATCCAGTAGCTTATGTTCACACACAAAATGGGTTAGCAGAATCACTTATTAAATGCCTCCAATTAATTTCTAGACCCTTACTTATGAGAACAAATCTCCCAACCTCGGTTTGGGGGCATGCTATTTTACATGCCGTAGCACTTATTCGTTTGAGGCTAACGAGTTACCATCAGTTCTCTCCTATGCAATTATCTTTTGGCCAGCAGCCAAATATTTCCCATTTAAGAATATTTGGGTGTGCGATATATGTTCCCATTGTACCACCTAATCGCACCAAAATGGGACCCCAAAGAAAATTGGGGATATATGTTGGATATGATTCTCCCTTTATAGTGAGGTATCTTGAGATACAAACTAGAGATGTATTTAAAGCCCGATTTGTGGATTGTCATTTTGATGAATCAAAATTTCTAACATTAGGGGGAGAGAATAAGTTTCCTGAAAAGAAACTTAATTGGAATGCATCATCGTTGATGCATTTAGATCCTTGATCAGGGCAATGTGAACTAGAAGTTCAAAAGATTATACATTTGCAAAGAATGGCAAATGAATTGCCTGATGCATTTTTCGATACAAAGAGGATAACCAAATCTTATATACCAGCGGAAAATACCACAATTCGAATTGATGTCCTAGTAGGACAAGTAGCCACTGAAGCAAATTCACGCCAGAAGCGTGGCAGGGCAGAAAATGCCCCAATTCGAATTGATGTCCCAGTAGGACAAATAGCCACTGAAGCAAATGCACGCTAGAAGCGTGGTAGGCCTATCGGTTTCAAAGATAAAAATCCTCGAAAGAGAAAAGAGGTAAATACGATTCCTGTTGAAAAAGACATTGTAAAGACACCTGCAGTTGTCCAAAATTCTGATATAATTTTAACGCCAGAAGACGTTCAGGTACTTGAAAATTGTGAAAATGACGAGATCTCGATAAATTATGTCTTTACAGGAAAGAAATGGGACCGAAATAAGACAATTGTCAATAAAATATTTGCATATAATGTGGCATTAAATATCATACATGAAAGTAAGGATCTTGAGCCAAGATCAGTCGAAGATTGTCGACAAAGGAATGATTGGACAAAATGGAAAGAAGCCATGAAGGCTGAGTTAGACTCACTTGCAAAACGTGAAGTCTTTGGACCTGTAGTTCGTACACCTGAAGATCTAAAACCTGTTGGATACCGTTGGGTATTTGTGAGAAAACGAAATGAGAAAAATGAAGTTGTGCGCTACAAAGCCCGACTTGTGGCACAAGGTTTTTCACAAAGGCCCGATATAGATTATGAAGAAACGTATTCCCCTGTAGTGAATGCGATAACATTGCGTTATTTGGTCAGTTTATTTGCATATCATAAACTGCATATGCATTTAATGGATGTGGTAACAGCTTATTTATACGGCTCATTAGATCGGGATATCTATATGAAAGTCCCTGAAGGACTAAAGATATCTAAATCATCCAATGAATATTCGCAAGGGTTATACTCAGTCAAATTGCAAAGATCTTTATATGGTCTAAAGCAATCTGGACGAATGTAGTATAATCGTCTTACTGAATATTTGGCCAAAAACGGATTCAAGAATGATGATATATGTCCGTGTGTTTTCATAAAGAAAACTGCATATGGATTCATTATAATTGCTGTATATGTTGATGATTTAAATATCATTGGGACTCCTGAAGAGATTCCAACAATTATAAAAACTCTAAAAGAAGAGTTTGAGATGAAAGATCTTGGAAGGACTAAATTTTGTCTCGACTTGCAGATCGAGCATATAAAAAATGGGATCTTTATTCATCAAACAACATACACAGAGAAGATTTTGAAAAGATTTTATATGGATAAGTCACATCCATTAAGTACCCCAATAATCGTAAGATCTTTGGATGTGGAAAAGGATCAATTCCGTCCTAAAAAAGAGAATGAAGATATCCTTGGTCCTGAAGTACCATATCTTAGTGCCATTGGAGCGCTAATGTATCTTGCTAATAATACGCGACTTGACATATCATTCGCGGTGAATTTACTAGCAAGATATAGTTCCTTTCCAACCAGAAGACATTGGAGTGGAATCAAAAAAATTTTTCGATATTTTCATGGAACGGTTGATATGGGATTGTTTTATCCCTATGGATCCAAGTCACAATTAGTTGGCTATGCAGATGCTAGATACTTGTCTGATCCACATAAAGGGAGATCTCAAACAGGATACCTGTTCACATATGGTGGAACGGCTATATCTTGGAGGTCCACGAAACAGACGATTGCTGCAACATCTTCTAATCATGCCGAAATACTAGCGATTCATGAAGCAAGTCGCGAGTGTTTTTGGCTCAGGAGTTTAATCCAATATATTCTGTCATCATGTGGACTGATTAATCATAAGATAGCTCCAACTGTCCTGTTTGAAGATAATATAGCATGAATTGCTCAACTTAAAGGTGGATACATCAAAGGCGATAGAACAAAGCATATTTCTCTCAAATTCTTCTTCACTCATGATCTTCAAAATTAAGGGACAATTGATGTCCAACAGATCCGTTCAAGTGACAATCTGGCAGATTTATTAACAAAGTCACTCCCAAAATCCTCCTATGAAAGATTGGTACATGAGATTGGGATGCGCCGATTTCGAGATATCAAATGATGTCGACAAGAGGGGGAGACTGTACTATTTTTCCCTTGGTCAGGTTTTTTTTCCCATTGGATTTTTCTTGACAAGATTTTTAATGAGGCAGTCCCCATCACTAAAGGATATTGTACTCTTTTTCCTTCACTAAGGTTTTTTTCCCACTGGATTTTTCTTTAGTAAGGTTTTAATGAGGCAATAATCCTAAATGGTCATCCAAGAGGAAGTGTTATGATAAGATAGCCTAGGTGGATGCCCATTTTCCCACAAGGCTGAAGTTTTCAAGAGAGAAATTTGAAGACCAACCTTTAATAGAGGTTGAATTTGTACAGCTATAAATAAGGCTTCATAGCCTTACGTACAACACACATAGAAACAATAAAATATGATTCTCTCTTTATACATAATTTTTCTCTCTTTCTCTTTTCGTCACTATATATAAATATATAAATCATCTTTATTGAACTAATTATATTAATATTAGAGTCTTCTATCAACACTTCTTTATTTTATATTATATCTTCTTTATTTATTTATTTAGTTGTTTTACAACATTTTACACTTCATAACATAATTTTCATTAGTGTATATAATTTATTTTTTTAAGAATATTGTAATTATCTGAATTAGAGTAATTCTTATGACACAAATCAATATCGTCACTTGATTTAAGTGGGAAATGAGTAGTTAGGAATGTATTTATTTATTTTATATTCTAAAGATACATATTAATATTATAAAATAAAAAAATATTTATTAAAAATATAAAAATATTTAAAATTTTTTGTTAATGATAAATTTATTATGTATTTTAAGGACACATATTAGTTAAATTTATAAAGTATTATTTTTAAGTTAATTAAAATATTTTAAAATATTAATCAAAATATTATTTTTTCTTTAATCAAATTATACACTTTAACATCAAATAATA
>NC_029791.2:22053110-22059211 GCF_000816755.2 Arachis ipaensis | reverse complement strand
AAAGTATAGAGGTCAGTAATTTTTGTATTTTTTGGCCAACATTTAATTATTAAAATAAAAGTAAGTAATTTTTTATTATTAAATATAATTTCACACTATTAAATAATTACAAAATATATAGCATTCCTTCGATGGAAAATTTGTAAGGATCTAAACTCATATAATACAATGTTCTTATCTATTTTATGGGTAGGATTTTGTACGAACTGCGAAGCAATCACAAAAACACTTGTCACACGGTCGCTATTTTTTTCCTCCTAAATCAATGGAAATCAAAAGTTGATGGAAATGTATAAAGATAAACTACATGTTTTTTTTTTTTTTTTGGTAATAAGATAAACTACATGTTATTCCCAGCATTTCGCCCATTTTGTACCAAAAAACATTTTCCCTATATTTTATCAGCACTTTCTAAATTTTAATTTGTGCCTGAATTCTATTTTTAAAACAGAAAAAGCAAAGAAAACATATCATTAAAAAGTACAAAAGTTTTATCACTTTATGTATGTGCTTTTCTTAGAGTCATTTAATTTTAATTAATTTTTTCAATTTTTTAATAAATACAATATAAATACTTACTTCTCGACAGGTATTACAGTGCTTGTAGTTTCGTCATTTTTCTATATGTTTTTTAAGTTTAGTTATTATATATTGATAAATAAATGGAATTTTTATAGAGAATATATGTATCTGAAAAAGAAAGAAAGCAACAAAAATTTTGATAGTGGATTATTGGAATATTTTTACTATTTTAATTACATTTAATAGCGAAATTTAAAATTTAACATCACACTTAAAAGAGCGCTTAATTGAAAGAAAAGATTAAAAACAATAAAAAAAGTAATTACAAAAATGTAATTGCACTATAATAACTAATAAGTATAGATATTGAATTTTTTTTAATTTAATTCTTTAATTTTATAGACAAGCGAAATTTTATATCACCTGTCTTCATATTTTTGTAATTTGAATAACAATGTTAAAACCAAGCCTAAAATTTCATTGACTCTATTAACATACCCCTCAAGTTTATTTTCATTAATACTTTTATCATAAAACAATATATTCTATTTCATACATTAATTCTTTTAAAGTAAATTGACTTTATCACAAATCTAATTAAATGAATGTTAATGTAAACCACATAAGATATTAATCATTTGAGAAGGAAAAAGAAATCATAATTAACACGCTCAAAAGGTTAAAAAGCCTTAGTTATTATCTTATCTATTATGTGTTGTTGTATCGGGGAAGACAGGAAATGGATGAGCATGAGCATGGGAAAAATGCAGGGTCGGCGATTTAGGGTGTGGCCCCCCATAGAACACGACCATTAGGATAAGGACAAATACAAATGAATCTGCTCTATTTATAATTTATATTACACAACACCCTAACGTCTAAGGCTAACGTGTGTATCACGTAAATGTCTCATTCTCACCGCCACTTGTCCTACTCTAATTAATACAAGCCATCCATTAACTAACAAAATTTCAGAAATTAAGTTTTATTATTTTTTTACTGAATTAATTTAATTTAATACACTTAAGAAGATAAATTAGACAATTAATTAATTTGGTATATGAATAAATTTAAATACAGCAGGCCCTCATCACAATCCCAAAGAGTTGCCCCTTCCCAACACTTGGCGTTTAATCCATGTATGTATGTACTAGAATTTGGCGCCAAGGGGGGTAATTCTGTCATTCCAACTGGACATGAACATTGATGATTGTCCCACTTGGTTAAATAAGGTGGCAACCTGGAAGCATCCACACTTGTATAATAGAAATAAATAAATTATAAATATATAACAAAAGAAAGAGACAAAACCAAAGTTGACATTGACCAACTTAACCACCAAGTAATCCAGCTCTCCATCTTTGACCAACCATTGTATCCAAATCAGTCTCCATCCGTAATTTCCCTCCTACCTTCATCAATCCCATTTTCCAGTTAAATTTGAGTCTCATATTTTTAACATTAAAATCATAATATAACTACAGTGGTGAACAAGAAAAAGTTCTTTACATATTTTAATTACTTTCTTGTAAACAATATGAGAGAGATATATCAAACAAATAAATAAATGACAGTATCCTAAAACAAATACAAAAAAAAAAAAGATTAATTTCAGGCCATTTTTCTGACCCTTAAATTAATCAAAAAATTTCAACATAACATTTTGTAACATACAACAAATATGAAAAATATACACTATTACCAATCCTATGGGCTGTGGCTGTGTAAAATATACAACAACAAAAAAACAAACTAAAAAATGCAATAAATGAAATGAACCTGAGTTTATTTTGTTAATATAATCCTAACCCCCCCAAACTAAGCCAAAAAGTATATATATATGAATTTTGGTTCAGCATAGCAGAGATTCAAGGAACATGTCATCCCTAGGTTCCTCCTTGGCTCTGGAAGAAAACACATTGTCAGATTGCTGTTGTTGTTGTTGCTGCTGAGGCATGTAAGAACCCATTGGATTCCCAAACCCAGAAGATGAGAATCCATAGCTTGAAGGGTTCTGAAGCATTTCAAGTGTGAAGGGTGATTGTCCTTCTGGCCCTTGTTGAAGGGAAGTAGTGTTGTTAGTGTTGTTGTTGTTGTGGTGTGTCATTGATGGTAAAGGCCTAATTGCAATGCTTGCATTGTTGTGGTGGTTGTTTGGCATTGGTCTGTTGACAGAGGCATGGCTTCCGCTGCCGCGGGCAGCGGGGACATCATGGTTGTGTTTGCCTTCATAGGTTGTTATCACTGCCCTCAGGTCATGTGAGGCTCTCTCTACATGCTTCCTCACTGGACAACCTGGGTGTGTGCACTTGTAGTAACTCCTACAAAATCAACAGACTTAAGACACAAAATAAAAACATAAAAAAATTTGGTTTTTTGGGATTGAGTTATATGCATTTTGTTTTTAAAGAAAGGAACTCAACGCAAATAAAAGTGGAACTTATTACAGTAGAGAATTAAAGAAAACAAACAAATGAAATAGAGAAAAAAATTCTAAAAAAATGTATGTACTAAATTCAATTATCACGTATTAGTGTATAAATATATGTTGGATAATTTATTTTTAATGTATATTTTGCAAATTCCTTCCTGTCGAGTTCTACAATGATCAGAATTTGAAACTAATCGACACTAACTTTTGAAACTAAAATAACTGTTATAACAGATGCTAGTCTAATAGATATAGTGCAGCAAATTGTCAAAATTTGAAACAAATAAACTAACTTCTGATTTCTAACTAAAATTCCATTTGATACAAAAAATTAATTTTGATAGTCGATTTTATATAAGTATCCTTTATTCTTCTAGTGTCACATGCAACATAAGTAGTAGTATCCTAAAGCCTAATTTGACCAAGAAATTTTATACCAGAATAATAGGTACACCCATGTTACAGTGCAAATTTAAAAAAAGATGAATCAAGTAGTAGTATGCAACATATTATGTCCTTTTATGATGTGCATGCCATGTTTGATCGAAGAGAAAAGGAAAAAAGGAATTTATCAAAGTAGTGTGACATGATAGAACATAAAAGAAGTTGAAAGAATTTCCCAAAAAGATGAATCAAAAGAAGTGACTTAAAAATATTTTTACCTTGGATTTGGATTGCCCTTAACTACTTTCTGGCCATACTTCCTCCATCTGTAGCCATCATCAAGGATATCTATGTCACTTGTTGTCTGAACCACAACCCTTGGTTCTCTCACTGTTCTACTTCCACCTCCTGATATTCCCTCATTTTCCCCTTCAATTTTCCTGCATAATTCATTACAACATTAGACCATGAAATGAACTTTGGGTTATTAACCACATAAAGTAGATAATAATATATAATTAAGATCAGGCTAAAACCAAAAACAGCAACAAAAAATCAGAAGTATTTCTGACATAGCTGAAATTCTTTGGATAATAATGATAATAATAAAAAGGATGGAACTAAAAATTTACCATCTTTTGGCATCAGGTTCATCATCATCATAATCATCTCCACCTGATTTACACCTCTGAGAGCTTTGTTCAAAATCATCATCCCCAACTGAAATTGAGGAGTTCTCAGGGGTGGCAACAGAATCCATTTGTCCACTACCATGTGTATAAGATTGATGATCAGTCACCTCAGAGTTGTTCATTTGATTGGAGGGAGCAATTGCAAACGCAGCAGAATTAGAAGAAGATGAAGAGTTTCTCCTAGTATTCTGAGGCTTAGGGTGATTATGAGTACCCTTATAAACAATCTCTGTGATTTGTCCATCCAAGGATCTCTCAACTTTCTTCTTTGTTGGGCAATTTGGGAATGTGCATTTATAGTAACTTCTTGGATTCTCACTACCTTTCACTTGTTTCTGACCATATTTTCTCCAATTGTAACCATCATCTGATCTTCTGCTTAGAGTCTGAGATTGTGGCTGGTAATTGTTGTTGCTGTTGTAATCTGATTGGAACCCATTGTTGTTTTGGTTGGAACAAGTGTTCTCAGTTTTCATCACAGTGTTTGATGATGAGAAATTTTCCTGTTTCTTGTTGGATTCTTGAAATCCCCATGGCTGCTGCTGCTGCTGATAAGAGAATATTATTGGAATTAGATCCACTATTAATTAATTTATAGAATAATTAACTTGAAATTGGTTACATACTGTTTTAGTTGTGGCAGTTGATGAGGATTGAAACATAGATGGCTGGGTTTGGAAAGAGAAGTTTGAGAAATTGTGGTTCTTTCCTTCTTCCTCTTTGATGATAACTTGTTGTTGGTTCCCACCAGAATTGTTGTTGTTGTTCTTCCAATTATTGTAGTTATGTGCAACAAATGCCCCCGTTGTTGGAGATGGCAAAATCTGCTCATCAAAACAAGAATCAATTATTAAAAAAAAATCATAAGCTAATACTAGCTACTAACTTTTCTCTTGTTTAAGACACAAACCACTGATAAAAAAAATTATCAAATAATAGTATGAAATTCATCAAGTCAACTCGAGTCTTAGTCAAATTTCCAGATTTGAACAAGTTCAAAGTTCAAAAGTATGCTTCTCTCTCCTGGTTCAAAAAATTCAGAGCATAAAAAACACAGTCAAACAAAGATTAAAAGAAAAGAAAAAAAAAACTCACGTTAGAAGGATTAAGAAGAACAGGGAAATCAAGAAGTTCAGTAGGACTCAAACCAGGAGGAGGCTCAAACCAGGAGGAATAGCGAAGTAAGAAGAAGGAGAAATGGGTGGTGGAGAGAGAGGCAAAGATGGTGGTGGTGTAGACTTGAACTTAGGAACACCAACAGCAGAAGCAGAAGCACGAGGCTTGTCTTCAGCGGAAGAAGCTAAGAGTTCAGAGAAAGAAGTGGTCATGAATGGGTGTGTTGAGAAAGTGAAGTTATTGGTATAAGAATTGGAAGCAGAAGTAGTGTCTAAGGTACCAGAAGAAGATGCCATAAGAGAAATGGTTGTGAATGGTGTTTAGAGAGAAAAATCTTTGAAAGAGAGAGGGTGTGAAGGATTTAATAAGAAAGAGAGAAGAGAGGGAAGATGAAGAAGAGAGAGGAAGATGAAAGAAGGGGTCACGTATAGCACAAGGCTTTGCGTGCTATTGGATGAAGGATGGTTCTCAGAACCTAGTGAAAATATGAGAGGGGATTGGGATTGCTTTGACCGTGGAAAATTCCCTTTATTTTTTTTCTTTTTTTGCCAACGTGTACATTTTTTTCTGAATGTTTAATTTTTTTTTTTTTTTATATGGTGGTATGGTCAAAGCTCGTGGGTTTGACTGATTGGCGGCTGACGACACTGAGATATAGGGGAGATTTATTATGGCAGGAAATGAGCAAATATAGAGGTATTTTACTATTTAAATTTTTTTTTCTTTTTGTTATATTTAGGGGAAGAGATAGACAATGAAAATAAATATAAAATAAGGATTTTGTATACGAGTATTTTAAGGTTATTGGTACAGAGAATACTAAGAGAAAATGTTTATAGAAAATACAAGTTAAAGGTTAATGTATGTGTTTTTTTATGAATTTAATGTATTAGAAAAATTAAAAATTTTTTCATTTACTTTTTTCAAAAATATTTTTAGAGATTCAGACAGTACAA
>NC_029791.2:22051398-22053065 GCF_000816755.2 Arachis ipaensis | reverse complement strand
ATTAAAAATGCTTTATAAATAATAAAAGTATACCATTTATACATTCTTTTACTAAAATAATTAATTACTAAATACATGAATTTCTAGGCTTATTTGTTTATATGGATAAAAATAGTGTAACATGTATTATTATTGGAAGAGATAGTGTTTCTCTTTAATATGGGATTAATTTTTTAAAAAAGCTATTATCATACAAATCAAACAGTTTGATTTATGAAAGTAAAATCGGAGAGTTTAATTTCAATTTTAAAAATATTTAATTTTTAAACATAAAAATCAGTGTCAAATTTTATATTATATGTTTTTTTTTTGTAATAAATCCAATTCACCTATTTGAGAAATTTAAATTATATTTATATTATTTGAATTTTATAAATAAGCTAGATTATTATTAATAAGTTGAGCTTAATTTTATGGATCGAATTTGAGTTTAGACTGATTTCGATCAGCTCAAGTCACTTTTCAGACATGCTTAATTGTAAGATTTATTTATGATAGAAAAACTAGCTATTAGATTTGTTTAATAATTCATATATATGTAATTATTAGAAAACCCCGAAACATGGGAGGTGGGAACATGGTTAGTTGGTTACCGAAAATAAATCAGCAAACCGCAGAAAAAGGGCCTAAAACCAGCAGATTATTACAAACCCTTGCCTGATCATTTTTAATATATATATAACAAATTAACAATCTAAAAGTACATTTTAATTTTAATTAAGTTTTTCATTTGATATTTTTATATCAAAATATTTTTATTTTGAATATTAGAGACTTGTTAATTTTTTTGGGCATCAATTGTTCTTATATGTTCTATAAAACCTAATATAAATGTAGTCATAATTGTACTTATATGTTCTATGAAATTAAAGTAATTTTGTAAAATTGACACATTGTATACTATTACCAAATAATTCATTCATGAAATCTAAAATACTTAAGCAACACGTATATTATTATGGTATATAAAAGTGTTTTCTATATTTGTTCTATCTCTCACAATATTAGTTAATAAACTATTTTTATCATTAAATTGATAATTTGGCATGGAATCCAAATAGACTAAAATTTTAGGAGTCTAATTATTACATCTAACTTTACAAAGGATGCTAATATAATTTGTTAGTTAACCTTCAGATTTGTTATTAGGGTTTACTCATTTAGATATCCACCCTTTGTTTCTTTTTATTATTACTTTTTGTTTATCAATCATCAGTTATTTGATTTTTTTTTTATTGAAGACATGTTTGTTGATTAATTTTAAATTAACACGAGTGTCTGCTTACATTTTCAGACTAGCTATAAGAGAAATTATGGCTGGAACAATCAACGTTAACTTGATTGGTGGCGTGAACACTCAAATACCCTTTCGTTATGGATAGTTGTCTAACTTTGGACCTGTCTGTATCTAATATAATAAGTTTAATTTGTTGGTAGTTTATAAGTTTATTATTTCTTTATAACTAAAAAGCCAATGCCGAAAACATAATTTAAAAAGGGATGTTCCTTAAAAACAAAAGTGTTCAGCTCTAAAAGAGGGATATCCTCCCCACCTTAGCTTAAAAAGTGTTCATTGGGTTTAGCTCTTCTAGGAATTAAACTATAGTTTGGACATTTTAAGTGTCTAACCAAATATATAGTAACATGTCTACATATATAGTAAATGT
>NC_029791.2:22026780-22051317 GCF_000816755.2 Arachis ipaensis | reverse complement strand
AGATACCTAAGCATTATTTAACGAATTTCATATATTAATAAATATTTAGATTTTTTTATTTAAATTATTGATAACTTGATGTCAAATTTTATTTACGATAAAAAATTATCTCTCTATTTATGTTTATTATGGCCATTTTAAATATTAAAAGCTATGTTACCAATAAACATAATTATTATTGCTTATCTTTATTAAAGTTACTTTTGGTATGATTTACCAAATATATGCTATACAACTTTAAAAGATTATCATTCAAAAAAAATTGATAAATTATTTATAAAAAAAAATAAATTTTATCAAATTAAGCTTAAATAATGTCATTCAATTAATATCAGGATTTCACACATGCTATTATTAGTAAAAGATGACACACATTGAAAATTGAAAGTTAATTTTTTAAAAAATTGTCGGCGAAAAGAAGCTGATAGCCAACTGTTATAAGTGAAATAGTTGGATTACTAATAGGATGAGAAGTTAGTTAGATACTAGAGTGAAAAACTAAGAGTAAATAGTTAAATTGGTCCTCGAAAGATAGCCCGATCTCCAAATGAGTCTCCGTAAGAAAAAGATAATAAAAATTGTCCTTGAAAAATTTAAAATTGGTAATGTTAGTCCTTCCGTTAAATTTCTGTGAATTCTGTCGGTGACACCGTTAACTGTTACTTATGTGGCTGCCAGTGTGGCATACGAGCATGCCAGCTTAGCGCAGAGTGGCTGGTGACAAGATATGTTTCCATATGTATGTCAAATTAGTCCTAGGTCTGTAAACCCTAATCCCCTCTTCGTTTTAAATTGCCATTATTGCTGCAGCTTGAGATTGATTCTGCAGAGGCCGAAAATTCATGACCGATTGCACGTGGGTAGTGTAGGTGGGGGTCGCAGTCGACAAGTGTCGCAATCACACGGAAGCCATGCTTCGAGCTCTTCGCTGCGGTGGCGGAGGAAGAACTCCGACCAAGTTTGTTTTTGTGGGATGAAGACAGTGATCAAGAAGTCTGGGACAAGAGAAAATCCTGATAGATTGTTCCATGCTTGTCCAAGATACCGGGTGAGTTATCAATGTATTCTTCTTGAAACTTCAAATTATTTGAGTTGAATTTTGACATTTTGGTACCCTGATGTTGTGCAGAAGGGCAGCCACTGCAATTACTTTAGATGGGCTGATGACGACGAGTATGAAGGATTAGAGCACTTAGGAGAAGTTAAAACTGATGCACAAATGGAGAGTGATGCTGCTTTGTTGAACCATAACATATCTTGGAGAATGATGATCTTAGAAGCTGAAGTAAAAGTACTTAGGATGCAACTGTATTTTGGATTAATAGTTGTGATTGTGGTTTTTATGATTATGTGTATGTTCTTTAGTGGGAAGTGAAGCAGTTACTGTGAAAAGGTGAAAAGGATGATGCTGTGAACCTTGATAGTTTTCTGTTATTGTGAAAATCTTGTATGTTCTTGTTTCTTTACTAGTAAAAATGTTATTTACATGCAACATTGTTGTTGATCATAACATAATGTAAGCAAATCAGAATAAGTAGAATTAAAATTAAGTGAAGTAGGAATAGCATAACATCATAACATCACCAATGGTATACTAGTTTCCATTGTCTCAGATTCAAATAACAATATTGTTTTAATATGATAATAATCTAAAAGGTAGTAGTTGACAGTTGAAAGTAGTATACCATAAAGGGTTATACAAAAAACAGGGCTATTGAAGATACCACAACTACCACATTGTTTATAAATGGTAAAATTTAGCCCCGACAAAATAACAGATACTAAATGCCCTATATTTTATATCTTCAAGTCTTGAAGTCATTCCATGTCTTTTTTTTCTGGGAGGTTTGAAACCTGGAGTTGGAACAAATGTCATGAAGCTGGCAAGTTTCTTGGCTGTTGCGGAGCTGCTACCCTTGATGGTTTCAGCAAATACAGCAACTACTCCTGGAGAGGCATTTCCCTTTGTCCTGGCCCTGGTGACATGGAGTTTTGGAGGCCTTCCTCTTTTTCTAGTCTGCATCAAACAGTTATCATCATTGTCTGAAATAAAAAATAGCTACAAGTAACCAATGCTCAAATTAAAACTCTTTAGAAGATTACCTAAGTGACATTGGTTGAGGTGTGGGATTGTTGTGTCAATGGAAGCTGAGCATGCTGAGTAACAGGAATTTCAGTCTGTTCATCTGGAGCAGTTGCTGCTACTGCAGGTAGTGTCTGTATGGGCTGAGTGTGATCTTCCTTTTCTACTTCTGGACCAGGTGCAGGTTGTGGTTGTTGAACAGCTGCAAGCTGCAATTGCATCATCCTTGCTTTCTCCTGAGCATCGTCTTGCTTTTTCTTGCTGCAAGTTCTCTTGTTGTGACCCACCTCTCCACAGTATATGCACCGAATTGGAGCATACTTCCTTTTCATTTTTGTCTTCGTGCCAGTAGGTCCTTCATCCTTGTCCTTCCTTCTATTTGTTGTTGGTCTGCCTGGTTTAGGTTTGATAGGAGGTGGAACAGGTGCAGGAGAACCAGTTTTCTCCCATAGATCTTGTCCCTTGACAGGATTAACATTGAATTGGTATGTTCTTCGTAAGCATCCATGCTCAACCATTCGTGGCAATACTCCTCAGGCCTCTTATCATTTTTTTTCTTGAATGGCTGATATTGCGTGCATACAAGGCATTCCTATATATTTCACACAAAAAATTCATTCAGTTAAGTATGAATCATGGTATGCATATGAAAGAAGAAATCAGTTATGAATTCAACCTGTCAACTGCCAAAACCTACAAGAGCAAGTATGCTTCCCCAAATCTACCACCATATTAGTAGGCCATCTTTGAACTTTGTAGACTTCCTCTTTCGCATCACCCGACCAGTAGGGAGCCCAGTTTCTGGATAACTTAATAAGAGATTCTAGCCTACTTTGCTGAATTGGAGGGTGTTTTCCTTGATAACTCAGAAGCTTCAGTCTATTATCAGACATACTTTTCATAACCATTCTTCGTACCTCCTCTGCCAGACTCAGAATAGGCTTACCTCTGTCATGCTTCGTCTTTGCATTGAAGGATTCACAAGCGTTGTTGCAAATGTTGTCGACCTTTGGCCCTTCACTGAAATGGGCTTTGGTCCAAGCTTCCTTCGGCCACTTGGCTAAGTATTCCCAAGCTTTTTGATTAATACTTTTGACTCTATTCATATTCCTTTCAAACTCAACTGGGGTCCTCGATCTTGCACACTCCCAGACCAAGTCCTTAAGTTTGACGCTGTCCCACTATTTGGAGAAGTTCCTCCACAAATGCCAGACACAAAATCTGTGTGGAACTGCTGAGACGAGTTCTTTGACAGCTGGTATTAACCCCTGCACAAACAGTCAAGTCCGACAAGATTTACAGTCATTATAGTCCTCAAAGAAGCATCATTAAATCAAAAAAGTCCTTAAAAATCAAATCATGATTCAAATTGGTCCTCACCTTTTGCATGTCTGATATGAAACACAAGTTCTTTGCCTCATATTCTCCAGGTCTGATAGGAGCAGCTCCAAGAACCATTTTCAGTTCTCTTTGTTCTCAACATCAACAATTGCATATGCAATCACAAAAATGTGATTGTTTGCATCCTGTCCGCATGCAATGAGAAGCTGTCCTCCATGTAATGTTTTTAGGAATGCCCCATCTAGACCTATTAATGGCCTACAGCCTGCCTTGAAACCCTTCTTACAAGCATCTAGACAGACATAAAATCTCTCGAACTGAGGCGGATTATCAGTTATGGGAATCACACCCACCTGAACTGTGGAACCTGGGTTGGTAGTGAGCAATTCATGTGCATAATTCCATATCAACCCGTATTGAGCAATCTCATCCCCTTCAACTATCTTCCTAGATGCCTTAAGAGCTCAGGTAATGCATGAACTATTCAGCTTCACGTTGCACTTCCTAACAAACCACTCATACACCTCCCTATGCTTCATCTTAGGGTGCTTCCTAAGTTTTGGGTATAACTTGTTCACAGTCCATTCCAATGTAGCAGCTCTATTTTTTTGCTTTCTTGCGCAAGTGTGATTGTCAACTAGTGTTTTTATCTGCCAGGAACTATCACTGGGGTTGTGTCTACAATATACTACCCATGGACAGTCTTCACACTTACAAACTGCCCTGACTCTAACCTTGTCATTCTTACAGAACCTAATATTTCTACCCCATTGTATAGTGTAATCTCTAGTGGCAGCCATAAAATGTTGCTTGGATTTGAAAATCATACTTACCTCAAATTTCAGATCACCAAATTTGGCCTTGTCATTATAATGTGGATACACAGCTGGCCCTTTATCTTCAGAGTCTAACTCATAGGCAGAATCTTCTGACTTCCATTCATCTCCATCTGATGATTCTTCCCAATCAAATTCGTCATCTGACTCTGAAATTACATGAAAATACCATAAGATTTATGTAGAAAAATAAATTTACTTGAATCAGATCTATTAAATAGGTAAATTCAATAACAGATACACAATTAATTATATAATACCTCCATCAGAGCATTCATCAGATTTGATGTCCTCATAGCTGGAGTCATCAGTGTTAATAGCTTTGTCCCTTGTTCTGTCAGCAGCAGGCCTATGCTTCTTTCTGTGATCTAGTTTCTTGGCCCTAGAAGACTCTACTCCATCAACTCCACTATCACTGTCACTACTGTATATGGAATCTCCTGTAACTTTTGGAGGCTTGTACAAACTGTCTTCAGCACTATCATATGAATCATGAGATTCAGAATCATCTGCAACTGGAGTTGCCTTAACCTGCCTTCCAGATCTTGTACTGGTTGTGGCTTTCACCTTCTTGCTGATCTTGTCGGCTACTGTAGCCTTGCCACTCCCTTTAGCAGCCTGGGGTTTAGTCCAAGGTTTGGGCTGCTGGACGGACTTTTGCATGGGCTTGGTTTTGGGCTTAGGTGTGGGCTTAGGTGTGGGTTGGGGGTTGGGCTGAGGAGTAGGCTTAGGTGTGGGCTAGGGGTGCACATGGGCCGGGTGAAGCCGGATTTGATGTGACCCAGACCCGACCCGAAATATACACCGGGTCTATTTATTAGACCCGAACCTGGCCCTAAACCCGATGAAACCAATACACTTTTGGGCCACAATTATACCGGGTGAAAACCGGGCCGTTAACATTACATTACGTTGATACCTTCTTGTAAGCTAGCATGTAAAAATATCCAAATTTCCAAGACTCCAACCATTAGTTAACATGGCAAAATTCACTTAGAAAAATATAACAAGAACCAACCCTTCTTCAAAATTAAAGCATAACCACAATCAATACTAATATTGTCTAATAATACCAAATATTTAAATCAATACAAATAACACAATCTTATGTATTAGTCTAAAGTCTTATGCATTCTAAACATAAAACATTAACTTATAGTCTTATAACTAATAACACAAAATATTAAAGTTTACAATACTTAAATTCCACATAAGAATAGTCATGATCCATCACTAATAACACAAAATATTAATTGTATATGATGACCGGGCCACCGGGCCGACTTCGGGTGACCCGAGCTATGGCCCGGACCCGACCCAAAATAATGACCAGCTCTATTTTTGAGACCCGTACCCAACCCTAAACCCGATGAAATCACACCAAATTAGTCCCTAAAATGTTCGGGACCGGGCCGGGCCTTCGGGCCGGGCTGGGTCTGTGCACCCCTAGTGTGGGCTGAGGAGTTAGCTCAGGTGTGGCTTTAGGTGTGGGCTGAGGAGTGGGCTTAGGTGTGGGCTGAGGAGTAGGCTTAGGTGTGGGCTGAGGAATGGCCTTAGGAGCGGGCTGATTTTTGGCTCTTTTTGGCTGAGGTAATTTTTTTGTTGTCTTACAGTAATCTTGGGACATTGCATCATTGTAGTCCTTGTTCAGTTTCTCTGCTTCTTCAGGGATGGTTGGCAAACAAAGTACTTCATCATCATCCTCGCTCATGCAGTCAACCACGTGTGGCTTAGACACTACATGCTCAAAATAGATGTTGATGAGGTGATGATTCCTCCTACAATCCTTAACCAATTCCAACAGATCAGTGTCATTTTCTAGCCTCCTCAACCCATTATCCAGCAGCGTTTTAGGAACTTTTCACAAGCAATTATTCATCTCAGCATATCCCAGCTCCTTGTAGTATTCCTTCACAAAGAAAACGTCTAGAGTGTCTGAATCTACACCCATTAATACTTCAGTATTATCTGGTTCATAACACAGATAGCCTGATTCATCTGTTTGGAACTTCCCACCATGGTGAAATACAAAGGTCATTGGGGGACCTTCCATCTGAAACCAAAACAACAACACACACAATTGATGCAAATTTTTTTCATAGAGAGGCAAAGCATATTGAACATCAACTCCCAAGATGAATCTAACACACACACATGCAGCTACTCAGAGCACAAACAACGTTCTCAAAAATCTAAAAATAGGGTCATATTATGGATAATCACCAAAGCCCTATGCCTGAACACATTCTCCTAAACCCTAACATTGCAAACAGTAACAATGGATTTCCAACGATAATACAACCACATTGATTAGGAGATAAAACCATAATCACTCTCATAAAATAACAAAAGAAAGCTAACCTACCTCTCATGCAAGGCGATGGAGTGCCCTTTTGGGTTGACCAACGTCGTCGCAAACCAGTCACCAACAACTCCAGCACACTGTCGTCGTCGGTCAAGCTTGGTCGTCGCTGTTCAATGCTTCGTCTTCCTGGAGGAAACAACTAAGACGAAGGGATTGCAGGGGTTCTTTCTTTTCAGAAGAAGGATGCAACTAGAGAGAGAATACAAAACAGGAATGAAAATCCAAGCGTTGTAACGGGGAGCAACGAAAATGACGCTGTTTAAGCCTTCGCTGATGGTGCACGAAATCGTGACTATTCATTCCTTGGTAACGGCGCTAAAAACTTGATACGCACATTCATAATCTTAGTTCTTTTTCACAACTTCGTACAACTAACCAGCAAGTGCACTAGGTCGTCCAAGTAATAAACCTTACGTGAGTAAGGGTCGATCCCATAGAGATTGTCGGCTTGAAGCAAGCTATGGACATCTTGCAAATCTCAGTCAGGCGGATTCAAATGGTTATGGTGAATTGATAGTTAAAATATAATTAAAATATAAAATAGGATAGAGATACTTATGCAATTCATTGGTGAGAGTTTCAGATAAGCGTATGGAGATGCTTTTGTTCCTTCTGAACCTCTGCTTTCCTACTGCTTTCATCCAATCACTCATACTCCTTTCCATGGCAAGCTGTATGTTGGGCATCACCGTTGTCAATGGCTACATCCCGTCCTCTCAGTGAAAATGGTCCAAATATGCTGTCACCACATGGCTAATCATCTGTCGGTTCTTGATCATGCTGGAATAGGATCTAGTGATCCTTTTGCGTCTATCACTACGCTCAGCACTCGCGAGTTTGAAACTCGTCACAGCCATCCCTTCCCAGATCCTACTTGGAATACCACAGACAAGGTTTAGACTTTTTGGATCTCAAGAATGGCCGCCAATAATTCTAGCCTATACCACGAAGACTCTGATCGTAAATCAGGAGGCTAAGAGATATGCATTCAAGCTTGCTTTCATGTAGAATGGAAGTGTTTGTCACGCACGCATTCATAAGTGAGAATGATGATGAGCGTCACATAATCATCACATTCATCATGTTCTTGTGTGCGAATGAATATCTTAGAGAAGAAATAGACTTGAGTTGAATAGAAAAACAATAGTACTTTTGCATTAATTCATGAGGAATAGCAGAGCTCCACACCTTAATCTATGGTGTGTAGAAACTTTACCGTTGAAAATACATAAGAACAAGGTCTAGGCATGGCCGAATGGCCAGCCTCCCCAAATGGCATATGAATTCAAAAATAGGGAGAAAGACCGATCCCTGATCAAGGATGATCAAAAGATATCTAACACAATAGTAAAAAGTTCTATTTATACTAAACTAGTTACTAGGGTTACAGAAATAAGTAAATGATGCAGAAATCCACTTCCGGGCCCACTTGGTGTGTGCTTGGGCTGAGCATTGAAGCTTTCATGTGTAGAGGTCTTCCTTGGAGTTAAACACCAGTTTGTAACTTATTTCTTGCGTTTAACTCTGCTTTGCAACTTGTTTCTAGCGTTTAACGCCAGAATAGAGCAGAAAGTTGGCGTTCAACGCCAGAATAGAGCAGAAAGCTGGCGTTAAACGCCAGTTTGCGTCGTCTAAACTCGGGCAAAGTATGGACTATTATATATTGCTGGAAAGCCCTGGATGTCTACTTTCCAACGCAATTGAGAGAGCACCAATTGGGTTTCTTTAGCTCCAGAAAATCCACTTCGAGTGCAGGAAGGTCAGAATCCAACAGCATCTGCAGTCCTTCTTCAGCCTCTGAATAAGATTTTTGCTCAAGTCCCTCAATTTCAACCAGAAATTACCTGAAATCACAGAAAAACACACAAACTCCTAGTAAAGTCCAGAAATATGATTTTTATTTAAAAACTAATAAAATTATATTAAAAACTAACTAAATCATACTAAAAACTATGTAAAAACAATGCCAAAAAGCGTATAAATTATCCGCTCATCAGCTGACGTGTCACACTAACGGCCAGTTCAGCATATGTTCATGCCGTTACTCAAACATTTGACGGAAAGACTAACGTTATCAATTTTAAATTTTTCGAGGACAATTTTTATTATCTTTTTCTTACGGGGACTCGTTTGGAGATCGGGCTATCTTTCGGGGACCAATTTGACTATTTACTCGAAAAACTAATTGTTAGAATTAAGATTTAGTTAGTTTAAATGTAACATCCAGCTCACTTGTTTATGGGATTGTTACGGATCGGATTCACGGATTTCACATTCGGCATAACTTTTGAACCCGGTTATCCGGATCCGAACCACATCATCCTTCCAGAAGGCCCGAAACCGGCTCACTGGAACTCCTAACCAACTTTCGAATTCAAACGTCTCCCTTATCTTAACCAAACAAGATAAGATAAGATAGCTACCATCACCTATAAATAGAGGACCCAGGTCTCTCCAGGTATTCATTCACTCTACACACCTTATAGCTCTCAGATCCATTCTGACTTGAGCATCGGAGTGTCTTTGTAGGTACCACCCCCATTGCTCTATTCAGATAATCCGGCATCTGCCTCGACCCACAAGTTCCCGATCCATCTCTTAACCCGTACCGGAGGCAACCAGTACATTGGCACCGTCTGTGGGAACTTGCAACATCATCGCAGAATGGCGGACACCTTCGAGGAGCAATCCCAGAGCCACCATGACAACTCCCAAACGAGGAACCCAACCCCCGAACACCAAGAGACTACAACCCATGGAAGGATAGCAAGAACTATTCGCCAGACCTCGGCGCAAAATAAGGAAAACGGTCCCAAGATACCGATCGCCAAAAACCTGGGAGAAAAAGAAGCTTAGATAATCCAAGACATCTGTCTCCGAGTACAAGAACTCGAGGGACGAGTCCCAGCTAAGGAAAAACACCACATTGACGACGAAAGCCATGCGACGTCCCGATCAAGGTCCCGCCATGAGGCTAGACACATTAGGTCGCTCGAATAACGACACAACAGGAGATACAATCACAGCGCCTCTCGCGACCAAGGACATCAGCATGACGCGAACGGCAGAAGACACGCCAGGTCGCCCGAACGGCGACATGGCAAGAGGCACAACCGCAATGTCTCTCGTGACCCGAGTCCTCGACACGACATCGACGACGACCGACGACGACCGATGACACCGAGAGGCCAAACGCACAAGAAGCGACCATGTGATAATGGGAGCTACTCCCTTCACTAAAAGAATTCTGAAAGCAAAACTCCCTAAAGGCTTCGACAAACCCACAGATATGAAGTACGACGGAACCAAAGATCCCTAGGAACACCTAATGGCTTTCGAAGCCAGAATGAACCTGGAAGGAGCCCCTGACGCGGTCTGATGCAGGGTCTTTTCGGTAACCCTAGCTGAGCCCGCGATCAAATGGTTCAACGCTCTTTCCAACGGATCCATAACGGGCTTCCACGACATCTCATGGAAGTTTGTGGCCCAATTTACCACCAGAATCACCAAAGCCAAGCATCCCATCAGCCTATTGGGAGTTACCCAGAGACAGGATGAGTCCATGAGAAAATACCTTGACCGATTCAATGATGAGTGTTTAACGGTCGACAAACTCACGGACTCGGTCGCAAGCCTCTTGCCTAACCAATGGACTCATGAATGAAGATTTCCGAAAACACCTCACCACCAAACCGGTATGGGCCATGCACGAGATCCAAAGCGTCGCAAAGGAGTACATAAACGACGAGGAAGTAAGCCAGGTCGTAGCTACCAACAAACGGTAGCACGACAACACCCATCACGGCAATACGGCACCTCGCCACCAACCCCCACCAAGAAAGAACCAGAAAGAACATCCCAAACCAGCAGGCATAAACCGACCTCCCAAAATCAGAAAATTCTCTAATTACACACCCCTGACAGCCCCGATCACCGAGATATACCACCAGATAGCAGATCGAGGCATCCTCCCGAAGGCCCGATAACTCAAGGACAGAACGGGCGGCAACAAAACCTTGTACTGCGATTACCACCGAGGATACGGACACAGGACACAAGACTGCTTCGACCTAAAAGAGGCACTCAAGCAAGCTATAAGGGATGGCAAGCTCCCCGAGTTTGTCAAATTTATCAGGGAACCAAAACGTGCAGAGAGAGAAAAATCACCGGAGAGAGAAGGATGCAACCCGAGGACACAGAGACAAGCCCCTAGAGAAAGTTCGGAGACAGACCCGACCATAGTCGTAAACATCATCACAGGCAAAGACACCCCAAAAATGTCTAAATCGGCACTTAAGAAGGACCTCAAGATCCTGGCAGTCAGAGACCAGACCCCAACCTTCACCACCGGGAAGGCGATAACTTTCTCCCCCGAAGATTGCCAACACGGCACCTCGGCGGAAGACACCCCCTTCGTCATCTCAGCAAGGATCGAAACCGGGCTAGTTAGGAGAATACTGGTGGATACAGGAGCATACTCAAACATCCTTTTCAGAGGAGCCTTCGACAAACTCGGACTCCGCAACGACAACCTCCAAACACACCGCAACGGGGCCACCGGACTCAGAGACAACTTCCTCAAACCAGACGGCTCCATCGTCCTCCCCCTCACCATAGGGATGAGAAGCCAAAGGAAGACAATCCTATCCGAGTTCTTGGTCCTCAAAGATTTCACCGCTTACAACGTCATCCTCGGAAGAAAAACGATCAACGACCTCTCCGCCGTCATCTTCACAAAATACCTCCTCATGAAGTTCTCGACAGACGACGGCTCCATCGGAACAATTCGTGGAGACTGGGAAATCGCCGCAGAATGCGATAACACCAGCTTAGCCCTACAGAAAAGATCCCGCAACGCAGCCGGCATATTCCTGGCCGACCTAGACACCCGACAAGACGGGCAACCTAGACCAGAGCCAGAAGGAGACATGGAAAAACTACAGATAGGACAAACCAAGGAGGAATACACCTTCATCAACAGGAACCTCCCATACGATCTTAAGAAAGACCTCTCACACCTCCTAAGACAGAGCAGAGACATGTTCGCATTCACACCGGCCGACATGCCAGGAATAGATCCTGACCTAATGAGCCACCGACTAGCCGTAGACCCCAAGGCCAAGCCCGTGACACAAAGAAGAAGGAAAATATCCACCGACCGAGCAGCCGAGGTCAAAAAGGACCTGGCTAGTTAATGTCGTGCTAGTTAAAAAAGCTAACGGAAAGTGGCGAATGTGCGTCGACTACACGGACTTAAACAAAGTCTGTCCCAAAGATGCCTTCCCGCTCCCAAATATTAACGGACTAGTAGACGCCACATCCGGTCACCAATATCTCAACTTTATGGATGCTTACTCTAGGTACAACCAGATACCCATGCACCAACCCGACGAGGAAAAAGCGGTCTTCATCACCCCGACGGCACGTACTGTTACACAGTCATGCCTTTCGGTCTGAAAAATGCCGGAGCCACTTACAAAAAGACTCGTCAATAAGATATTCCAAGGCCTGTCCGGGACCAAGCTCGAAGTCTACATAGATGACATGCTCGCCAAGACCGAATCCGGCGAGCAACTCATCGGCGACCTCAAGCTTGTAATGAACACCCTGAGGAGACACCGAATATGCATCAACCCGACAAAATGCGCCTTCGGGATGGAGGCAGGAAAGTTCCTTGGGTTCATGATCACACAACGCGGGATAGAGGCAAACCCTGAGAAGTGCAGAGCCGTCCTCAAAATGGCAAGTCCAAAAAACCTCAAGGACATTTAGAAACTTACTGGCCAACTAACCGCACTATCACGGTTTCTCGGTGCATCAGCCCAAAAGGCAATCCCTTTCTTCAAACTCATGAAGAAAGGAACCCCTTCCGATGGGAAGCAGAGTGCGATGAGGCATTCCGACATTTCAATAAAGTCCTAGCAGAACCTTTGGTCCTTGCCAAACTCCAAACAGGAGAGAACCTCTACTTATACCTATCCATAACGGAAGAAGCACTCGTAGCAGCACTTATCCGAGAAGATGAGAACAAGATCCAGTGACCCATCTACTTCATAAGAAAAGTCCTACAAGATGCAGAATCACGTTACTCACGCCTTGAGAAACTAGCCTTCACACTTCTTACAGCCTCCCGACGTCTCCGTCAATATTTCCAAGCCCACCCTATTACGGTCTTAACCGACCAAGCGGTCAGGCAAGTCCTGCAGAAACCCGACCTAGCAGGAAGAATGCTAGCATGGTCCATCGAACTATCCCAATTCTAGATCAAGTTTGAACCTAGAAGTACAATTAAAGCGCAGGCCATGGCAGACTTCATCGCCGAAATGCCTCCGGGAAATACCACCTTCGAGACTTGGAAGCTACACGTAGACGGCTCGTCCAACACCACAACCGAAGGAGCCGGAGTAATACTCAAAAACCAAAATGGAATCATAATCGAACAATTCGTTCGGTACGAGTTCCCGGTCACCAACAATCAAGCAGAGAACGAAGCTGTCCTGGCTGGCTTGACTCTGGCTAAGGAGGTCGGAGCAAAGATCTTAGAAGTATGTAGTGACTCACAGGTGGTTAGCTCCCAAGTTAAAGGAGACTACCAAACACGATACCCCTTGCTCCTACAGTACCTCACCAAAGTAAACAAGCTAAAGGATGAATTCGATCGCGTCACCATACAGCACGTCCCCAGGGAACGAAATGCAAGGGCAGACCTTCTATCGAAACTGGCCAGCACCAAATCGGGACAAGGTAGCCGGTTGCTAATTCAAGAAGTCATCCGAACGCCATCCATATCAGCCACAACCGACATTGTCCTGTTGGCCTCCAACCAAGAATCATGGACCTCCCCTATCCTACAATACCTCCTTAACAGAGTGCTACCCGAGGACAATAAAGAAGCAAATCAGATAAAAAGGCAAGCCGCCAACTACACTGTCGTAACAGGACAACTATACAAACAAGGATTCTCGCAACTCCTACTCAAATGTGTCAAGCCCGGGGACACGGAGTACATACTCTGTGAAATCCATGAAGGCTGCTGCGGTCATCATGTCGGAGGCAAAGCCTTAGCCAAAAAGGTTTTTCGGGCTGGATACTTCTGGCCCTCGGTTATCAAAGACTCAATGCAGCTGGTAAAGAACTACAACAAATGCCAAATACATGCCGACTTCCACCAAGCCGCCCCACACCAGCTCAACATCATAACGGCGGATCGGCCATTCAGAACATGGGGCGTCGACCTCGTAGGCCCATTTCCCACGGCACCCGGACAATTCCGGTACCTCATCGTTGGCATAGACTACTACACCAAATGGATCGAAGCCGAGCCCTTGGCATCCATCACGGTAACCTAATGCCGAAAGTTTTTCTGGAAACATATCATAAGTTTGGGATCCCTGAGATCGTAATCTCGGACAAGGGAACCCAATTCACCGATAAAAAGTTCAGAGAATTCCTGGAAGGGCTGCACATATCCCAACGCTTCAGCTCAGTAGAACATCCCCAAACAAACGAACAGGTAGTGTCCGCAAACAAGATAATAGTCAAAGGGCTCAAGAAACGGCTCGACGAAGCCAAAGGACTCTGGACCGACGAACTCGGGTCGGTCCTCTGGTCATACTGGATCACCCCCCAGAACTCTACGGGGGAAACCCATTTTTGCCTGACATACGGGATAGAAGCCATCATCCCCGTCGAAGTCAGAGACCCCAGCCTCAGAAGAACCATTGAAGGTAACAACGAAGAGGCAGAACGGGACCTAACAGACGAGGTGAGATCTATAGCAACGATGCCCAAACTCAATAAAATTTCACCCAAAAACAAACTCACTTTTCCCCTTCCTACACTATCGGCAAAACGACTAGCGGCCAACATCGAGGACTGATCACCCTCGAGGCCTAAAAAACGGATATCCACAACAGACGACTAAACGGCCTAAACAAACATCCAAAGTCACGACAAAAACGGCTCGGAAATAAATACAAAACGGCTTGGAAACATAAAGCCCAAAAGGCCAACATACACCCATCAAAAACCAAAGTTATTAAACAGCCACAATGGCCCAAAAAGTTCAAGTAAACCTCAAAGTCGCAAAACACGGCCAACAAAACATCCAAAAAGTTACAAGTTATAAAAGTGGCAAATACATAAAAACACAAGAATATCCTACTCAAAGATTCATAATACAGCCATCCTGGACAACCTTGAACGCTCCCGTGACGGACACATCGGTATCAAGGGCAAGAATCTGAGCTTGAGCTCTCATCATCTCCTCGGCCGCAGCCACCGCCTCCTTCACATCGGCAAGAAGTTCTGTCCTCTCCTTCTTCAGCGCCTCCACCTCAGCCTTCGACCCCGCGACCTCGACCTTTAAAGCATCCACCTCGGCAAGGAGCACAGCTGCCTGGGACCCGACATCCGAGGCCTTCTTCCGCTCCTCCCCCAACTGAGGCAAAAAAGAAGTCTTGACCTCAGAAAGACGGAGAATCTCAGCCCCAGCTTCCTCCAACGACTTCACCGCCTTCTTTCTCGCCACCTCGGAAGCCTGAAGCTGCTCCCTCAGCTTAACCACCTCGGCTTGAGAGCTGCGCAGCTTCTTATCCAAAAGGCCAACCTGGGCCATCACAGGCTCAGCCTTCCGAACGGAGGAGGGAACGATACATTGACTTAGCTTGGAAAGCCACGTCACAATCACCAAAAAAGGCCTCAGAACCAGGCATCAAATGCCGATCAATAAAAGCCGATGCGTCAAAGAGCCAATCCATCACGGAGGGAACCTCACCCCCTACTCCAGATTCTCGCTACTGACCTCCTCATGCCTTTTTCGCTTCCGAGAGGCCTCGGCGGCCGAAACCACAATAACCTCCTCCTCGGGGGAAGGCACGGGGCCAGGGAAAGATCGGGCACCGATCCTAGCTCCAGCCCAAATCACCTCATGCGAAACAACCCTAGAATCCCCAGCAGGAAGAGACAAAGGGGTAGAAGGAGAAGCCGACGACGCTTCCTCCCGATCCCTGGTAGTCTTTTGCCGCGCCAATGAGGTCAAACCACCAGCCATCTCATCTAAAGAAAAACAAACAAAAAGCATAGGTACCAAACACGGTAACACATAACCCAAAAAAAAAGGAATTACACACCAACATAAGTCCGACAAGTAACCGGATCCCCCATCACATCCCGAGGATTAAGGGGACGCTCCCCAAACAAATACCAAAGGATGGCAGCCACATCACGATCTTCTGCAAACAAGAACTTCTGAGTCACCCGCGTCAAAACGGAAGGCCCCGCACCGAAATTCCAATACGTCAGAAATCGGCGCTCCCCTTCCAACGTGAGCCAGAAGGGATGATGCCCCGTAGCAGGAGGCACCTTGAAGTACCCCCTTTTAAAACCATGAAAAGAGTCTGATAAACCCATATTTTATGATATATTTTATGCTTAATCTGAGTGATTTATTCAATCCTTCACCCACTTATTCATATTAATTGCATGATTTTACTTTCCCTTCCTTATTATGTGATGTATGTGAAAAACATGTTTCCTATGCTTAAAAATAATTATTTTGATTACCCTTTATTTCCATTCGATGCCGTGATTCGTGTGTTGAGTAGTTTCAGATCTTCTAAGGCAGGAATAACTTAAAGGATGGAAAAGAAACATACAAAAATGGAAGGAAAGCACAAAACAGAGTTTTTGAAGAAACTGGCAGCCACGCGATCGCATGGGCGACGCGGCCGCATGCCAGCGCGAAAAGGCATTGACGCGGCCGCATGACTGACGTGACCGCGTGACAAGGAAACTCCGAATGACGCGACCGCGTGACCCACGCGGACACGTGACAGAGGCCACGCACCAGAAATTGCAGAAAATGCTCATAGCAAATTCTGAAGCCCTTTTGGGCCAAATCCAAGTCCAGAAGGCATAGACCAGAGGTTATGAAGTGGGGGAATGCATCCATTCAAGAGGAGTCTCCAATTAGTTAGTTTTCCATGATTTAGATTTAGTTTTGAGAGGGAGATTCTCTCCTTTCTCTTTAGGATTAGGATTTAGATTTAGGATTTTATGCGCCTTCAGGATTATATCTTTTTATCAGGTTCAATATTCCTTTTTATTATTTTCCCAATTTTATTTATGAATTCTTCTATATTATAGATTACTCTTTGAATTAATGTTATTTGAGGTATTTCAGTTTATTATTGCTTTCTTTTATTTACATTATTGTTATTCCCATCTGAAGACATTTTTATTCCAGTAGATTTACTTTTCTCCTTTTGGTCTTGGTTAAGAAATCAGTAACTCAGGAGTTATCAAACTCAAACATGATTGATAATTGTTATCTTTGTTAATTAAATTGAACTTCAATAATCCCAATCTTTTCTTAGGAAATAAATAGGATCCGAAGATCAAACCAATTAATCCCTTGACCTTCCTTTGCCTTAGTAAAGGATAACAAAGTGGAATTAAGATTTAATTTTCATCATCATTGATAAGGATAGCTAGGATAGGACCTCTAATTTCTCATACCTTGCCAAAAGTTTATTTACAGTCATCTATTTATTTTACTTGCCATTTAAATTACTTGTTCTTCATTTACTTTAATTGCTAATTAAACCATTCGCTCCTCATTCTCAAAACCCCAATTTACAACCTCCATAACCAATAATAAGAACATACTTCCCTGCAGTTCCTTGAGAAGACGACCCGAGGTTTAAATACTTCGGTTATCAATTTATTTAGGGGTTTGTTACTTGTGACAACCAAAACGTTTGTATGAAAGGACTTTTGTTGGTTTAGAAACTATACTTACAACGAGGATTTATCTGCAAATTTCTAGACCACGCAAAAGTTCTCTCATCAGAGTCCTCATATAAACCGAAGACACGACGGTGAGGTTGAACCCTAAACGACATGTACCCCTTCTTATGCTTCCCCTCTTTAGTAGGCAAGGTGCATAACAAGAGGAACAGAAAAACGTTCACCGAAGCAGGGAGCTCCAGGAACTCGCATATAAGCTCAAAAGTCCGTATCGCCGCCCAGTTATTTGAATGCAACTGGGACGTCGCCACGGAACACCGACTCAACAACTGCTGAACAAAGGGTGAAAAGGGGAGCCGCACGCCAAGTCGGGTGCACATCGCCTCATACACCCACATCCAATCCGGAACGGTCGGCGAATCGAGATTGGTGTAACAAACCCTTTCGTCGACCCCGGGAAGGGCAAGCTCATAATGGTGCTCGGCGTCGCCACCTCAACAAACAGCTCCCTGATCGCGGAGCCGCTAAAGGTCCTCCTCCGTTATCCGCGACGGCGTTCCCAAAACATCACTAGTTACCCAGGAGTAAAGGGAGAGGACACCGCCGCCGGGATCACCGAAGCGCTCACACCCTTAGTCCGCCGGTGAGCCATACCTAAAACAGCGATGAGCACCATCATCAGCCAAACCGTGCGGCAAAAAGCGGTGGAGAAAAACCAAACAAACACCACTACCTACTGCCAACTACATAGTGGTGCTCATCCCCTCAAAAAATGAATCCCACTACCCTAAGAACAAAGACCATGATACAAACACAGGGCAGGGCCCTAATCCACACTAAAACAGATATAAAATAGAAATGCAGGAAGCAGGCAATACAGATTATAAGGGAAAAGAGGAAAAAGACCAATCTGATAATGCGAAGGTAAACTTCTAGAGCAGAAGCGTGACAGCAAAGAAGCAGAGAGAACACCAAAATGAGAAAAGAAAAAGAGAGGTTCGCAGAGTAGAAAGCAAAAGCAACCAAGAAATGAAACAAACAAGAGAAGAAGAGGTAAAAACCCAAAACGGTTTTAAAACGGCAAAAAGACAAAAATAGCCCCAAGAATAAACAAAACACGAAGGGGTAAAATTGGAAAGTAACCCAAGCGTCCCCTCGCAATAAATGCTCTCTCGGAAAAATAAAACTGACAGCACGCCTCAAGAAATGAAACGGGCACAGGAATGCGGAAAGTTCGCATCAATCAAAAGACACGAACTCCAAGGATGACGAACCTTAGCTAAACCGAGGTCCGACGCGCCGACACTCGGCGAAAGGCAAATCCGTCAACTAGAAGCTCTACTCCGACACACCGAAGAAGGCCGCCAACGGCCAAAATCGTATCCTCCAGCGACGGAGACCGACCTTGTTCGCTCCCCCACTGAGGGGGCAACTGTTACGGATCGGACCCACGGATTCCACATCTGGCATAACCTCTAAACCCGGTTACCCAGGTCCGAACCACATCACCCTTCCAGAAGGCCCAAAACCAGCCCACTGGAACTCCTAACCAATTTTCGAATTCAAACGTCTCCCTTATCTTAGACAAACAAGATAAGATAAGATAGCTACCATCACCTATAAATAGAGGACCCAGGTCCCTCCAGGTATTCATTTACTCTACACACCTTATACCTCTCAAATCCATTCTGACTTGAGCGTCGGAGTGTCTTTGCAGGTACCACCCCCCATTGCACCAGTCAGATAATCCGGCATCCGCCTCGACCCGCAAGTTCTCGATCCATCTCTCAACCCGTACCAGAGGCAAACAGTACAGGGATATTACCTACTTTTCTACCATAAATTTTATGATTCTATTCTTGATATGAAGTTTGACGAAAATCATTCAATCCATCAAAATGGGTCCTATATTGGAGAGGCCTTTATATCCTTATAAGACATGTTTTGTTCTTCTTTTGAATTGATGTGAGACTTCACTTTCTTAATGGGGCGAACATCTTTATTACCACATTAATCCAAGAATTGGTTCTGATACTATCTGTAACAATCCAACTTACTTACTTGGGATATTATCTATTTTAACATTCTAGTTCTTATAATTTTATTCTTGACAGAAGAATGAAAACTACTCATCCCATCAAAATGCATCCTATAAGGGAGGGGTCTCCCACCTTTATAAGGCATGTTACATTATCCTCCTCAATCTATGTAAGACTTTACAAAAAAAAAATTAAAATTCATCATTCTAAAATTAGAGTTCATTTTTTGAAATTTTAAAACTCTGCTCATGTAATTTTCACCCCACTCTCACAAGCTCTCTGCTACTTGAGATATATCTTTGATATAGTACGGTGAACATAAAAATTGCATAAATTTGTGAGTACTTCATGTTACAAGGTTTAGATTGAGTTTAGTAAGCTTTGCTTTTGTGGTCCAAGCCCAATTGTGACAAACACGCAAAGAAAAAATGACAAATTAGTCAAATTCAGAGACTTAAATTTTTTCATTGCATAATGTCAAAAATTCGCAAAGATGATGGCTCAAATCTCATCATTCCAAGTTCAAATTCCAAAGGCAAGCATGAACATTATGTATTACCAAAACTTTTTGTATCCTTGATAGGGCTGAATCGTAACTCCTGTGATGGGGAAAGGAGCGACAGAGGTGACTTTGGTATATTTGGAAATCGAAACCCTGAAGTCACTATTTATATTTGAGCATGGCACCCATTAAATCCTAAAATCCAAATAAAAATAATATATAAAAGTCCAAATAAAGATAGTATCTGGTTTTATTCTCATTTAATTTTAAATCAAAAGTAATTATGACTTATTCAATTTAGAATGCATAACAATAAATGAGATCACCGTTATATAAGTCATTTAATTTGAAATAGCATAATTTGTAATTATAATTAATATATGTATTACTCATAAACAAAATAGAAAATTAAATAATTTTTCAATAATTTTCCACTTGGGCTCTACATATATTACTTCTTGAGATAATCACATCTTATAAACTTTATGCGCGCATCTGAATGATATTTTCCTTATTACTTTAACAATTGGGTCTGTCGCATATATTAGTTATGGAATTACCACAGTTTTTATCACATTACTATCATGACTGAACCACGATGATCACCATACTAATATATTTAATGATATAGATCAAATTGGGATGAGTAATATGGAAATTACATGCCAAGTGATCTCGTGCATGTCTACTTCTGACTAGTCCAACTTTATAACTTTATTGAATCAAACACAAAATAAATATTACAAAATAAACGTTGCACATAACATGAAATAAATCGTCAACTTAATATTGCAAAAACATAACTCAATAGGATATATAGCATAAAATAAACTCCCATTAAACCAAAGCATCATATATATTGACAGCCATCCGAGCAGTGTGCTCATGAAAGACTTTAGGGGTCAATCCCTTGATTAATGGATCTGCTAACATATAATCTATTCCTATATGTTTTATGAAAATCTATTTTTCTTGAACTTCTCCTTGACAACTAAGAACTTGATGTCTATATGCTTCAATTTTGTCGAGCTCTTATTGTTGTTGGAGTATAATACTATTGACTTATTGTCAAAAAATATCTTCAATGGTCTTTCAATATCATCTACTATACGAAGCTCAATGACAAAATTTTACAACCATATGTCATGTTTGGATGCCTCAAAACAAGCAACGTACTCTGCCTCTATTGTTGAAGAAGCTACAAGATTCTGTTTGTTAGACTCTCATGCAATAGCTCCTCCAGCCAACATGAAGACACAGCCTAAGGTAGAGCGTCTACTATCTTGGCATCTTGCAAAATCAGAATCAGAGTATCTAATGATCTCCAAATATTCTAATCTCTAATAAGCAAGCATGTAATCCTTTGTTCTCTTCAGATAATGCATTACGCATTTAACAGTTATCCAATTATTCATGCTATGATTGCTCAAGTATCTACCCAACACTCCCATTATGAATGATATATCGAGACATGTGCAGACTTGAGCATGCATTAAGCTCCCTAGTGCTGATGCATAAGGTTTATCATGCATTGTTGTCCACTCAAGATCATTTTTGAGGCATTGTTTAAGACTGTACTTATCTCCTTTAGCTACGGGTGTATCCTGGTCTATATCTTTTCATGCCATATCTACTTAAATTTTTTTTGATATAGTTATTTTGTAATAATTCAAGAATACCTTGAAAGTGATTTCTTAATATTTCGATTCCTAATACAAAAGAGGCATCACTAAGATCTTTCATTTCGAATTTGTTCAATAGAAATTTCTTAGTTTCATGCAACAATCCTATATCGTTAACTCCCACTGAACTTGCGGTATAGACATTTATCTATAATATTTACTTCAATACCATACGAGATAATGACTTGATGAAACTTGTGATACCATTGACGGAAATCTTGTTTGAGATGATAGATAGATTTTTTTAACTTACAAACCATATATTTTGAATCGCCCGATACAAATTTTTTTTGTTGTATCATATACATCGTTTTATCAATGTCACATTGAGAAACACTGTCTTTACATTCATTTGATATAGCTCCAAGTCAAAATGAGTTACTAGTGCCATTATAGTTCTAAAAGGGTCTTTCGATGATAACAGAGAGAAAGTCTCTTTATCGTCTATGCCTTCCTTTTGAGTAAAGCTTTTAGTGACTAGATGAGCTTTATATCTCTCGACATTACCCTTCAAAACTCTTTTAATGTTAAATATCCATTTACAACCAATTAGTTTCACACCTTCAAGTAATTCTACGAGATCCCAAACGTCATTGTTTTTCATAAACTTTATCTCTTCTTTCATGGCATCGATCCACTTTTCAGAGTTAGAACTTTGCATGGCTTGAAGAAAATTGATTAGGTTATTTTCTATCAAACTAATATCATCCTCACGTTTTTAGAGATAGACTACATATTCATCTGAAATTGTGCTTCTTCTTTTTTTATTGGATCTCCTTAACGGTACTTATTTGAGGTTGTTAAGCTTGCTGTATAGGTTGGGATTGAGGAAAATTCTCATTATTCTCCTGTACTGTAGCAGTATCTATAGTAGGATTCTCATTGTGCTCTTGTACTGTAACTGCATCTTGAACAATAATAGGTATAAAGAATCATTGTCAATTACAGAATTCTCATCAAAAGCAAGCAACATTCCTAATATTTTCTTCTCCCTCCCCCCAAGCTCAACAACCTCAAAAAATCTCATATTTTCCGTTTCAAAAATAGACCTTGATGCATAATTGTTAAACTTGTACCCTCGTGAATGCTCAGCGTAACCAACAACGTAGCAACTAAATGTTCTTGAGTCCAATTTTTTTCATGCAGCCTATAAAGCCACGCCTCAACTAGACATGTTCAAATGTGTAAATGCTTTATACTGGGCCTTTTTTCAGTCCATATTTCATAAGGGATTTTTTAATTACTTTTCTTGGAACCTTATTAAGGATATACACTGTCGGTCTTTAAGGCTTCTCCCAGAGTGATTCAGGTAAAGAAAAGTGACTAATCATACTTCTCACCATATTCTTAAAAGTTCAGTTCTTTCGCTCTACAACACCATTCATAATAGGTTTGCCTGGATGGTGTATTGCGAAACAATACTGCACTCCTCTAGAAAAAGCACAAATGACCAGGGACATTGCTTACCTGAACCGTCATATCTTCTGTAGTATTCACCACCACAATCAGATTTGATAGCTTTAATTTTCTTCCTAAGTTGAAGTTCAACTTCAACTTTGAAAGACTTGAAAACATCAAAGGTTTGGAACTTTTCATGAATTAAATATAGATACCCATAACGAGAGTAATTATCTATGAACGTAATAAAATACCGTTGTGCATTTCAAGAGACAGTAGAAAATGTGCCACATATATTGTTATGTATCATCAGTTCTAAGACATCTTTAACTCTCTCGGCACCTAATTTCTTTTTATTTGTACTTTTTTTTCCTTTATGCACTCAATGCAGACTTCAAAGTTTGCCAAATTTAGGGGTCCAAGAACCTCATCCGACACCAGCCTATGAATTCTATGTTTAGAGATATGACCTAAGCGTTTGTACCATAATGATGCCGAATTCTCATTTAGTTTTTGTTTTGTAATTGTTTGCAGTATTTCATTATTATATGAATTTAAATTAAGCCTATATAGATTATGCATCAAATGACCATAGCAAATATTATTCGAATTATAAAAAAGACTGACTTTATTATTTTCGAACAAACAAAATAACCCAATTGTCCAAACGAGAAACAGAAACTAAATTTTGCCTAAACGCGGTACATAAAATGTCTCAAACAAATCCAAGTAAAATCTACTCGTAGAACATAATTTAAAGGTTACTATAACTTCGACTATAACTATATTGTTGTCTATCACATAAATGTATCTTTCAGCATCACTTGGCGGTCAACTCCACAGACAACCCTGCGTAGTAACACTTACATGAGTAGTAGCAGCAGAATCTATCCACCAAGTATCAACAGGTGCACAACTTAAACTAGTTTCTTAACAAACAAAAGTAAGAATCATACCCTTTTTTATATGTTAGGTGACATATTTGGTACAATTCTTCTCCATGTGTCCTACATTCTTACAGAAAAAACAGGTTGAAACTTGATCCTATTTCTTATTCTTTTTCTGCTAGGAAGGTGCATCCACAATAGTATCACGCTTTTTTTTTATACTGAGAAGATGAAACCATATGAGCACTTTCAGTCTTATCTTGCTGTAGCTTCTCTTCTTCTTGCACATAGTGAGATATAAGCTCACTTAGGGATCAAGTGTCTTTCAGAATGTTATAAGTCACTTTGAATTGTTCAAAGTGTGCAGGAAGAGAGATCAAAATAAAATGTACAGGTAAACTCACAGGGTAAATTATATTTTTTGTCTTTAAAGTTTGCCAAAAATTTTAAAAATACTCCTAA
Source organism: Arachis ipaensis (assembly GCF_000816755.2). Lineage (NCBI taxonomy): Eukaryota > Viridiplantae > Streptophyta > Magnoliopsida > Fabales > Fabaceae > Arachis > Arachis ipaensis. Next base: position 22,026,973 of record NC_029791.2, on the reverse strand, counting down.
GTTCTATTTTATTTTAATTTTGTCCAAAAAATTTTCGATTTGCGTCAAATATACTACTGATATCTAAATTTTCAAAAAACTTAAGACTGATACAGTAATAATGTATGACAACTATCTCTGGTCTACTTGTATTGATGGTTGTTCTTATAAAATTATTACTGAATTAGTCCTAAAATTTTTAAAAAATTAGCCA
>NC_029791.2:22018173-22026108 GCF_000816755.2 Arachis ipaensis | reverse complement strand
ATATTTTGTTACAAATAAAAAAATTTTACAATAAAATTAAAACAAAATAAAATTTAAAAATATTTTTAAAATTTTTAACAAATTTTAAAGATAAAAAATATTTTATCCTTAAATTTAACAGCCATATTGTGTGACAAGACTTAATAAGGAGCCCTCGAGCTTTTTCTAGTCACTTCTGTAAAAAATTAAAAATCAAGTAGTACATGTCCTCACAAAATCACTTGCTCTTGGACCCTTCTCTTCGTTTCATTCCAAGTATGACATTGATAGACTTTTATATGCCAAATTTGAGGGAGAATGTTGATAGATGAAGACACAGTTAATTTAAGAAAAAAAGTATGTTGATAGATGAAGACACATAGTTAATTTAAGAAAAAAATTCACTTTTTTTTAGTGGTGTTAAAATAATATTTTTTTCTTTTTTTATTTGTAAAATATACACCCATTTCTTCTATAAAATTAAAACAGTATATACTTTAATCTGTTTGATGAATTTCTCAATAATTATTTGTCTTCTTGAATAATTAATTTGTCATAACCATTATTTAGTGTAATTTATTTTAAAAAAAATTATCCAAATAATTTTAATTATTATCTTCTATCTTCTACTATCTTCTATTAATATTTTTCCCTTTTAAAGTCACCAACAAAACCTAAAAAGACCAAAGCTCCATCCCTTCTTTCTCTCCCACACGCAATAAATAAAAAGAGAACCTCAGAAGAAGTAACTGAGTGACGTCTGTCATCTCTCTCTGGTGTCTCCCGTCACTCAACCCAGAAACCCCACCACCTAACATTATTAGGGTTAAACCCCATATCCTCCTACAAATTACAGAACTCTCGTCCTCTGCGGTGTTTTCCGGTGCTTTCGATTCCTACGAACGAGATATCTCCGACAGTTTCTCGGCGGATAGTGCTCTTGCTTGGACTCTTGAGAGATCCAGAATACATAGTTCGTCCAATGAGCAAGAGACGTGATGATAAGGTAAATCTTCTGACACCCGAAGAACACTTTAAATTTTTGCCCTAACCGTTGCATTCTCAACACATTCTTCTGTTCACTCTTTTTTCTTTTGCTTTTCTTCTCATTTTTTGGTGGCTTGCCTTTCGATAATTTTATCAACTACAGTTTTGGATTCTGAAAATATCGAGTGAGTACGTTTATGTGAATATGCTGAGTTCAAGTATCCTTTATGATTATTTTCTTCCTAAAAGTAACATTTGTGTTTGTCTGACATGTTGTTAGATATTAATATGAACCAATAAAAGATATTGTCATATATTTGGACATGCATGTATCATTCAAGAAAACTTTGGTTCTCAATTTAAAAGGAAAGAAAAAAATATTTGATTTCCATAACAAGGCATGTTTCATACTTGGTTGAGTGCAACATCTCATTCTTATTAACTTCTTCTTTTCTTTTCTTTTTTTATATGCTTTTTGTTACCAGGTTTTGAAGTGTGGATAAGAGTTAATTTTGCTGATCATTTTGATTATTAAGCCACATTTAAGGTAACATGCTAAAATATAACATAATAACATGATAGAAGTTTAAATGATAATAATAGAAAACTATTTTTTTTATTAATTTTTTTTACCGGTTAATTAATTCTGTTTAATTCACGTTGTATTGGCCGTGTCAAATTCACTAATTTCGTATTACTATGTTGTATCCAATAAGAAAAAATATTGAACAAATAATTTAATACATTTTTAATGCTATAAAAAAAATAATCCTAAAGATAGTAGTAAGTTACTAATTTGCAACTATTAGGCACCTTATTAGTCAAAAACTTACACTGACACTTCTCAGGTATCTCTAAGTCCCAATACTCTCTAGACCTGCTAACACTCTTGCTGACTTAGGCATCGGAGTGTCTTTGCAGGTACCACCCCCCACTCTTTCGCACGCGCAAGTCGGACGGAGGGCACCGAGTTGCGGATCCACTTGGAATCCTCCTCATTCATACGTTTGGGCCAACCAGCACCGTCCAGCCCATTAATCTCCGGTTACCCATCGTAACATTGGCGCCGTTACCGGGGACCCGAGAGATCAACCAGTGTTGGCAGATAGATCCCCTGAAGAGGGTCATGTAGAGACAGATTCTGAACAAGAGAATCTAAACACCGGAAATAATGAGGCAGACTTGACCCTTCACCAGGAAGCCAATGACCAACACAGGGAAGGCACTTCCGGAATAAAAAATCCGAAGGTGAATTCTTCAGAAGGGCGCGAATAAGAGAAAGAGGGACCATCCCATGCAACTGAGCTCATGGGATTAGTCCACAGTCGCCTCGAACAGTTAGAACAGGAACGAGAGCGACAAAAGGAAACTGAAAAGAACCTAAAAGAGGAGATGGAGTGACGAAAAGAGTTAGAAAGAAAACTCTTAAAGTTAGAATCCTCCCTCAAAGGTCAGAACTCCCGTGACGGCAGAGAAGAGTCGCCCCTAGGAAGGGAAGATCTTTTTAGTGAGGACATAATGAGGGCAAAAGTTCCGAGAAACTTTAGAAGCCCCGATATGGACCTCTACGACGGAACCACTGATCCGAAGCATCATTTGAGCAATTTTAAAAGTCGGATGTATCTGGCTGACGCTTCTGATGCTACGCGATGCAAAGCTTTCCCGACAACCTTGTCGAAAGCGGCGATGAAGTGGTTTGACAGCCTCCCCCCAAGGTCGGTTACCAGTTTTGAAGACCTCTCAAGGAAGTTCTTGATGAGGTTCTCTATCCAGAAAGACAAAGTAAAACATGCACCAAGCCTCCTGGGAATAAAGCAGGAGGTCGGAGAATCCTTACGAGCCTATATGGAAAAGTTCAACAAAGCATGTTTAGAGATTCAAGACCTACCCACAGAGGCAGTCATAATGGGGTTAGTCAATGGGCTTAGAGAAGGTCCCTTCTCACAGTCCATATCCAAAAGACACCCCATCTTTTTAAGCGATGTGCAAGAAAGAGCTGAAAAGTACATCAACATGGAGGAAAATGCTAAGCTGAGAGACCTGAGTTGGCGACCCGGGCACCCTCCCTCAACAAAAGAGAGGGAGAGGGAAACCAAGAAGAAGGAAGAACTCGGTCTCGATAGACCAAGGAAATATCACTCTTATACTCCTCTAAAAGTCTCCATAGTGGATGTATACAGAGAGATTTGTAATACTGAAAGGCTGCCACCCCCAGACCCATTAAAAATAAAAAAGGGGGGGAGCCGCAGCGACTACTGTGAGTACCATAAGATATATGGTCACTCCACAAACGACTGCTACGACCTTAAAAATGTGATAGAAAAGCTGGCTAGGGAAGGTCGGCTCGACAGATATCTCATAGAAAGGTCGGATAGTCATGGGAAGAGAAAGCGAGATGATACGGATAGAAGAGACCCACCACCGCAGACTCCGGAGAGACATATCCACATGATCTCAAGAGGGTTCGCGGGAGGGGGACTCACCAAATCCTCTCGCAAAAGGCATCTCAAGAGAGTCTACCAGGTCAGAGGAGAGTCATCCGACCTCCCTACCATTTCATTCACGAAAGAAGATGGGCAAGGAATAATCCCTGGACATGATGATCCAGTGGTAATAACTATGATCCTGGCGAATGCCCACCTCCATAGAACCCTAGTGGACCAAGGAAGCTCAGCGGGCATCCTTTTTAAGCCCGCTTTTGATAAACTAGGGTTGGATGAGAAAGAGTTGAGAGCTTACCCCGACACCTTATACGGATTAGGCGACACGCCAATAAAGCCACTGAGATTTTTGCCCCTCCACACCACTTTTGGAAAAGGGGAAAAATCAAAAACTCTGAGTATAGACTTCATAGTCATCGATGTAGGGTCAGCATATAATGCTTTAATCGGCAGAGCTACCCTTAATCGACTCGGAGCGGTGGTATCCACTCTCCACCTTTGTAAGAAATTCTCGACCTCAGCGGGGATAGCAACGGTAAGGGGGGACCAGAAATTGGCAAGGAAATGCTACAATGAAAGCCTAAACCTGAGGGAAAAGGGCCGAGAAGTCCACACAATAGAGCTCGGAGGTGCAAGGGTTAGGGAAGAGCTACGACCACAGCCAAGAGGAAAAACCAAAGAGATACAGGTCGGCGAAGAAGAAGGGAAAGTCACTCACATAGGAGCTAACCTAGGGGAAACCCTAAAACAAGGGTTGACTAAGCTCCTAAGAGATAACTCCGATCTCTTCGCCTGGAAGGCCTCCAACATGCCCGGAATAGACCCCGAGCTCATATCCCACAGGCTTTCGGTCTACTCGGGGTCCCGACCTGTACAACAAAGAAGACGCAAGCTCGGCCCGGAACGAGCCCTGGTAGTAGAAGAGCAAGTACGGGCACTCCTAGAATCCGGCTTCATCAGAGAAGTCAAGTACCCAACATGGCTAGCCAATGTAGTGCTAGTCAAAAAATAAAATGGCAACTGGAGAATGTGTGTCGACTATACCGACTTAAATAAGGCCTGTCCCAAGGACCCTTATCCACTGCAAGCATTGATACCCTAGTAGACTCCAGCTCGGGGTATCAATACTTATCATTCATGGACGCCTACTCGGGGTATAACCAAATCCCGATGTATGTGCCAGACCAGGAGAAGACATCATTCATCACACCCAGAGCTAATTTCTGCTACGTGGTCATGCCATTTGGATTGAAAAATGCAGGGGCCACATACCAGAGGTTGATGAATAAGGTGTTCGCCTCTCACCTGGGAAGCCTAATGGAAGTATACGTCGACGACATGTTGGTGAAAACCGAAAAAGAAGTCGACCTCTTGTCAGATCTCTCACGAGTCTTCGACACCATAAGGTTACACGGGATGAGACTAAATCCCGCAAAGTGTGCCTTTGCGGTAGAGGCAGGAAAATTTCTAGGGTTTATGCTGACACAAAGAGGGATCGAAGCAAATCCCGATAAGTGTAGAGCTATCCTGGAGATGAAAAGCCCGACTTGTTTAAGAGAGGTCCAACAACTGAATGGCCGACTTGCAGCCCTCTCCAGATTTTTGGCAGGATCAGCACTAAAATCCCTTCCGCTGTTCTCCTTATTGAGAAAGGGATGTCAGTTCGAATGGACTCCTGAATGCGAGGAGGCGTTCTAGGAGTTCAAAAGATTCTTGAGCCAACCTCCTATTCTAACTCGACCTGTAGCTGGAGAAGACCTCGTCCTATACCTATCTGTAGCAGACAAGGCTGTCTCATCGGCCCTGATAAGAGAAGACGAGGCCGGTCAGCATCCAGTGTATTTCATCAGTAAAGTTCTACAAGGCCCTGAGCTAAGGTACCACAAACTAGAGAAGTTTGCCTACTCCTTAGTAGTAGCCTCACGAAGACTACGGCCTTACTTTCAAGCTCACACAATAAAAGTCCGCACGAACCAACCCATGAAGCAAATCCTCCAAAAGACGGATGTTGCAGGGAGAATGGTTCAATGGGCAATAGAGCTCTCCGAGTTCGACTTGAAGTATGAAACTCGGATGGCGATTAAAGCCCAGTGCCTCGCCGACTTTATTGCAGAATATGTAGGAGACCAAGAGGAGAAACCAACTACATGGGAACTCTATGTAGATGGATCCTCAAACAAAATAGGAAGCGGTGCAGGCATAATACTGGTGGATGAAAGAGGAACCCAGATAGAGGTCTCCCTCAAATTTGAATTCCCGGCTTCAAATAATCAGGCAGAGTATGAAGCCTTGATTGCTGGATTGAAGCTGGCGGAAGAAATCGGTGCTACAAAGGTGATGATATACAGCGACTCACAAGTGGTGACCTCCCAGATAAGTGGAGAGTATCAGGCAAAGAACCCAAATATGAAAAAGTACTTGGAAAAAACTCTGGAACACCTTGGGCGCTTATGTCAATGGCCTTGCACTCTCTTTTTGGGTTCTCTTCTGTATTACTTGGGAGAGTACTAGGAGGGATTTCAGTGATTCTTTTACTCAGCTGGCCCACTTGTGCTTCCAAATTTCTAATGGAAGACCTAGTTTCATTCATGAAACTTACAGTGGCCTTAGATAGATCAGAGACTAGATTTGCTAAATTAGAAGCATTTTGTTCAGAGTTCTCTGTCTGTTGCTGAGTGGATGATGGAAAAGGCTTGCTATTGCTAAACCTGTTTCTTCCACCATTATTAAAGCCTTGTTGGGGCTTTTGATCCTTTCATGAGAAATTTGGATGATTTCTCCATGTTGAGTTATAGGTGTTTCCATAAGGTTCACCTAAGTAATTTACCTCTGCTATTGCAGGGTTCTCATGATCATAAGCTTCTTCTTCAGAAGATGCCTCTTGAGTACTGTTGGATGCAGCTTGCATTCCATGCAGACTCTGAGAAATCATATTGACTTGCTGAGTCAATAGAGAGTTCAGGCTGTCTTTGGGTTGAGAATTCAACCATAATCTAGCTCTGTCTCTTACAGCAAAAGGGAAAAGCATGAGCCTGTAGACTTCAGGATCTACTCCATTAGTCTTAACAGTATCACATATCTGCAAGAATTTAGTTAAGAACTGAAAAGGATCTTCAGATGGAAGTCCATGAAACTTGCAGTTTTGCTGCATCAGAGAAACTAATTGAGGTTTCAGCTCAAAGTTGTTTGCTCCAATGGCAGGAATTGAGATGCTTCTTCCATGTAAATTGGAATTAGGTGCAGTAAAGTCACCAAGCATTTTCCTTACATTATTATTATTTTCGGTTGCCATCTCCTCTGCCTGTTCAAAAATTTCTGAAAGGTTATCTCTGGATTGTTGTAATTTAGATTCTCTTAATTTTCTTTTTAGAGTCCTTTCAGGTTCTGGATCTGCTTCCACAAGAATGTTCTTATCCTTGCTCCTGCTCATATGACAAAGAAGAAGGCACAGAAAAGTAATAATAATAATAGAGATCCTTTATACCACAGTATGGGGATCCCTGTGTGAGTGGAAGAAGAGGGGGGGACAAAGAATGTAATATAATGGAAGAAACACAACTGTGAGGTTGGAAGAGATGTGAGATGAGATGTTAGGATATGAATGAATAAATAAATAGAATAAGATGAGAGAGAAGGAGAGAATTTTCGAAAATTATTTTTGAAAAGGAGTTAGTGATTTTTGAAAATAGTTTTTGAAAAAATGTTAGTGATTTTCGAAAATTAAGATTTAAAAATTTGAAAATTAAATTAATTACTAAATTAAAAGAAATTTTGAAAAAAGGGGGAGGATATTTTCGAAAAATGAGAGAGAGAGAGAGTTAGTTAGGTAGTTTTGAAAAAGTTAAGAAACAAACAAAAAGTTAGTTAGTTAGTTGGAACAAATTTTAAAAAGATGAGAAGTTAGGAAGTTAGAAAAGATATTTTGAAAAGATATTTTTGAAAAAGATAAGATAAGAAGATGTTTTTGAAAAGATATGATAGGAATTAGTTTTGAAAAAGATTTGATTTTTAAAATCACAATTAATGACTTGATTCATAAGAAATCACAAGATATGATTCTAGAACTTAAAGTTTGAATCTTTCTTAACAAGCAAGTAACAAACTTCAAATTTTTTGAATCCAAACATTAATTGTTTATGTTATTTTCGAAAATTTGGTATAAAAATAAGAAAAAGATTTTTGAAAAATATTTTTGGAATTTTCGAAAATAACTAATAATTTTGAAAAAGATTTGATTTTTGAAAAAGATTTTGAAAAAGATAAGATTTTCAAATTGAAAATTTGATTTGACTCATGAGAAACAATTTGATTTTCAAAAATTTTTGAAAAAGTCAATCCAAATTTTCGAATTTGATGAGAGAAAAGAGGAGAGATATTTTTTGATTTTTTGAATTTTTTTTTATGAAAACATGAAAATTATGCAATGCATGAAATTTTAAGATCAAAAAAATGAATGCATGCATGAATGATATGAGTGTCAAGATGAACACCAAGAACATTATGAAGATCATGATGAACATCAAGAACA
>NC_029791.2:22012785-22018166 GCF_000816755.2 Arachis ipaensis | reverse complement strand
AAGAAAGCTCCAGTCCAAAACACTAGACATGGCCAATGGCCAGCCAAGCTTCAGCATTTAACACCAGAGTATATTGCTCTTTATAACAAATTGCAAGCCTCAGTCCAAATAAATTTAGACATGGCTTTACAGCCAGCCAGGCTTTACATGCTCCATGAAACACTAGAATTCATTCTTAAAAATCTTGAATAAAATTTTTGAAAACATTTTTAAATTTTTTTTTTCAAAAACAGATGAAAAATTTCTTTGAAGATATTTTTGAAAAATTTTTGAAAAGAAAACAAAACGAAAAGAAAATTACCTAATCTGAGCAACAAGATGAACCGTCAGTTGTCCAAACTCAAACAATCCCCGGCAACGGCGCCAAAAACTTGATGCACGAAATTGTGATGTCCAGGCTCGAACAATCCCTGGCAACGTGAGCAACTTGGTGCGCGTGATCGTGATTACACACTCATAATTGGTCACAACTTCGATACAACTAACCAGCAAGTGCACTGGGTCGTCCAAGTAATACCTTACGTGAGTAAGGGTCGAATCCCACGGAGATTGTTGGTATGAAGCAAGCTATGGTCACCTTGCAAATCTCAGTTAGGTAGATATAAATGGATAATGGTGTTTTCGAATAATAAATAATAGAATAGGGATAGAGGTACTTATGTAAATCATTGGTAGGAATTTCAGATAAGCGAATAGAGATGCTTTTCGTTCCTCTGAACCTCTGCTTTCCTGCTATCTTCATCCAATCTGTCTTACTCCTTTTCATTGAATTTAACATAAAAACTAATGAAAACATCCCTAAAAGTAACTAGATCCTACTAAAAACATACTAAAAACAATGTCAAAAAGCGTATAAATTATCCGCTCATCAGGCGCTTTACAGAAACCGAGGTCAAACACATAACTCGGGATCTAAATAGCAGATCAGACGCCCTATCCAAGTTAGCAAGTACCAAGCCAGGAGGGAATAACAGAAGCCTGATCCAAGAAACTCTCCAGGAACCCTCCGTGGTACAAGAAGAAGGCAAGCAAGAAGTCCTTGAGGTAGTCGGACTAAACCTCGGATGGATGAACCCCTTGGTCGAATACATGAAGTTCGACATCCTTCCCAAGGAGGAAAAAGAGGCTAAGAAAATCTGTAGGGAAGCACAATACTACACCTTGGTGAAAAATATTCTCTACAGGAGGGGGATATCAACACCGTTGTTAAAGTGCGTACCGACCTCAAAAACCACCGAGGTGTTAGAAGAAGTCCATAGTGGGATCTGCGGAAATCATCTCGGAGCAAGGTCATTAGCCAGGAAAGTGATCCGAGCTGGATTCTACTGGCCGATCTTGCAGAAATATGCGACCGAATTTGTGAAAAAGTGTCAACCGTGCCAGATGCACGCAAATTTCCACGTGGCTCCCCCGGAGGAGCTCATCAGCATCACTTCTCTATGGCCCTTTGCGAAATGGGGAATGGATTTGTTAGGTCCTTTTTCCCAGGTGCCAGGACAAGTCAAATACCTGATAGTGGGGATAGATTACTTCACAAAATGGATAGAAGCAGAACCATTGGCCACCATCACCGCACAGAGAAGTCGGAGGTTCCTCTACAAAAATATCATCACAAGATATGGGATACCCTATTCCATTACTACAGATAATGGAACCCAGTTCACCGACTCTACCTTTAGAAGCCTAGTAGCCAGTATGAAAATCAAACACCAGTTCACCTCGGTAGAACACCCGCAAGCCAATGGACAAGCTGAGGCAGCCAACAAAGTCATACTGGCAGGGCTAAAGAAAAGGCTACAAGATGCAAAAGGAGCCTGGGCTGAAGAGCTCCCACAAGTGCTATGGGCCTACAGGACGACCCCCCAATCCGCCACTGGAGAAACACCCTTCCGACTAGTTTATGGGGTAGAAGCCATGATCCCAATAGAAGTCAACGAGCAAAGCCCAAGAGTGATTCTCCATGACGAGATCGGAAATATACAGGGACACAAAGAGGAGCTCGACTTGCTCCCCGAAGTCCGAGAAAAAGCCCAGATAAGAGAAGCAACGTTGAAGCAAAGGATGGCTACAAGATACAACAAAAAAGTCATTCGAAGAGCATTCACCCTAAGTGACTTGGTCTTGATCAGAAATGACATTGGAGTCAACAAATCAGGGGAAGGAAAGCTCGCTGCAAATTGGAAGGGACCATACAAAATCAATGAGGTCTTAGAAAAAGGCTATTATAAAGTGACCGACCTGGACGGCACCGAGTTACCAAGGTCGTGGCATGCTTGTAATATGAAAAGGTACTATAGCTAAAAGCGAACTCTACTCCCTGATGTACTCTTTTTCCCAACTTCATGATTTTTTCCCAAAACCAAAGGGTTTTTTACAAATATCTCTTAAATTCCTTTGTTGTTTTCTCTTTCTACGAAACGCGCCGACTTAAGCTCGACAAAACGTGAAAATTCCATGAACCGACCTAGATGGTCGTCAAGATAAAACGACGAGGTACAAGTCGGTGTAAAGAGGTTATAAAAGGTGATCGTAAGAAACTCGGAAATATTCTGACTCATAAGTCGAAGTGAAAAGACCGAGTAGAAATAGAAAACGAATCGCAAAAATAACCTAAGTCATGAAAACTCAATAAAACAAAATTGAGTGCGAGGAATAAACAAAAGAGATCAAAAAACCCAGGAAAATATCAGAAAACTGTCCTTAAAATCCTTAAAACAAAAAAGGTGCAGAAAGACAGACAAGCCAAAGAAAGGGTTTTTCCTTTAGAAAAAGATCAAGGGGAGTTCGAAAAGTCACTATCAAAAAGCATGCACACATAAAGTAACTTAAAAATCCTTATCCAAAAAAGGGTACTTATTTTAACTTAAACCCTTATCAAAAAGGGGTATTTTTTGTTTACGGCCTTAAAAGGCCAGAAAGAAATTGTTCAACAAACAAACATAAAGAGTTTTAAAAAGGGGGGACCCACAGGCCGGGCCCCCATATAGCCAACGAAATTATTTTTTCAAAGGAAGAAGAGACGGATCACCACCACCAGAGTCAGAAGGAGCACCACCAGGACCAGGAAGAGAGGCATCCATAGGAGAGGAAGTTGGAGGAACATTAGAAGAACTCGGAGCGTCTTTAGGGCGAGGAGGGGACTCTATGATCCTCTGCCCCCGAGTCTTCAATTCTGACTCAGAAATAATTACGGGGACATGGGGATCCACAATGGCACCGTCAATAACAACTTTATCAGGATCTAAAGGAGAAAGGTCCAAGTCAGGAGCAATGACTCCGACCTGCTCCTTAAAGACCATCCAAGCTTCCTCGGCGCCATCAGCAATGGAGTCCTCCAACTCGGCATAGGCCTTCCGAAAATTCAGCAGATCATTCTTCACAGCCACAAGATCTTCAAATAATTTTTGATAGCTGCCCTGCGCTGTCTTCCTCAAGTCTACCTCCATGTTGCATTGGGCTTGCAACTTCCTCCCCTTCTCTCGGAGATTATCTCTCTCCTCCTTCAGTTTGGCGACTTCCTCCTTCAACTCCCTCTCATGCTCTTGATATATACGAAGTCTTCCTTCCAGCTCCTCGACCCTCGAGGTCATTCCTAAAGAGCTGAGAGGAGCCTTCTCAAAAATATCCAAGAGTTTGCCACAAACTCCCGCCGCCTTGAGACTCTCCTCAACCAGAGTGGTAAGGTGGTGACGAACAGACACATCATCCATGCTTATACGAGCATGGGGGTAGATGTTCTTTCGGACGAATGCAAGAGCATCCGCCTTTACCTCACCAGAAGAGCCAGACTCTAAGGTCTTGTGCTTCTTATTCTCTGGCTCAGGAGAAGGTCGGGCAGAGGGGGGCGGCTGAGAGGAAGCAGAAGAAGAAATCACAATGGGCTGGGAAGGAGTCCCAACATTTCGAAGAGGAGGAGGAGGAGAGATAACCGCCCGGGTGCCACCAGTCCTGGCGCGAGACCTTGCTTTAGCCTCCTGAACTCTCTGGTAAGACTCCTGAGCGTTTGCCTTCGCCATCTCTGAAAAAACAATATATAATAGATTAAGACAAGTCGGGAAGGCCAATCAGACAAGTCGGTAACCTAACAAACAAATAAAAGCTACCTAGCTGCGCCTGGACAAAGGTCGGGGACCCCTGGAGAAACTTTTTAGTGTCCAAATATGGGGCCCTCCCCCACACTTCTCGGAGGAACCCCACAATGGCTGCTTATACCTCGTCCAGGTCGTCCAGACTATATTTCTCGCAGGGGGAGGCCTCCAGCCAGTATAAAGGAAATCGGGGAGAAGAATTATCATCCAGAAAAAAGGGGTGGTGACCCTCTATAGCTTGAACTTTGAAAAAATAATTTTTAAAGTCATGGAAGGATTCGTCAAAAAGGGTAAAAACTCTCCGACCCTGTATGGCTCGGAAAGACACCCACTGTTGCTTATTGTTCAGCCCACTGAAAGGTTTGGTCATATGAAAGAGATAGAAAAAAATCTTCAAAGAGGTCGGGAACTCCAAAGCTTGGCTAATAAATTGATAAATTTTCAAAAAACCCCAAGAGTTGGGGTGAAGCTGGGTAGGGGCAACTCGACAGTGATGCAAAACAGACATCTCAAAGTTTGAAAAAGGAAGAAAAACACTCAAACGGGTGATCATGCACTCATACATAAAGAAAAAATGAGGGGCCGCCTCATTGGCCCTCCCAAAGCAAACCCGGTCTTCAGGACCCGGGACTACCAACTCATACTTCGGCTCGTCCTCCTCAGAAGTGCAAATTCTATGGTGAGTACGAAGATGGGTGATAAAATCAGTATCGACCGAGGGTTCCTCCCCTAGAATCGTGACATCAACCCACTGAGAAAGGACATATACGGAAGCCATTTCTTTTTCTTAAAAAGATAACAAAAACCTACAAGGGAAAAAGAAAAGAAAAATAAAAAACACGGTCTCTAAAGGGAGGGAATGCGGAACTAAAGTCTACAAACCAACCTATCTACAAAATAAAGGCGTGCAAATAGAAAAGCATGTTCCAAAAAGAACTAACCTTTATCTGAAAATGAGGGTTGGAGGAAACGAAAGCCTTCGAAGACACAAGAATGCAGCACGAACGAATGAAGGGAAAATTTGAAAAATCGCAGAAACGAAACAATGAAAAAGAGGGAAAGTATTTATAAGTACGTTAGGGACACAATGGTAAAAACGGGGTAGTCATTAAAGACGCACCGTTACCAAGGCCATTAATCCCTACGCACATCCCTAACGGACACGACGCTTGATTAGACGTAACTGTCAGAACCAAAAGGTCACGAAAAGTCACGTTGGTTTCGGACCATCACGTCGGTCCTCCAACACGTCGGCTACAATCCCGAGTAGTATACTCGAACCCAAATCTTAAA
>NC_029791.2:22010611-22012409 GCF_000816755.2 Arachis ipaensis | reverse complement strand
AAATTTTTATTTTTATCATTAAATTTTGCTTACCAAAATATCCTTTAATAAATTATTCTTTTATTAATTAAATTATATTTTTTTTAAAATTTAATAATTATATAATTTTTTTTTCTAAAATACCCTTCAATAAGTTTTTAATTATTAAATTATAATTTTACCAAAATTTTCGTTAACATTTTTTTATATTTTACTATTAATTTTTTGATATCTATATATATTATTTTAACATTAAATAAAAAATTTTAGTAAGATTATTTTTCAATATCAATATATATTAATTGTTATACATATTAATAGTGGTAAGATTTTTTTATTTAATGTTAAAATAATATATATTGATATCGAAAAATTAATAGTAAATATAAAAAAATTGTTAATAAAAATTTTGGTAAAATCATAATTTAATAATTAAAAAAATTATTGAAGGATATCTTAGAAAAAAATAATTTAATTATTAAATTTTTTTAAAAATATTTTCATAAAAATACAATTTAATTAATAAAAAATAATTTATTAAAGAGTATTTTGGTAAGCAAAATTTACTGAAAAAAAAAATTTTTTGTTAAAGGGTATTTTTGTAAAAAATAATTTATTTTTTCTTAAAAAATAGATAAAGTTAACATTAGTTAATACAAAAAATTTAAAATGGATTAAAGATAAGATTTTTTTTAAAAGTTATAAAAAAGAGGAATGTATATTTTATAAATAAAGGGAAGAAAAATGTCATTTTAGTATCTCTCAATAGAGGAGAGTGAAATTTTCTCATAATTTAAACATATTGTAAAGTAGTATATAAGAGAAGTTTATATCATAAAAGAATTTAAGATTTATTTTTCTAAAAGAATTTATTTTCTGAAAATTCTAAAATTCTGCTTATGCGATCTTTACCTCATTTTCATGCTCTGTGCAATTTGAGACAAATTTGCAAATTATTATTACAAATATGAATATTTTGAAATAATTTTAAAAATACGCTAAATAGGTAAATACAAAGCTCCAACATACTCTACTTTTATAATAATTGTACAAATTAATAGTTGTACATATTAGTTGTTTATGTAACGTATGAAATTGTGATATGATTTGTTATGAGTTTCCCCTATAGAAGATTCGATTTCCTTCAAAGTCAATATTATCGTAGCATTTAAGAGAAAGTTTGGCAGTATTTCGTGCATTTAATTTGCATTTTCAACGTAGGAATAGTGGGTAGGGAGAAGAAATTAGGACGGAATTTGGGGGGAAAAATGGCTTTGTTGCTATTAAATTGATTTAAATTAAATAATTAATGTATAATATGTATGGAAAAATAATGTATCTACTAGAAGATAAAATGTAACGTGACGTATGTGAGACTAGTCTAATAGTACTATTTTTGTGTATGCATATATGTTTATAAATGCTCTTGATTACAACGTAAATATATATGGACAGTGAAACAATAAAAACAAGGTTTAATCATTATATAGTTAATTTCCAAGCTCTAGGTCAGTAAATTTCTTTTGTAGGGTTGGTTTTCGTCAGCACGTGCGTACTTACATGATACTTAATATAGAAGCAATTATATTCACATTAATAATATACTAGCTAGCTATTATTGCATGACAAAAGGTTGTATACCTTATACATATGCGCATCAAGATATTATTGTTATTGTTTTAATAAAAAAACTTTACCTTTGAAAACTTTATCTGCCAAAATTAAACCAGCTATTCTTCTGCAAATTGCAAAAGACAAATTTAGAATAGAGATGGCTAGTTTTTTTTTTTTTTGTATTGATTAAATATGTGCATTATGT
>NC_029791.2:22005933-22009389 GCF_000816755.2 Arachis ipaensis | reverse complement strand
TGTTTCGATTTTAATGTTAAAATTTTTTAAATTTTTAAAAATACAAATCAAACCATAGAATTTATAATTGTTTGTTAACAAAAGTAAACGATATAAAAAAAATCAGAAATACCATTTTTTACATTCAAAACAATATAAATCACATCTATGATACACGAACACTGACACGGACACGGACTCACGACACGACACAGGACACGCCGACACGCGAATTTTAAAATCATACATGACACGAAGACACGTATACATATAAAATATAAAGTATTTTTTAGATAAATCGTAATGATATTTTGATATTTTATTGATATTAAAATATAAATTAAATTTTTAATTATTTTTTATTTTAATAAATAATAATATATACTATATCTAAATTTATTTTAACAATATATGTTAAGAATAAGACTGGACACGCTGACACGTGATGGTATTTAGGTGTGTTTAGGCATGTCTGGAGAAGAACTTTTTATTTTTTATTAAGAACACAGCAAACACGCGTGTCAGACGAGTGTCGATAAATGTCATGTCCAAAATATGTTCGACACACAGATACAGCAACTCAGCGAAGTGTTCATGCTTCATAGATCACATCTCTCCTCACATAGTTTTGTGATACACAACTTCCTCCAACATAAGAAAAATAATAAGCGAACAGGGGCTCCTGTATCATATATAAAGTTTCGACTCTATAAAGTAAACAAAATAATTATGAGAAGGAAAGATTATAAAATAACATTTCGATGCTACTTTTGATGAAAAGTGGTTACCTTGTTTACACCGAAGATAGTTGTTTCATTAGAGAAACATTAGTTAATTAAAATTATCTTGCTTACCAACATCAAGGAAACAACTACAACCTGACTACACATAAACTAAGCCTAGGATTACAATTTCCAACCAAAAGGTAAATCGTATGAATTTTCTTGAAATTTAAATTCACCCTTATATTTGTAAGGGAGGTGAATATAGATAATTTAAATCTCACAAAAATTAATATATTTTTTAAATAGAGAAATATCAAGTGTAATATCATTTAATCTAACAAAAGATATACTCTTTTATCAAATATAAAACTGTAATCATTTATAGCTTTTATCACTTTGTTATAATGATATATATTTTTTAACAATAAAAATATGCAATATATATATAAAATAATATTTATATGTGCTATCGATCTCATCCACAATAGTAAGTTAAACACTATAGTGTTTAATTAAGAGGAGTCAATTTCATTAATTCATCAAACAAGCTTATATAAATGAAAATTGTATACATAATAATAATTAAGTGGATCATATATTCACAATTTTTTGTGAACATGACCAAAGAAAAATGAAGTAAATAATTAACCCCATCACGGTATACATTATTGCAATTGTTAGAAACAAGAGACTGAGAGAATAATATGAAAAGTGTATTATTGAATTGTCGTGTTGAGGTACAATATACAAGGGGTAGCATGTCCGACATTCAACAGAGGGGCAGACGGAGAAAAGGTGCCCAAAACGGTTGCAGTTTCGACAGAATGTATCCTTTCTGTCTGTGGCAACAAAAACATCCGACTTTTCCATAACAGTAGTCACACAAAGCAAAAAGAGGAGATAAAACTGCAATTTCGAAGCAGAAAATGAGAAAACGGAGCGCGGAATCGGAAAGAGCTCACCAAAAAACCTTAGGGAGGGTCCGCTTGTCAGCCACGTCAGCACCACGTCAGCGCCACGTCAGCGCCACGTCAGAGGGGGGTGAAGACACGTGGCGGCACCGGAGTGGAGCAGAGAAGACACGCTGGCAGGAGAAGGACGCGGGTCAAAGCCGGGTCGAGCCGGATCGCGTGCGGGTCGGGCTAGCGCGCGCGGGTCAAACGAGAAGCTTCTGGCGACACGTGGCAGCGGATGGAACGTCTGATCAGCGCTGAGATCTAACGGCTGCTGAAGCTTCTGGATGAGAAAAGAGTGGTGGTGGACAGCAACGTTCTGGAGGCGCGTGGAGGCGCGTGCGGCGGTCTCTGGAGGAGATCTTGGCGGCGTTGGAAAGCTGACGGAGAGAAGAACACGATGATGCCGGAGGTGACGAACCAAAGCGTCGGAAACAGCTCGAAAATTGCGAGCAAAGTGGCACGGGTGGAAGCTGGAGGGAAGGTCAACCTGGTCGTGGCAGCGTCTTTCGGCGGCGCGTGGAGGCGCGTCCGGAGGCGGATGGCGACGGTTCTGGTTGCGTTGGAATCACGGCGACAAGACGAACAAGATGGTTATGTGGGTGACGAACCAAAGCGTCAAAAAGAGAACGAAAAAGGAGGCCAAAGAACACTGCCGACAAGGAAAAACAAAGGGGCTATGAACTAATATTCATCGGAAAAAAAAACCTAAGCTCTTGATACCATGTTAGAAACAAGAGACTGAGAGAATAATATGAAAAGTGTATTATTGAATTGTCGTGTTGAGGTACAATATACAAGGGGTATTTATAGGTGCTAAGTGAATCAAAGTAATAAAGACATAGAATCCTACAATTAATGTACAGATATGCTATATAAATATAGACGATGCTAATTGATTTATATTGATTCTCTAACAGCAATACTGAATAATACAGATCCTCTTAGAAACATGCATCCATTACAATGAAAAGTTATTTGTCTTGTTTTTTTGTTCCATGTTAAGAGACAAATATCACAGTTTAAAAATGTTTGGTTGTTTATTAATTATTTACATTTAGCTTTTCTTATATTATATTATAGTTTTTTCACCCAAGTAAACGCCCCATGTATATACATGTCATCATCGTCATCGATTTATCTGTGCCAACTTTTGGCACTTTATAAGATCTAGAAGATTGAAACAATGGATATTTAAGGGTAACCAAGTCACTAGATTTTGAATTTTCAAAAGTTGTCTGCTTTTGGTTTTGGAATTTTGCAGCCACAACCAAACGAGTTCAATCGTGCGAGTTGGGAGATAATAAAGATATTATGATATCTAAATGAAGCTTTATACGTAGCTAGATTATTAGGCTATAGATTAAAATTAAAAGTAAACAATAAAATATTTAAAAAAAAATATAAAAATCATATATATGTACAAATATTAAAGACAAAAATATGAAAATTCATTTTACTAAATAAAAAACGCGTCATTAAGACCTTATCAATCCAGATGGATCCAGCGGTACAGTGTGAGAACTGAGAACTATATTTATTTTTTGTGTATTTTAATTGTCAACTTGGTTTTTCTTTTCTTGTCTTTTTTTGCCAATTTTTCTATATTTTCCCATACCTCATGTTCTAAAATTGTAGTATCTTTTGAAGTTTAATAACAAGAATTAAGACTATACTAGCAACAAAAAACATATATGACGTACGACCTTAATTAATTTAACTAATTCTGTTTTCTCTCTCTATTAATTTCTATATACACATAAAAGATAAATACTAAATTAATTTTGATATATTTATGT
>NC_029791.2:22005108-22005609 GCF_000816755.2 Arachis ipaensis | reverse complement strand
TTATCACAAACTCACTTTTAATCAAAATCAAATTTATAAAATCAATTTTATATAAACTCTCGTTTACAAACTTTAAATACATACCCAGAGATTATGAAAAGAAAAAATTAGAAAGCTATGGTTGAAGCTCAATTATATATAGAAATGTGACTAAACAGAAAGGAATTAAAGGAAAAAGGGTTGAAGTGTGAGAGTATTTTAATCTTGTTGAAATATGCATAAGTGCTTAGCATAAAGGAAAATGATTTGATAGTGTCCCTTCCATTGCCTTCGTTGGATTCGTTTTCTTTAATTTGACCGTTCATGGTACTTTGTAAAATTTGTCGTATTTAGGACGTGAGGACATGCCATCAGTTTATTCCTCTTCATCGCCATACCTAACAGGATAAGAGAGAATGAGAATTTCATGGAAAAGCTTTTATTTATAAAATGTGTTTTTTGTTATATATGTTTATTAACTTTTTTAAATTTTTAATATTTAAATTTAATATTTTTTATTAT
>NC_029791.2:22003712-22003970 GCF_000816755.2 Arachis ipaensis | reverse complement strand
CATTAATAAATTATACATTTAATAAGAATAAGAATAAGAATAAGAATGAGTCAAATTGATTTTTTTTTAAATCATCTTGAATTTGTACAGTAGTTAACTCACTAATCTGTTTAAACAAGTATCGCAAATTTAAATTCCACTTTGTGCATACTCTAACTCAATAAAATTCAGATTTACGACAAATTAATTCTTAACTTGTTATTTAATTCAAACTTAATTAGTTCATACTTAATACAATTATATATAATTAATTATGTG
>NC_029791.2:21990746-22003667 GCF_000816755.2 Arachis ipaensis | reverse complement strand
TTTTGGAGAGATAATTTCATAGTAAAAACAAATATATAACGAGAAAAGTTCAAGAATTTTCACTAGTGTAATGTAAACTATGGAGTATTCTGAATTTCATTAATTAAACTCAAACATACAGTAACATTCATCTTATAGTAACATAATATACATGCTTTTCTTTCTGGATATTGATAGGTAACTAAATAATTCTCTTGGAGGGTTTGCACAGTTTCTGAATAACTTTGCTTTTCCAACTTCGATCTCTATTTTTGTTTTATATTAATTGTTTCCACACTGTTAATTTCAATGAAGATGTGCATTAAGTTAAGGTTTATGCATTATTATTTATTAGCATTAACTAATAATATAAGAAAAAAATATAATAAAACAATATATAAAAATAACCAGTAATCAATAATCAACATAAATTTTGGATATATAACTTTTAAATTTTTTAATGTTGTAATTTTTTATTGTCTGATTATTAACTAATTTTTGCTATTCCTCTGGCAAAATGATTATGATAATTTCCGACTATAATTAACTATTATAAACAGAGAGTGAATCTATAATTTGCTTTAACATCCATATAGTGCTGTGAAATATCAATATGAAAACAATGTTATGCATAAACTTAGTCAAAAAAGATTAGTAACTTTTAAAAAGTAACAGTAATACTGAGATGAATTCACTGAGCCAATATCCGAAAAATCCCGGTATTGAAAGCATAATATCTGAAAAAGAATTTTATAAGATTTTGGAACTCTTCTATTGTAATAGTTAATTTTTGTGGTGATATATAATTTTCTTAACATCTTATAATTCATGCTACTTATAATTTGTTTGAGGGTTGACCAACCAAAAAAAATACCTGTTACATGAAATTAGTACCTGAATAAGAATCTTACATCAAAGATCAATAACTGAAAAAGAGTCTTTTAAAATTTTGGTATTTTCTTATTATAATAGTAAATTTTTTATTTTGTGGTGATGATTTTCTCAATTTTTTAACTAGTTACAAATAATAATCCAATTTTTAATTGAAGGGTTCGGTTTAGTTAATATGTATAATTAACTTCGTGATAAGATTATTATTAATAAAAGTTTTAAATTTTTTAATAAATATAAAATAAATGCATTAAAATTTGAGAGTGCGTTTAGTTTATATTTTTATTTTCAGTGTTTTTTATTTTCTGGATTTTGTGAAAGAAAAAATAAAAACAAGAAGTGATGAAAACAAAAATCAGGATTTTATTGTTTTCACTGTTTTTATTTTTTTCTTTCACAAAATCTAAAAATAGAAAACACTGAAAATGAAAATAGAAATGAAAACGCAAACCAAACGCACGCTAAACTATTATGTATTTGTGTATAAATATAAGTGTTTATTAATTTATTTTAATATATATTTTGTATTTGAACATATATTCTATACAAGTAATTGATTTAATTAAGGGTATTTATGGATCGGATCCGATCCGCATATCTCCAGTATTTATCCGAATTCAATCTGAAAATTGTGATATCGTTCTGATCTGCGGATCCGCAAAAAATAAATAAATAAATATGTAAATATTCTCTTTTTATTTTATTCTGCAAAAATAAATAAATAAATATTTTTTTTATGTTTTATTTCAACTAATAATTATCATATATGTTGTATTATTTTATTTTTATTATTTAAAAAAAAAGTATGTTTAATAATATTTTAAGAGTAAACATGTTTAAAAGAGTAGAAAAATAGTATTTTATTGACATTTTTAATAAAAATAAGCTTTTAAAAATATTTATATGTTTTGCGGATATATCCGAGATCCGATCCGCAAATGTGCGGATTGGATCCAAGCTTAAAAATCGTGGATATTGGATTCGATCCGATGATTTTAGTGCGAATCAGATCGAAATTTTAGTCATACCCAGTCCGATCCGCGTCCACTCCTAGATTTAATAACTTATTTTTTGTGTTCATCTGGTATACAACAAAGGGTGGAGCTATGAAGGCTATTGCGGAGATGAACAGAATGAGGCTACGAGGGAAGGTTGTTTCAGTCGGAGAAGCTAGGTAACGACGTACGAATGAAGTGGAGAACAGTAAGAGACTTCAGGAGGCGGGTGATACCCAGAATATTGTGAAAATTCAAACTCAACATGAGGAAAGCACAAGGTTCTGAGGAAGAATGTGAAAGAGATGAGAAAGGAGGGAAAAAAAAGAAGATCCACATGGCAATGGGTGGACGAAGAAGATGAAAATTCCGGTGGCAAAAGAGAACTTGGACTGACTACAGAGGAGCCTCATAGGCGGGACGCAAAAAGCTATTGACTTCTCATCTCTGAAGTCTATGATTGGGAAGAATCTGCCTCAAGTGGTGCAAGTACGAGAACTAAGAGCGTACAAGGCTCTCATGACTTTTGATAGTGTCTTGAGTGCAGAAGAAGGCTACACGTTCAAAATAAACAACATGTTGTAATTTTTTCACAGCGTATAGAGATGGGATGAGGAGGAGCGTAGTGAACTCGGAAGATTTGGATAGAATGCTTTGGGGTTCCTTTGCATACATGGTCAGCGAAAACGTTCAAGGTAATAGGAAGCCAATGGGGAGAAGTGATTGGGTGTGACAAAGTCACAGAATCTTGCCTCTCATTTAGCGTGGGACGGGTGTAAATTGATACTTGTATCATGGACATCATCAACGAATGAATTCACGTCACAGTTGGCACTAGCGGTTTCGATGTCCTGGTTAAAGAGGTTAGTCGTGAGAATTATGGTGGGGAGTACAAGTTTGAAGAGGTAGGTGATCCTTGTCTCCCAAAAGCATGCGAGATGGTGGCTAGTAGTTCGAGAGCCATGATGCCAGTGGAAAGCATAGATCCGGTGGTTAAATTGGTGATGGCGGTGCCAAGGGAGGAAGAAATGAATAACGGTAGAGTCATAATTCCAGAGGATATTTTTAATGAATGGATTAATTGCAATTCAATTCAGATGGGTGCAGTAAAGGAAACAGCTGATTCTGATTTAGAGGGAAGTGAGAATTTTATGGGATATAATGATTTGTTTGTTAATGATGCTGAATCAGAAAAAATAATTAGCTGGGATTATAATAACAATGAACTGAAGAAAAATGACACTTGGAGAAAAAAAGAAACCCAAAGTAAGCTTCTTAGTAGGCCCAATAAGGTTTTTTGTGAAAGTTGTGCCAAAAGAGTGAGTGTGAGCTTCATCCCCTCAGCTAGTAGCCCAATTCATGCTACCCATGCTGATGATGCTAGAAGAGGTGGGCTGGCGAGCCTGGGTCGGGTAGGGGCGCATCGGGTTGAAGCCGCTCCATTTCCTGCACTATGTGCCGTGATGCCACATCAAGTTGAAGGGAAGTCCTCTCGGCTGGACGGCGTGACAAATCCACGGAGCATGGGCATGATCGCATCCGGCGAGGAGTGAGTTGTTAGTGGTTGACATGGTGCTATCAAATCTGCAACGGTGATAGCTACCCACGGTCAACAACTGTTGGGATGCCCTCCTATGGAGGCGGTGTCATTGCCTGGCCTCCGTCCAACACCAGCAATGGCATGGTAGCACTCTCCCATGGACGGCAAGCCTGACCAGGAAGCAGAGGTGCGCTGTTTAGTGCCTCAGAAGTTTGCTGCAGGTTCGCAAGTTGGCTTGGTGAGATATGGAGATGACATACCTGGGGATTGTTTAACCTTGAATGCTGTGGGGGTTGACAGAGGCAGTGTCGGGGCTGGACTTGCTGTGGGCATTAGTGCCGGTAATCCGGGAAACAATGACGAGAAGGATAAGGAAAGGGAGGAGCAGATGCTAGAGAATAGGAAGACGTGGGAGCTGGCTATTGAATTAGGAGCCGTGCAGTATAACGATGAAGATGATATCATGGCAATTCTTCAAGAACAGAATGAGGCCTTAACTCAGAAGAGATTAGCAAAGCAGAAAGAGAAGGAACGACGATGTAGACCTAAAAATCTCAAAAAGGTGTGTAGAACAGTTTTAAAATGATTTTTAGCGCTTGGAATATTAGGGGGTTAAGGGGTGTTGGGAAATTGATTATGGTGAAAGATCTAAAAAAGAAGCAAAAAGTGAACATGTTAGGGTTGGTTGAAACTAAGATGCAAGTCGTGACTAAGTTTGATGTAGTACGTATTTGGGGGAGCGATACTATAGGGTGGGAGTTTGTAGGGTCGGAAGGCACATCTGGGAGTCTGTTATTAATGTGGGATGACATGCAATTTAAAATGAATAATTGTTATAAAGGAGAAAGATGGATATGTGTTGAAGGAGTGCTTTTAAAAACTAAGTTCAACTGTGCATTCTATTTGGTATATGGTGCTCATACTAGAATGGAGAAACTGGATGTGTGGGAGGAACTGAGGTTTATAGCTGGGTTATGTCAAGTTCCAATATGTTATATGAGAGACTTTAATGAGGTCATACAGATTGAGGAGAGGAAAGGTCAAGACAGGCTAACAGCGTCGACAGCAGAATTCAAGGATTGGGTCCAAGATATGCAACTAGTAGACTTACCATTGAATGATCAGAAATTTACTTGGTTCAGAGGCTGCTCCTGTAGTCGCATTGATAGGGTTCTTTTGAGTGTAGAATGGCTTGAGGAATTTCTGGAAATTCGATTAAAAGGTGGGCCGAGAGGTTTGTCTGATCACTACCTGATTATAGTGGAGGATTCCAAATTCAGAGGTGGCCCATGTCCTTTTCGGAGTTTAGATTCTTGGTTTACACATGAAGGCTGGTTAGGGAGGAGTGGAGGAATATTGGAGAACTGGAGTTTATAGAAAAATTGAAGGCTTTAACGTTGCCTTTGGGGAGATGGAATAAGGACAAATTTGGTAACATGGATAAGAAAATTCAACGCTTTGAGGAGGAGATAAAGAAGCTAGATGAGATGGTTAGCAATGGAGTTTATGATGGTACAGTTGAGGCTAGAAGAAAGGCTCTGGTAAGTTGTTGCAAGCGGTGGTATGTGAGAAAAGAAATACACTGGAAGCAAATATCGTGGTCCAGGCATGCGAAGGATATGGATAAAAACACAAGGTACTTTCATAACTTGGCGTCGGCAAGAATGAGGAATAATAGAATTGATGCTTTGGTAATAAATGGAAGGCTGATAAGAAATCAAGATCGGATTAAGATTTCTAGCAGAGAGTTTTACAAGGATTTGTATCGTCAGGAGAGATCGCCGATTGTGGAGTTTAGGGATGGTTTGGTAAATCGGATCAATGAAGAAGAGGCAACAGCATTGGAGAGGGTGCCGATAATGGAGGAGGTTAGAGAGGCGTTCTGGGACTGTGAATCATATAAAGCTCCAGGAAGCGATGGTTACAACATGAACTTTATAAAAAAGTACTGAGACGAGATCGGTGCAGAGTTTACGTCAACTGTACTGGATTTTTTTCATTCATCAAGGCTGCCTTCTGATTCGAATATCACTTGGGTGGCCCTAGCACCAAAGTTTACTGGAGCCAAGGAGATCAAGGACCTCAGGCCGATTAGCATGGTCGGTTGCGTATATAAAGTAATTTCTAAAGTGATGGTCCGAAGGATGAGAGCAGTGATGCCAGGACTAGTAGGTGAAACTCAGAGTGCATTTGTAAAAGGTCAAAAAATACACGATGGGGGCACTTATTGTATGCAAAACAGTGCAATGGTTAAAGACGAGGAAAAAAAGCAGCGATCATCAAATTGGACTTTCAGAAGGCGTATGACCGGGTTAAGTGGAGCTTTGTGGATATTATGCTTCAGAAGATAGGGTTTGGTTGGAGGTGGAGGGAATGGATGAAGGAGTGTGTTGGTACAGCTTCAATGTCGATTTTGATAAATGGCTCACCAACAACACCGTTTAAGATGGAAAGAGGTTTAAAACAAGGTGATCTACTGTCTCCATTTCTATTTGTTCTTGTGGTTGATGTCCTACATAGGATGGTAGGGGAGGCAGTCAGGAATAGACGTATTTCGCCCTTGCTGGTTGATAAGGATAATATAGAGTTATCACATCTCTAGTTTACAGATGACACTATATTTTTCTATCCACCAGAAGAGGAGACCATCAGAAACTATGTCAGGCTGCTAAGGTGTTTTGAGCTAATGTCGGGGTTAAGCATCAATTTTGATAAGTCAAGTTTAATTCCAATCAATTGCGAACAGCCATGGACCTACGACATGTGCCATTTATTGGGATGTAAGGAGGCTAACCTTCCAGTCGGATATCTTGGTATTTCTTTAGGAGCAAACCCAAGGCGAGTAAGCACTTGGAAACTGATAATCGATAAAGTGGAGGAGAAGCTTAGCTTGTGGAAGGCGAAAGTGCTCAATAAAGCAGGTAAGCTAGTTCTTATTAAAGCTATTCTGAATAGCCTACTGATTTACTGTTTGAGCCTATATAAGATGCCAAAGGCAGTGGCAGAAAAGCTGATTTTGCTACAGAGAAAATTCCTATGGAGTAAGGAGGAAGGTAGGAATGGTTTGGCGTTGGTTAAGTGGAAAGTGGTCCAGACTCCTAAAAAGTTGGATGGACTGGGAGTGGGTGATGCCGTGGTTAGGAACATAGCCCTTCTCTTCAAGTGGTGGTGGCGGTTCTCAAAAGAGGAGTGTCCATTATGGTAGAAGGTTGTTTGCTCCTGTCACAACTTGAACCCCAATGTGATGTTATCATCTCAGACACTGCCTAATCGAGGGGTCCATGGAAAAATATCTGTCAGTTGCAGTTCAAAGATTGCAATGTGAGAGATAAGATGGTTGCTGGGTTGTCTATGGAGGTGGGTGATGGAAGGCGGACCTGGTTATGGGAAGACACTTGGCTACAAAGTGGTTTGTCAAAGTCAAGTTTTCCGAGGCTCTTCTCTGTTTCAAACCATAAAGGATCTGTCATAGGGGACTGTGGGTTTTGGGACGGGCTAGAGTGGATTTGGAACTTTCAGTGGAGGCGAGAATTATTCCAGTGAGAGTTGGAACTAGTGGATCGATTGCATTAGACCTTACGGCCTGTAAAGTTAGCATGTGTTACCCAAGATAGAGTTATTTGAAAGTTTGACAAGGAATGTATTTTTTCAACTAACTCCTTTGTACAGGTGATGCAGTCAGAAATACTTTCGGAAGACATCTCCAGCTACAGTTTCATCAAAACATTATGGAAAAGCTTGGTTTCGCCACGAGTGGAGTTATTTGTCTGGTTTGTTTAATAGGCAGAGTGAATACCAAATAAAGGTTGTTTAGGCTAGGAATTATTAGTCATGGTGATAACATATGTGTATTATGTAAAAAAGATGTCGAACATATGTATCACTTGTTTCTTGATTGTGAGTTCACCTGGCAGGTATGGTGTGATTGGCTATCTGACTTTGGGAGGCTGTGGTCTATTCCGGATTTACCGAAAGAACATTTTGAGAGTTGGACAGGAGTTGCTAATAGGAAAGAGGAGCGGAACAAGTGGTTCATATGTTTCTTTGTAGTTATTTGGAATGTGTGACTAGAGAGAAATGGGCGGATCTTTAATAACAAGAAATCCATAGTAGAAGAGGTGTTTCAGAGATCTTTGACCAATTACAGAGAATGGTATAACTTGGATCCCTTTTGTTGTTGATGGCAATACCGGAGATAACACTAGGAATTGTTTTCAGGCTTTCATTCTTTGTTTCTTGGTGTTTTGAGACTTTGTTTGAGTCTTTGTCGTTTCACTTTATTGTGTTGAATTCATTTGTTTAAAAAAAAATAATTATTTTTTGTGTTTAAAAAAAACCTTATTTTTTGTGTGCACGTAATGGAGTGGCTGATAAAATAGTTATCCCTTTAAATTATGGTTTATTAGGTTAAATAAATTTTAAAAGTGACTTCCGTGTATTGGTTATGAGCACATTACACATAATGCTCATAAACACTTCAGAATCTCTTGGCCTCGATGTTAACTTCAAAGCTACACGCACTAATAATTAATTGTAATTGCCAATAGATCCTTGTCTTTGACTTTTAGGCAGAGTGAGTTTTATTGAATGAGTCAAAATACTAAAATATTTGGATATTGAGGGCCTATAATGTTCATATTCGCTTCTTGACTACTATGTATTTTGAAAAGGCAGCATGGAAAATTTTGACTCAGCTTTATGTCCCTCTTCTTCTCCCTATCTTCCTCCAATAATGCGACATGCCTAAGACTTGGTCTTATTTTGTTGTTGCTGATGTCATACGGGCCCAAAAAATTGGGGATACCATTTTTTTGAGAGCCCAAAATCTTAAGATTTATACTTCTTGACTAATATGCAACGCCACAAAATATTTAATATTTATATACAATATCATTTTCTGAAGTCAAATGTAAACTTAATTATCTATCTGAACCTTTGCATTTACTAAATTTGTATTTGATGAAAATTTGTTCATAGTAGTCACTGAATACTACTAAGAGGCCGAACTTTTAATTATGAAAGCATGCTGTTTAGAATATTAGTTAGAAAGTGTATGGCTAGCTAGTTGGATTACCAATAAGATAGCAAGAATATTAGTTAAAAAGAATGTTTAGAATTTATACTTTTATTTCTAAATAATATTAATAATAAGAAAAGCTTTCAAGGTTATAGTGGACAGTGGAGGAACAATGAAGTTTTGTATTAAACAGGTGCACATTAGATGATCTTATTATTGTATATTGTAGCATTTGTCAAAATCAGTGACTGACTTTTACTTCGTTAGTTATGCAGCAATGAACATATTCTGAGTTCAGTACTCTTACATTCTCTTCCAAACATTTCCCAAAATGAAATAAAGAACTGATTTCATATCCCTGATTAAAGTTGGATAAACTATAAAACTTAGGTGTGTAAAATTTAATTATAGCAGAGCAAGAAACTGATAAGGAGGTCACTAATACAATAGTGTATATATATATATACCACTCTCTCATCTATACCTTTGAATTATCTTCATACATGATACACCACCACATTCACATCCAAGACATTTCCCAAAATTTAACAAAGATTTGCCCCTTACAAGAACCTTAAATTGGAGTTTAATATAGGCTCATTTCAAGATGTCAAATTGTAAATAGAACCTTGACTAAGAATTAAATAAGAACCAGTTTTACTAGAATTCGAAAAACCACAAACAATCAATAGACATTAAACCAGCACAATCTTAATCTTACAAATATGGTTGAATTCTCAAATTGAGTTTTGCTGGTTTCTTATACTTCCTGTAAACTTACAACTCCTGCAATTAGTTTTTGATTTCTCCAAGATCTACATGAGTACAATATAGAAAGGCCAAAAAATAAAAATAAAAAAGAATCTCTTTTTAAGTACCCGTTTTCCACTAGTACATGCTAAAGTTGGAAAAACTTGATAGCTGAAAATCAAACATCTACTTCTTGGCAAAGGTTATGATCATGGGATTTTGAGGGGTGATTTTGAAGCCGTTAAGTGCCTGCATGGCCATGGACGATTGCACCTCGTCGTCGAAGTCTACAAATGCAATACCTGGCTTTGCTTCAATCAAGCGCACTTCCTTAAAACCCGGGTATTGTTCGAAGAGCATCTCCAGCATCCTTCCAGTAGTTTCATGAGGCAAATTCTCTATGAACAAAATATTGTTAGGAGGCACAGCTTCTTGGGTGCTAGGACCTTGACGGAACGAGGGCTACGAAAAACAATAGCACACAAAATGTTTTAGTGCAAGTTATATCAGAAAGTATTCAATTGGAGAGTTTGAAATTACTGCAGATAACATAAATGGATGCTTTTCTTTCATGATCAAGAAACAGTGAGATGCAGGTATTCATCTGATAAGAATTAATAAACTGACAGTTAAACAACCAAACTTGTAGGCCCATAAGATGCATTTTTATTTGCGACAAAATAGGCATCGTACATTGCACTTTTAGAGAAACTTACCGTCGGGCCACCATTACTTGCACCATGTGTTCCATTAGGCACCGCAGATTGCTGTGCTTCGTCAGCACGCCGCTTTCTTTCAGCTGCTGAGCAGGCAAAACTATATCAGCTAAACTCAGCAATAAGAAATAAGTACCGAGTCAATAGATGAATTAACATTGAGTTGCATGCAACAAGTTCAAAGAACGGTGGTGGAACGTAAGGTAAATTAGGTCATTTTTTGCATATATAATACCAAGTTCAAACTTGAAAGCTCATCATACATTAACAACAAACATAATACAATCCACTGCTAGGGCCTTAAATTTGCAGTAAGCAATTACTGTACAATAGAGTTCCAATAATATTTTTCTTTATGTCAATAAAATTTGAGAATGATAGAATTGCTGAAATCCCAAGACCAGTGAGGATACGCCTAAAAAGGCTTTTTGCATGTTTTCTACTTTATACTTTCAAGGAATACTCTCAATCCTTTAAAACTTTATTTTATGTTCGTTTTTATTTATTTTTATTCTTTCAAGAAGACAAAACTGTCATGTTATGGTATAATTAAGTAAAATGAATGACTCTCTCGATAACCTCATTGTGGGTGACTCTTAACTAGTTTCGAATGACTAATATTCTAATTATACAATCCTATTGTAAATGATGGTAAAGCTACAACCATTTTAAAACCATCGTCAATGCTTTAACGAGATGAATGTTTTCAGGTACCAAATCATTCATGATGAAAGAGTTCTAAGGTGCGAATTCAAAAAAATAGGAATCGTTTTTAAGTATAAAGGAATATATAAATGACTCTAGTTCACCTTTCTCCTCTTGTTTCTTTTTCTTTTCCCTTGGAACATAACTTCCCTCTTCTTTAGCAATACAATCTGACTTTGTTTTTGCATATTGAATTCGCTGCATAATTATTGACACAAAATGCTATTATATGCACACTATATATATAGACAAACCAATATAACAAGTAACTTTAGGAAATGCAGGAAATTCTTTCTCGATCTTGATTATTTAAAAAATGCCTACCAGACAATGATGCTGTGGCTCAACAAAACTTAGAATTGCATAGTTCAATTAAAAATTCGACCAATAAATTTTATTTCGCCTGAACAAAAGATTTAATAAGATTTAATATATAACAGATTAAAGGTAAAAGTCAATTAAATGAGGCAATTAGGAAATGGTTTCAAAATATTTGAATTAGATATAACAAATTTGTGTACATAACAGAAAGAAAATAACCAATAATATTATAACTTGATTACCATAGGTTTGTCATAAAATGGGAAGTTTTGCATTTGTCGGACCGCATTACTAGCAGCAGGGACTTCGCTAAAACAAACCCATGCTTGTCCTCGAAGCTTAGGTGTCTTTAGGGCAACAACATCCAGGATCCTCCCATATTGAGAGAACAGGCAATATAATGATCGCTTTAACTCTGCCAAATTGAAACCAATGCAAAATATAACGTTATATTCTAACGGAAGTCAACAGTGAAATACAACAATAATAAAGCATTTTTCTTTCCCACTAGGTGGAACTGGTTAGGGAAGATCGACTGACTCCATTAGTTCATTGAGAAACCTAGATCTAAATCTGTAGACAATTCACCGAGGGGGGCACCTTTAATGCCTTTCAGTATAATTTCTTTTGGCAGAAGTGCCTATAGTGAGCTCCTTTCACACATTTTACAAACCAAATAATGTCATGTGAGCTCATTAAATAATAAAAAATATGTTTCAAAAGGGAAAAATGGCATTCAAGCATCAACCAATCACTGATTAAAACAGAGGTCAAAGGGAAAAGAAAATGGCTCTCCACAGCATCACAACTCCACTTCTAACATTGCCAAAATATCTATTTTGATTATATAATAGATGGAACCTTTAAACTCATTAAAACGGTACAACTTATCATGATACTTGAATCACAATTCAAAGGCTAATTTTATTTTTTGTCGTCTAACTCTGATGATTCAGTCACAATTCCAGCAAGTTCTGATTAACCATGGTGATTTCAACCATGCGACATATGAACTGTGTAGGATTGTATGATTCACACTTCAGAATCCCATGATTTAATAACCCTGCAAATCATGATTTACCAAGCATTTTAATGTTCTATTTTTTAAATGAATTATTTAATTATATAATAAATTTTTATTTTATTTTAATACTTTCCTTTATTGAGCAGTGCGCTTCTGCAGTAGGAACCCTTAAACCCTAAACCCCAAAAATATTTGCGTTTGGTTACCTTAAACATGCCAACTCCAATTTAATTTTCCGACAAAATAAAAATTAAAATCAAAAAACAAGAAATACAACTATTATGTTCATGGCTCTAAACCAAATCCGCAGAGATACCCAAATTAACCATGAAAGAGTTAAAACTAAAACCTCTTTGATGCTACCTCCGAACTCAAAACTAAATTCACTACATTTCAAAAGTACATCAAACTAAACCCTGAACCCTAAACCAAGCACACGAAACTAAAGTACATAACAATGCAGAGCAGCAGAATCATCTAAAGTAAAACCCGAAAAGAAAAAATAAATAAAACTTTTGTTGGGGCAAGTAAGGAAAAGTTGTGAGAAGAGGAAGTTACCGTCTTTCTTGATCTTCTCGTTGAGGTTCTTGATGTAAATGGTCTGGTTTGGGGGTATGTCCCCTGATAGCATTGTTAATCTCTCTTTGCTTCGGATGCAGAATGAACAACAAGAACGTGCAACGATGGAGCCCTAGTAGCTCCTGTTAGGGACAACGTTTCTTTTTGTTTCGTTTTTCCGGGCTTTACATGGAAATTCAATTTGGACAAGACGGGCCTGGCCCAACTTGTCTCTCATAGTAAACTGTGAACTAGGCCCAATAGCTCTACATTTTCTGAAATTGCGTAAAATAAAAACCTAAAATTAAGGATGGTGCAAACTCACATAGACTTCCATTCATATAAAATTGATAGTTAAAAAATTTTAGATTATAATTTAGTCAAATTTATTAAATTATTTAATAATTTTTAATGATATAAATTAT
>NC_029791.2:21990014-21990672 GCF_000816755.2 Arachis ipaensis | reverse complement strand
TTAGAAGTTAGAAGATGTCTAAACTCATTCTTTTAAAAAAAGGGCCAGATTTTTTTTTTTCATAATATCCCCCAAATCAACAAGTTAAGAATTAATCTTTTGCAGATCAGAATTTTATTGAAGGGTTTACTGCTGATCAATGAGTTGCTGTATGCACAATGTGAGATTTGAACTCTCGATATTTGTTTAAGCAAACTAATGAATTAACCATTAGACCAACCCAACTTAGTTAGGGTCAAACTTTAATGGAAATAGGTCTAGTATATATATATATATAGGCCTAAGTATGGTTTGTGGCTTATAGAAATTGTTTTGGTTGTTTGAACTTGATATGTTAAAAAGACCTAGTTTGATTGAAAGTCTATCAACAAATTTATTAATAAATACAAAATTTAAAAATCAAATTGAGTTGTCTAGTGATTAGTTTACTAGTTCGCTTAAATAAGTGTCGGGGGTTCGAATTTCACCTTGGCCATGCAGCAACTCATTCCCAAGCGACAAACCTCTAAATAGAACTCAGTATCGCGACGAATTAGTCATTAGTCTGCTGAATTGAAGGATGTTGTGGAAAACTCAAAAAAAAAAATTTAAATAAACCTAAAAAAAATTATAAAATACAAATATTAATAACTATATAAAATAAAAATACAAAGTCACT
>NC_029791.2:21974244-21989973 GCF_000816755.2 Arachis ipaensis | reverse complement strand
GCCTTTTAACTAGTTTAAGTTTGATATTTTTATAAGATAAAAAGGTTTTAACACGAGCCTAAGTAAAAGCAGGCTGGTCATAGGACTCCACCTGATCTAATTTCACCCCAACTCAAAATGTAATAAGTTATAACATTCTTGTTCTTTTTATTATTAGAGACATACAAAAATTAGGATATTTAAATTTGTTGGAAAAATGAAAATTTATAAAATTGTATGGTTCTAACAACTGGAACAATCCATACAATTCATTCGATAAATAAATAAATCAATTGAACATGTACAATTTTTTAGATATTAACCAATTTAAGATAATAAGATATAATTTTTTTAAATATATATTTATACATAACTATATTATTTTATTATATTCGACTAAATCTTTAAGTATTTGAACTTTTAATTTTGTTATTTAATTACTGATTCGGTTTTTAAAATTTTAGAATGCTGCAATTTATTAGCACAATTATTGCGAGATGCATAAAATTAAAGAAAATATTAGACTTAAATAAGTTTTTTAATCTATACGAAATATGAAATTAATTTTAATTGTATAAAAAGTTTTGTCATGTCAATGTGTTAAAAATAAATTTATAAAATACAATTGTTTATTTTAGCCTTTATACATATGGATGGAAGTCGAAAGAAAAAGAAATGGAGGAGTTTCAAAGAGATCTCCACATGGTAATTGCTCTCTTCTATATCTATATTGATTAATTTAACTATGTTAGCTATATATCAAAATTCTAGATTTTTTTTTAATTCTAGATTTTTTTAATATAATAAGTAAGGTGGTAATACAAAATAATTAAATTACCATGTGCATTGAAGAAAAATATATTAAGTAATTAAATAAGGTAATACAAAAAAAAAAGAAAAAGAAAAAAAAGATTTGGATATATATGTAATGCCGAGTTATGAAATGTTATTTTATATTTAATAAAATTGTAAGTAACATTTTAAATTAATTCGTTATTATTAACAATTTCATTGTTGCAAGGAATTGTCTCTATCATTGGATTCAAGATAAAGAGGAAATGTTTTTCGTGAAACATTCTCTCTCTTTGCACTCTCTCATCTTACTCTATGATTCATTCATTCATTCATTCATTCATTATTATCAATGTTCTGAAAACTGGATCGGACCGATCGGTTCAACCGGATTAATCAGAAACCGGTCATCTGGCCAGTCCGGTTGACTCTTGAAACTGTTCTACAAAAAACCAGTAAAAAAACCGATCAAACCGGTGGTTAACCGGTGAATCGGACGAACCGGACAGATTTTTCAGAAGTCCGGTTTTGCCACCCTTATAGAAAACGGCGTCACTTTTTGACGCTTAAAAAAAAAAATTTCAATAACCCACACCCACCCAATCCTTCGAGCCTAACGCCTCTCTCTCCCCTTCCAACCCTAATTTCCTCAATGAGCTGAAGGCTGAAGCCAGCAGGAACGCCTCCACTCCAGCGTCCTTACCACTATCGGCACCGGCAGTGGCCACCAGTCGTTCCCACCATCACCACTCGAAGCTTCTGTCGCCATCGTCGTCGTCGGGTGGTCCGTTTGAAGCTTCTGTCGCCCTCGTCGTCGGAAGGTCGGGGCATAGCTTCTGTCGTCAGCCGCCTCTGTCCTGCCGAGCATCTCTATGCCACTTTAGGTTGTCTGCTTTCTCTGCCTCGTGAGTTTCTTGGTGTTTTAATTATTTTTTTTGATAAACTCATAATGATATGAATTGCTGGCTTGCTGGAGTTGCCAGTTTTTTAATTAATATTTTTTATTCTATTAATTATATGAATCACTGGCTTGTTGGAGTTGCCGCAGAGTTCTTTAGTTTTTCAATTAATTTTTTTATTCTATTAATTCTGCTACAGAGTTGCTGTAATACTGAATACTGAATAGAATTTCAAAACTATTTTTTCAGAACATTACTTCTGCTCCATGATGTGCCGAATATTTGGTACATACCCTTCTATTGAAAGTAATTCTAACATTATTTTCTGTTTCGTTCTTTGGTTTTTGAAGGAACTTGAATTTTTTTTTTTGAATTTATTTTCTGTTAATGGCTGAAAACTAGTGATCACATTATGGAATTCTATATTCTGTAATGTATTCTTCTAATAATCCTCCTAATTTTGATATAATTTCAGATCCTAGATTTTGAATGCTGAATTGAATTTTGGTATAATTTTATAACGCTTGCTGTAATTGCTGTAATGG
Source organism: Arachis ipaensis (assembly GCF_000816755.2). Lineage (NCBI taxonomy): Eukaryota > Viridiplantae > Streptophyta > Magnoliopsida > Fabales > Fabaceae > Arachis > Arachis ipaensis. The sequence continues at coordinate 21,987,758 of NC_029791.2, read as the reverse complement.
CTGAGGTTTTATTTTACTGTAATTGCTGTAATGGCTGAAACATGAAGTTTGGTTTTAAGGGGCAGGGGATAGTTTGTTTTGCACATCTTGAAAAAATGTTGCTGCTGAGATTGGTTCATAACTATTTCTAATTAGTAATTTGACATTAACTGAGTGAGTTTTGTCTAATTAAATAATTATTGATATTATTATTGATTATTGGTGATTGTTGATTGAATATGGATATAGTATTTATGCCATGATTTTTTTTAGTTATAAATTATGATTTTTGAATGTAGAATTTTAATGATGATATGAGATATAGTTTAGTTAGTGGGGAGGTTATGAAATTTTAAATTTTATTATCATATGAATGATTGAATTTAAATTTTAAAAGATTTATATTATACTTTTAATAATTTTATTTTAGCCATGTTAATTTGTTGAGACATTATTATTATTATTATTATTATTATTATTATTATTATTAAAGTGTTATTTTCATTATTATTACTGTTATTATTATAGAATGGGTTGGAGCTAATTATTAAACTTTTTAGAATAATTTTTATATTAGTTGTTTCATTATATGTTAGTAACATAAAGTGAATTACTTGTTTTATTTTTTTAAAATACTGCCACAATGAAATTGGTAGTACTAATTTATTTTTGGCAGACATTTTCTTGTAAAATTGGTAGTGCCGATTTTTAGCTATAAAGAAATTTGTTTTTTGTTTTAAATTGTTTGTTTCAATTTTAGATAATTTTATGTACGATTTTTTGTGACGATAATTTCTTCCATATCAAGGTATTACACCAAAATTATATAATATACATGTAATACATGTTTAATAATACAATATAAAAAAAATAGCCTCAAAATTAATCAGTAATATAAACACTACAAAAAAAAAAGAGAATTTAAAATGACATTTATATATTACGGCAATTATGTAGAACCGCTGCAATATCTTAGATATTAGGGCGTTTTTTTGTTGGTGCCATAATTGATTTGTATTTGGTAGCGATTTTGATAATTATGCCAGTTTGAACCGCCGTTGTCATCCATATATAAAGAGTGAAAATTGGTAATTTCTAATTTTAGAACCCTTAATTGAAACATTACGACGTGCACATACGTTCTTTCCCTTCTCTTTTTCGTCCTCCTCTTCGTGGCTACCATTTTTACCCTTCACTGCCGTTGCTTCTTCAACGGAATTGAAAGTTCCAAGCCACACGCGTCTTCTTCCATGGATCTCTTATCTCCGTCGTGAATTTTTTCCATAAACCTTGCTAGGTAGATGCATGACTTACCATAATGTTTGGAGGTTGTATTTGTGTTTTTGAAGACTTGTTTCATTCTTATCCTGTTTGAATTGTCACAATGGAATATGAAGAAGTCTAAATTGTTTTGATGAAGACTATTCTTTTCTTAATCTAAAATGTTTTAGGGGTGTTATGTATTCAAAAGATTTAGGAAAATTTGGTCTGTTCTGATATGTATAATGAATACTATTTGCAATTGAAGTTTAAATTTATTTGCAAATAGTGAAAAAACGGTTGAATATTAATTAAATTACATAGTGATAATTGTGTTGATATTTTATTTTAGATAATATATATTAATATACATTTGCATGAATAAGTAAAATTTTATACTTTTTATTATGTTCACAAATTATTTTTTGATGGTAGGTATGGGTGGTAAACGGAAAAGTCCACTCTATTTCGCTAAAAATCCGTCCTGTCTAGTGAGACGATCCTGAATTCCTCTTCCGTCTCGCTTAACAGCGGGCTGGCAGGTTAGCGGGCCAAATCCGCCAAATCTCTTTTTTTTTATATAAACCATTAAATATTAAATAATATATATAATAATTTTACAATTATTTCTTATAATTTTTAATTCATAAACATTAAAATCTTTATAATTATAAATATGTAATAAATATAATCATAAACTAAGTTTTCTGAAATAAAATAATAGAACCAACATTGTACAAAGAAAAACAAATATTGTACAAAACATATAATTAAATATCTTCAAGTTTATAATCAATCAAACATAAAACATAATCCAAAGAGCACCGCTAGGGAGACAATGAGATATGTATACAATGTATACAATGGACTGTTTATTAGGCCCAATTAATATTAATAGAAAGAATTAACCAATTAATAACCCTAATCCTATTATGGCTGTTTAGTTTAACATACCACCCAATTTCTCATATTTACACTTTTTCCCCAAATCACTCAACCCTTTTGTTTCGGCATTTTTTCCCAACCCCCCCCAACCCAAACCCTCCCAATCTTTGCACACACCCAAACCCTTTTGCAACCGAGGAAGGGCACCCATCAACCCATTAATCCTCATCGTTGGCATCAAGGACGGCGCCCTCTTGGTCCTAAACATCCCGCCGTCTCTGCAACGGAGCCGCTGGGCGCGACGCCGCCGACCAGGAACGCAATCAAGGAGCGCTTACCCACGAACCGAGCAGCATCAGAGTTCTCATCGCGTGGGCGCTTTCCTCTCCTATCAACGGAGCAGCTGACCCAGGAAAAAACACCCACCTGCTCGTCAACACACTGTTCACCGGAAACACAAAGAACATCATCTCTAGAAGAATCATAACCATCCAACGTAAGTGGGTTTTGTTGTTCATTTTTGGATTGGTAATCGATGTTGCATGTTTGAATTAAATATATTTTGTTGATTAAATCACTGATGACCCATGGTGAAAAAGCAGTGGTTGCTGTTTATTATCGCAGAGACTGTAGAGTATGTAGTTAGTTTATGATCTTGATATGCTTGTTGATTTAATTTTGGCACGGGAAAGGTCAGAAATATTTGGGATCGTGTTTATATAGTAGTCAAATTTAAATCTTTTTTGTCCCTTTCCGTGTGGACAATGTGCATGCAACGTATACAGGCTGACCATTGTTGAAAATGGGTTGATATTTGTTGGATGGTTACTTTAATAATATGTTGGATGGTTACTTTAATAGTATATTGGATGGTTATTCTTCAAATTTTTTTATAGTGTCGTCAATTTCTAATTATTGATGTGTTCCTATTGCCACTGCAACCAAAGAATTAGCTGAAACTGTTGTAATTGGTTTGTAATAAAGTTAAAGTAATTTTCATAACAGGCCTGGACCGTTAGATTTTTAAATCCGGACAACAAAATTATATTTAGGACACTCTAACAAGGTATTATATGTTGTATGGATCTAAGGAAAGGTTTGATGCACTTGAGGTGCAACTTGTGTGGTGTGCTGTTGTTATAGCTTTTTATCTCATTTATAGATGGTGACAAAGGAAAAATTGTGAGGTTTGATCTTTGTATGAAACATGCTATAATCTTTGTGTCCAATATTTTCCTAAATGAACTCATTTTCTGTTATTTGTTTTAATTAAAGCAAGATAGTATCCCATAATTCAACTGATTATCATGATTATATGTTGGAAGAGAACCTGCTATTTAACCATTCGTATATGCTTCTTTGGCCATTTGTGGCCTTGTTTTTACATTATAGAAGATGATATTTTTTACATAAAATAACTATTTTGCATAGATACCTAATTCACTCTTTATTAATAGGAATTTTCTAGTTTCATGCAAAAGAACTAGTGCTTCTTTATGCTAGTATATGCACCTACATATTTTATTCATTCCGGGTCAATTTAAAACTAATAGGATTCTGCACTATTTTGTTAACTACTTTACTGTAATCTCTGAAGATATTATACCTTTGTGTAGATGATGATGAATCAACCCATCATTAATGTGAATGTTAACTAAAATGGTAGGGAACATGAAAGAAGCATGATGAACTTGAATTGGGCTGAACTGAAGTGATTACTATTCAACAAACTTAATTAGTAAACAATTTTTTTATAAAAGTAAAGCTAATACTACCATTTCTTTGTTGGATTGGTGGAATTTTACCAGATTTAATTATGCACAAGATTATCCCAAGCATCTAAGTCAGCAGGGTTTTGTATTCTATTATACTTCTGCTACCCAAGATTTTCTTTATATGAAAAATGCTATAATCTTGGTGTCCAATATTTTCTTATTTGTCTGGATACATAAGTATGATATTGTCGTGTCATATTTTCTTATTTCTTATTTCCATTGCTACTAGCTGTACATACACTGAATCTAGTTGACGTGTTTGATTGTTCATAGTGAAGAACTCCGTTGTTGTAATGTCATTGTGTTGGAACTTGTAGAATAAATTGTTATTATAGATGGTTGCAATGAATTTAGCATGTTCTTGGATGTTTGGTTTCTTTTGAAATTATTCAGTTGTTTTTGCTTTAGATATGAGTATCATAACTGCATACCTATATTATAATTCTATGTTTTCAATAATATTAGGCACTGAACTTGAACCCCAACAACAATTTGACACATCCAATGTAAGATCCAGAAATTTCAAAAAAATCTTATTAAGAACTAATTTTGATTTATTTATTCATTACATGCCTTAACCTCAGAAATTATTTTATTAAAGATAATTAAAACAAATTTTGATGGATTGAGTTTAAAGTAATTTAAAGTTTTATCTGATTTTATAATTATCGAATTATTTTTTATATTTAAATAATAAAGTTTAGCAAATTGATAGTTAAATATATTTCTAAGTAATTTTAAGGGATTAAATTGGATTTCAAATTAATATGATATACTCTAATTTTATTAAAATTATTATCAAATTCCAATTTAATCCCAAATTCTCAAATCAAACCCTAACTAAACAAAATCCTAATTTTTCTACCTTAATAAGATAACGGATACAAAATTGTTTTCTTCTATATATTTATATAAATTTTAACTAAATAAATATTTAATATAAATACTATATGCTATGTGTATTAAACAAAAAGACTACTAACCTTTAAACTGTTAAAGAGAAAATAAAGATTAATAAACTATTAAACCATGCTTCTTTTGAATGTCAATTCTCTTCTTTGACCTCATCATTAATTTTCTTTCTTTTCCTTGCTTATTGTACCTGCCGCCACTAACCCTTTTTTTTCCCAAAAATCAATTACTATCAGCTTCAGAAAAAAAAACTAAAGAAAGAAAAGAAAGGGAAGAGAGGGGAAGGGAGACGCAGGAGAGGGAGAAGGGGGAAGGAAAGGAAGGCAGTGCGGTGGGTGTCACCGCCACCGCCGCCGCCGCTATTGGCTGAACTTGTTTTGGTTTGCCTAATTGCTAAACTGTTCTTAACTGCTACTTGAACTATTTGCTATAACTGCTACCTACTTGTGTTTTCCTTGTCTGTCTTGCCTGTGTTTGTCCTGGCGGGCTACATTTGAGAATGAATTTTGGTGCTAAATTAATGATTGTGTTGTTTGATTGCGTGGTTGGTTTCTGATTGAGATTTTCTTATAAGAAAGGAAAAGTTTCGGATTTCTAAAAAAATAAACATTGTTTTTTTGAAAAGGTTTTGAACGATTACCTATTGGTTTTTTAAAAGATTCATAAGGCAAAGGTAATCACTGAGCTTGAAAACAGTTTTCTTATAAAATATCTTCTTATGACAACTTTGAAACTTTGTGGTGAGACCGTGTGGTTAGGTTCTCACCCCCCTACAGTTTTACCTTTTCAGGAACCGGATGAAGAAGATTTTGAATACGACAACCTTTGATTTTATAAGTATTTTCCTATAAAGAATAAATAATTTCCTTATATAGTTACCACATGCTTTTATCTAAAAGTACTACTTAGTCTTTGTTTATCTTTACAAGAATACTTTATGTTAGATTTTCTCATTTGAACATAATTTGATTCTCTTGCAACATTATTCGAATTTTTATGCATATACATATATATTTACTTAATTGTGTATCTACGAACTCTTCAAATTTTCTAAAGCAAGATTTCTATTTTCATTTCAATTAATCTTCATTAATAAACTTCACACAAATCATTTTAATTTGAATTTGATCTAGTATAATATAATATTTACCTTTATTTAGTTTTTTTGAAAAATATTGTATTTATATACTTTCTTCAAAAAAAAAAAAAGATGAACCAATTCCCTTAGGTTCAATTTGAAGTTGTTCTAAATTGTTGTACTCTCTTTCCTATTATTGCCCATGTCGAAGCTCTTTGATTCAGAATTCCTTCTTAAGCTTTCGAATTAACTCCCTTTACACTACACTTGATTGCTTATATATATATACTTGTCTGTTGATAATCTCACGTATTCTTTCAAATCCTTGCGAAGTACCATCCTTGTTCAACTGTCAACCTGAATATTCTCCCGATTTCTTGCAAATACCATTTGTGTCTTTTGTAATCTTCTCAAGTTTAGTAGTTCTTATATGTTAGTTTTTAGGGACGTGATTTGTGCATGCAGAAAGCGAATTTGGTAAGTGTACGAGGTTATAAGGAGTCGCGGAGTTTCGAGGTAATGCAAACATCTATACTTTGTTCAGTTCCCTCAATTGTTTATTTCATATCTTCTCTTTTTCCTAGATAAGATGATCTTCCTCTTAAGTTTATCTATTCCTTGTGGACCTTTCATTTGATTGCGTTCCTACATATTCCTTTGGATTTTGTAAATGACATCCTTGACTCTGGTCACTTCCTTGCGAATCTTGTACTTTGATTTAGCTTGAATTCAATTCTAACGAATGTACCGTTCTCTTTTCATCGTCTCCATTGAAGTTCTTTAATCTCTCCATATGTTCATCTCTTATTTGTAAACTGCTATTTGAATCCTTAAGAACGTCTATCCTTGTCATTATACTTCTCTTTATGAATTTTGTACTCTTTGACAAAATATTGGAATTGTTTTGGGTACGATGCCGACCCTTAAATCTTTGAAAATGTAAAGTACCCCTTTTTATTATATTGTATTGGCTTATGTGTTCTAAATTGTGCCACTCAATTTGATGTATCGTTCCTCCTCTTTTCTTGAAATGTAATTTAAATTCCCTTGCTTCGCCATTTGTACCTTACGCATATCTTGACTGGTTACACTTCTGACTATGATAAAATTTTTGCAATACGGCTATTGATTCCATACTTCTCCACGAACTATGAAACCCCCGTGATTATTTGAAGTTTTTCGCAGTAATGCGTCACCATAGTCTTTAATCATTCCTTTTCTATGAAATCTCATACTTCTTCAACTCAGCTTTGATGTGTTTTAAACTAATGCGCTGATTTTCTTCTTATTGATCCTGTTGAATTTCTTTGATCTAAAGGTTATCCTTGAAGTTGTCAATTGATTTCTTTCTGGTAAACTTCATTGCTTGAATATCCTTGTTTACCTGCAATTTCATTCATTCTTTCAAATTCTCGCGAACGCGGTCCTTGTCACTTCTCTTTCTTTTCTATGGTCTACTATCCTTCTGAGTATACTCGAGATTAGTTTTGGTATCTTGTGCGACCGTTAGACTTAGTAAACAACACATTAGTCCTTTAGGACACGTTTGATGAACGTAAAAGGTAAAATTCGTAGGTGTATGACATCACAGGGAGTTGTGAAACCTTGTTTTACGGGAAAGTGTTCTGTTGATGTGGGACTTATGACCAGTAGTAAGGTTTGAAAAGTGTTTAACAAAGTTGAGAACCTTCGGATGAGTTGCTCAACGAAGTACGGTTAAGAATGGTGGAGATAAGTTATGTTGAATTTTGAATAGTTGAATCTCTGAAGTTGATATAAGATCAGTATACGGGCGTTAAGCACATCATTTTAACTCCAGCTTGTTTTATAGCCTTTTGCCGCCTTGCTTTACCATCACACGTTTGAAACATATTATTTTGTGCGTCAAGCCTATCTTGTAACCTTGTTTCACATCATACTTATACCCCTTTATGCCTTTATGCCATATGAAAATTCTGGTATTTGAAACTATATGACTATATATACTGAGAACTTTTTGCCTTTTCTTTAAATGAGTTCAAGTGTGTATATATATATATATATATATATATATATATATATATATATATATATATATATATATATATATATATATATATATATATATATATATATATATATATATATATATATATATATATATATATATATATATATATATATATATATATATATATATATATATATATATATTGAATTATAAGATATTATGTAAGAAGTCTTGTATATGAATCTATGTCTGCTTGTTTTTTTTAAGATAAGGTATTTACTTCCAGTTTTTAAAGAAATCAGCAATACAGTGTCGAGTCACAGGCTTCTATTTTAATATTTAGTATGTAAAGTAGTCGTAATACTTCTTGCTATCAGAGTAGCGCAGCCGGAAGCGTGACTTCTGATAGTGAGGGTGTTACATCCAACAAGTTAATCAAATCCTTAAAACAACATAATTTCACTCTTGATTTGGTGAATGGCGGGAAAGCTATACCTGATGAAGAGACTCTACTTTTTGGCTTCATGTAACTATGAAACTAACACTAAATGGGGTCAAGAGGTAATAAAGATTAAGAATATCTATGTTTTTTTTTCCATTAACACAGTGCCTATTAGTGTGCTTATTCCTTATTGCATATTGGATTCTTGTATGGTACTGTATGTGAAGATGTTCACACTGGATTCATGTTGAATTGCAATGGTTGAAATTCAGTTTTTTGTGATCCAGCTAAGCCACAGTTCCTTCGAAACAGTACAACTAACCTGAATAAATTGCTAATTCAAGGAATAAGATAGGGTTCTAGTCTGCTTGACATTGGTTGAAGCAGGTTCTGACCTCTTATATATGGATTTTAATCAAGAATGTAATAATTGAATAAAAGTTCTTAATTTATTAGATGTTTATTATCAACTAAAGTGGATGTTCATTTTACTATGTATGTAGATGGTTCGTTTATTTGAAAAGTCGATGTTTATTTTATTTATAATATTGATCTTTTGCTTGATTTGTTGAATTTTGCATGTACATGCTCCATTAGTTTCTTTTGTTAAATAGTTTTAGAGTAATGGAGAAAAATTGGATTAGACTTAGTTTTATGTTTTCTTGAATTGAAGTTGGGTTTGAGTTAGGCTATTTAAACATGGTGCACGGATGAAAGTTTGGTTAATTTGTTAGATGTTTATTATCAACTAAAGTGAATGTTCATTTTACTATGTATACATATGTTCATTTTATTTTGTGTTGAAATTGAGTTTCACTTAGTTATGCTTTTTTTATTGGTTATAGTGAAAGTAATTATTTAATTAATCACTTAGTTATGCTTTTTTTAAGTTAAGATTTTTTCCATAGATTGTTGATTATCTTCTAAAGCTTGGAGTTGATGAATTCTTGTTACACACTAGTAATTGATATGCATGCGTAAAAATTGAGCTGTGTTCCTGTTTTTCAGTGCACATCGACTATTGTACGGGTTACAAAATTGAAGAGCAAGGAAGAGTAAGAAGGATCATAGGTACAATATCTGGCATCCAAAAATGTTGGAGAAAGATTACAAGTAGAGAGCTTCTGACAAACTTCCTTAAGTTAGCCTTGAAGAGCTTAATACTGTCATCATGTTGCAGCATTTCTTGAAGATTCTTCTTATGTTAACACACTTTTAAATATTGATGACTAACTGTTGGCTTTCTAGTATTTCTCTAAACTATAAATTATATATCTCGTGTAAATGTTATGTAATAAAAAAATTTCTTTTAATTTCAAATTAAGACTTTATTTGTTTTAAAGTTAATATCAATGTTTAGAAGAATCATATTTTAATCTGTAATTCCCAAACCATAAAACAAAAGAAACACGCGGAGAATTCGGATGCAAAAATCAGAAAATTAAGTAAAGGACAAATGGTATACTCAAAATAAACATCCACTCTAAAATGAAAGGAACAATTCACATACACAGTAAAATAAACATCCGCATTAATTGATAAGAAACAACAAAACAATCGACCAAAAATATCACTCGTGCATCATGTTTAAATGGCATAACTAAAATCCAGCTTGAATTCAATCAAAATAAACTAAATCTAATTCAACCCACATAATAAAAAAACTTGCAGGGCATGTGCAAACAAAATGCACGAAATCAAGTAAAGGACAAATAATATACCGAAAATAACCATCTACTTTAGAATGGAAAGAACCATCTGCGATTATAGTAAAATGAACATCCGACTTAGTTTAAATGGCTAAAGAAAAATACAATCTAGTATTTGTTTTACAAATCTAAATGTCACATAACCCTGTTATAACTTAATCACTTATATCTAACTGCAACAACTCCAAGCATACTTGAACTCAGTGAATGGTACACTAAATCCAATTCTACAATATGACTAAGTTTTGTCTTATCAGTTTATAGCTCAGTCACGTCCGTCACGTCCACGACCTGCAATCGAACACAAACAAAAAACCAACCAAAGGAATTAAGTGACGTATGGTACTACGACATAAATATCAGCAATATAAACCACCAAGAAAATGACTAACTTAAACAGGATTAACCGTGTTAGTAAAATTTTAATTTATAATAGACACCATGTTCACAATATTTTTTTTAACAAATTCTTCTAATTAGGCAAAATTATATTAAATTCAATCCAAATCAAATAAACATCCAAATTAGAATGAAAATAACTATCGACCTACCTAGTAAAATGAACATCCAATCTATATTAAAACAACTTTACACTGAGAGTGCATCAAAATTAAATTCTAGAACATATATCTATGCTTTTCTTAATGAAAAAGAACCATTGGAACTCCAAGCCATAGAAACAAAAACAGAAAATGGATATATACAAAATACTATTCTCTCTAGAACTATGCCAACCGTAACAGATGTGTGCTTGAATTTTGATGTACTTTGGCACCGAGTTCTATTGCAAGGCAACTTTACATTTGCAGTTTCTAGAATATCTCTAGATAGACCATTAACTCCTGCCCCATAGGGTTCATGTCTATTGGGGTTGACATGATCCGAATCATTGCAAGCTCTCAAGGATGAAAAACCCAACTCCACATAACCCCGCATTTGATTCATACACAAATCCATATTCTAGTCTCTTAAGAGCTTCATTAAAGTAAAGAAAGAAAATAAGCATACTTTAGAGATAAATAAAAACAATTTAACAAGGAAAATAACATCACCAACAAATTAAGATAACCATCAGCAAATCATTGTTACCAGGAGGTACATTCCCAGAGAGCGTATTGTTGTGAACATCCAGAACTTGCAGTGAAGTAACATCAGCTAGTCTAGAGGGAATGGAACCAAATAGCTGATTAGAGCTCAAATCTAGTCTCATCAACATTCCCAAATCACCAAGACTAGCAGGGATTGCACCCGTTAACTCGTTCGATTGCAAAGCAAGAACACTAAGCTTTTTCAAATCACCAAGCTGTGTAGGTATGCTTCCTATCAACTGATTGTAACAAAGCTGCAAAACTACAAAGCAGAAAAAACATATGCAAGATAAGCACACTCCCAAGTTTGAATCACCAACAGAGAGCTATTCACATCTAAAAAAAAAACAGCAGAAAACATCAACTTTTTATTGCAAGAAAAAGCTTGTAAGACTCAACAACAGAGTTGAAGGGGATTGTTTCCCATATCAATATCACAATATGTTTAATTTTTTGTGTACATTAGCAAAATGCAGGAAAAATTTTTTTTGGGTGTCTGAGAAAACAATGAAACACGCTAAAGAGCTAAGCTATCCTTCACAACAAAATTGAGGAAAAAATATGGCGAATAAAGGATTTATTTTAACGGTTTAAATAGTAATAATTTTGTTCTCTATTCATGGTCAAATTCATATTTATGTTTAGGCAGAAACAAGAACTTATTTGTTGCAAATACAATAATGATAAAAATAATATACAAAGAGATAGATAGATACAGAGACTTACAGAGCCATTAGTAAGAGAGTTGTGATCAGTTGGTCCTTGAGTTCCCATGACTAATCAGAATAATGATAAAAAAAACCCACAAAATATCCAACAAAATTTTATTCAAATCTGGAAAATCAATGACACTATAAACATACAAATTGAAACAGCACTGTAGATAGGAGATTATTGTGTTGGTGGGCGTCAGTCGCGGAGAGCAGAATTGCAACAAGCCTAGTGGTGCGCAGGGGGAGGCCGTTGGGCAGAAAACGGTGGCGAGCTTCAACGGCCGTGCTAACGATAGTCGGGGTCGCTGTATCTTGGTGGAGGGAGACATGAGGAAGGACGCGCCCGCTGGGGCGCGATTGAGGAGGGCGACGCGAGGGGAACTTGGTGCGGTGGATGATGGCAGCATGAGGGAGGAAGAAGGGATGCCGGTGCTGAAAGGAAAGAAGAAGAAGAACGGCGATGAGAGGAAATTAGAATTAGGGCTGCCGTCTGTGTTGAGGTCAGTGAGGAGAATCCTAATTTTGTTTAAATTTTAAATATGAAACAATTAATTAGTTACCCATAATTTAATTTTAATTTCAATTAAACTCCCATTGTATACATTGTACAATAAGAATATTGGCTCCTCATACTTTTCCTAATCGAAAATATAACTTAAAACATCTTCAATTATCATTTTCATCCTCTTGTAGATCAATAATATTATAGAAATTTGTAAACAAATGGTCTTGATAAAAAAAATGCCTAGCTTGCTGGGGAAGCCGCTCCATTCCACCCCCACCGAAGCCCGCCAAAACCCACGAATTAGGTGGTGTGGATTAGGCAGGCTTTTTAAGTTTCGCAGTTTCAAAGTTCTAGTCCAACCCGCCTTTTTTGGCGGGCTACACAGGCCGATCTGATGGGTTTTGGCCCGTTTGCCACCCCTAGTTGTAAGAATTAGATCAAGAGAGTGAGATTCCATCGTCAAAAGAGTTAAGAAGTAGGTCTTTTGGAGCAAGCAACAAGAAACTGTAATCTCGCATGATGAAATATTATGTATTAAGGACCATATATTTATATATGTATAACTGAAAAATCATGATATCTTTAATGCTTTGTTTACTAGTTATGACTTTTGATTTTCGATGATTATGAATGAATTAAAAATGTTATGATGTGTGGTTTATGATATTTTTTATTATTACGAAATTTTAAAGTTTTGAATTTCAAAACATGGCACTTCAAATAAAAAATAATTATTTTAATATGGTCTAAATGACTTTAAAATATATAAAAAAAACTATCATTATAATTAGATAAAAATAACATTTAAAAATCGTCATTTTAAAGGCATAAATTGTCATTTTATTTAGGTAAAAAAGACAGTTAAAAATAGCTATTTTTAAATGTATAAAAAATTCATCTGATTCAAATACTAATTTTATTTACGGTGCGATTTAGATTGGATAATTTTCTCTAAACAATCCAATCCAATTTTAAGCGGTTTGAATTGGATTGGATTGGCAATTCTGTAAATTAAAAAAAATGAATATACATAACAAGTCTTAATATTAAATTTTAAATAACTAACAATGATATAAGAAGTCTCAATATATAGTATATTAAAAAACTAATAATAACATGAATAGAAATAAAATTATAAATTAGTTAAAATAAAAAAATAAATTCCTTTTTAAATTCAT
>NC_029791.2:21963075-21973419 GCF_000816755.2 Arachis ipaensis | reverse complement strand
TAGGATTTGAATGGGATTGGATTGATTTTGAAAAGTAGATTTAAAATTCAATCAGATTCAATTCATACTCTAATCAAATTTAAATTAGTGCAAGTTTTAGTCCGTTTTCGATTTGAATTGAATCGAATTGAATGAATGATTTAATTTGAACACCTATAAATAAAAACATGAAACTCAATTATTGAATGAAATCACAACAATAATAAATACAAATATTATGGAATTTGGAGATGACAATTGGTAGGGTAGGATAGGGTTTAGACATAATTCTATTCTTACTCGTAGATTGATTTTTCGCTAAAACTCAACCTTACCTTACCTGTGAATTTATAACATGTCAACCCTAACTCTACCCGCACTTAATCCGCGAATTATAAAATAATACAATATTCAATAATCTAATAAAATCTTGAAATTGTAATTTAGTATTTACATATCTCTAATAAATAGATTTAGTTTTTATAAAAAAAATGTTAAACTTTTGACTGAAAGTTCTTGATTTAGTAATTAAAAGGTTTTTGGTTATATATATATATATCCTCAACCGTACCGGTTGGGCAACCATAGATAGGGTTGCTGCTGCAACCCCTAGCGGAGTTAGTGAGTTACCGCTATATTGCAAGAATAATTCCAGGCACAGAGTCATCAACGAGCTTGCTCTTCCAAACGCAATGACCCATGGAAGAGTAACAAGCATCATCATCATCAGCATCCAAATGCTTCCTAAGCTTAGTGACAATCACCGAAGTGTTGAGATACTCTCTGATCTGAGTAATGACCCCGTCAACGGTAATAGTCCATGCATGCACCCACCACACGTTGTTCACCTTATCGTACCCTTCAGCGATAATCACCAATCCAAACTCTTCTATGAGATGAGGAACAAAAGGGTTTGATGATGATGCTGAAGAAGAAGTGCATGTTAGCAACGGAATCAAATGGTGGCGATGACGTTGTGGGCCATGGAACCACCATTCTAAGTTTGGGGCAAGAAGGAGATGCAATTTGTCCGCGTCTTTGGAGATTATGGCTTTGTATAAGTCTCTGATGATTCTCTTGTTGCGCTCTTTTTCCTCTATTATTTCAGGCACCACCATGTTAATCAGTTTCTCTTCAGCTTTTGAATCCCAACTGCTAAATGTGTTATTAAACTTTCTTGCTAATGCTTTCCCAAACCACAAGAGCAATGTGTCTTTTGAGAGATACGGGAATGAAAGAAAATAATGGGGTGTTTTATATATATTGTGGTGGAGCTGAGATGATCATTTGAACAACCTTAATGGATATATAGATATATTAAAACGTTAAATAATCTTTGGCATTGTTGTATATTTCTTATGTATATTTTCCTTTTTAGAAAAATAATTATAGTACTAGCTTTATGTATACATGTATATTTTTTATTTTTTGTATTAAAAGTGATTGATAAAACTAAAATTTGACTAAATTAACTCCAATCTTTCTTCGAGAAAAGTGCATGAACAAGAGCAATCAATATTTCTATGAGGTGAAGGACACTGTAATGTACATGAATGGATTAGAGGGAAAAAGATTTTTTAAAATGACAACATTAGTACAGTAAGAAAGTATCCGTTTAATTATTGTTAATTTTGTAATTTACACCATGGATTCTATTATCTTAATTCAAGAGTGACTAAACTTTTAATTTTTTATCTTACTAACTTTCCCACTTTAGAGCACTTTAAAGGAGAGTGATTCAGATTGGATTAAGAAGTCATGGCGCACATTATATCATCTATTATTGGCAAAGTTTGTCATGTTATATTCTTCAATTTTTTCATCTAACCTAAATAATAGTTATATTTAAAGCCATTTATATTGGGCAATGCCAATGATTAAAAGTGGCAAATTATATGCATGAGTTTACTTATATCGATGTTATGAATATAAATCATAAATATCAGCAAGAATAGGTTAAATACCAGACGGAATGACCTCTACAACGCTAGGAATTCTGGTCTTGAGTCTTACACGTCATATGTCAATCATATTGTATGGATCTAATTTTGTTTGTATATGCCAATTTTTACCGGAATTCGGTAGGATTCCATATCTTAAATATAGTATTATAAGCTGGCAGACGTTAGAGAATTGATAGTTTATGGGTGAGGAGATGAATACAGATATTGTGAATATTTATAGAGATTAAGTGATTAACATTTCTAGCAGTGTAAAATGTTCAACCAAATTAACTAATCTTATGTCAACTAATGATTTATTAAGCTAAAATATTCTCCATCGTTTTGCTTCCATTTATTTTCACTTGATAGCCATATAGTAAAATTGACACTATATTTGAACTTCCAATCTTTGCAATCATTGAAAATACCAAATGGTTGTAAATTACAAGTCAATGACCAATATAAAGACTGATACAGGCAAATGCATATTGGATAACAGGCTATATCGGTCGAGTTTTTGTACTTAAAAAAGTTCCCATGGCTCATTGGTGAATATAGATAACTGAATAATATGTACATATACAACTGTTCTTGTTCAAACAAATCTTTGATCACATGTTAATTCTCTAGATTACAAAAATGTTATTGTCTGTACTCTGTAGAACCTCCACTGTTTTGGAACCGACCCTATTCTAGACATAACCAACACACAACAAAACTATTATTACTGTGGTGGCGAAAAACTAATCAAGACAAGAAATTTGAAAAGATGGTATCTGATAAGTCAGAGGGGAGAATGATATCTTTCTCTAGCCTTAGTAGTAGAGATGTCATCCCTGTTAGTTGTCGCTGAAAAATCACAGACAAGCTTCCTCCTCGGCTCACCGAGTTCAACACACTGCTTGAAGAAAAGCTTAATGGAAAGGAGTTGGATTCATAAAATTATAAGCTTTGCGAACTAGTTTCCATATGCAAGGCGCAGCCATAATTCGGATGTTCACACATAAGGGATGATTCTGTGGCATCTACACATTCTGACCATATATGCAGCATGCAAAATCGGCGATATTCATCACTGCAGTAGTAGTAAACTCAGAAGGGAGACTGACACAATGGGCAAGACGATTTGTGAGAAGTTGAAAACCATTTATAAAGACAAGCAGAATGAAATTTGTGTTTGCACGTCTTGCAAGCAAGGCGAGGAAGGCTGTGGTTGGTAGTGTGGATGACACTGTAACAGATTGGGCACTCCTCAACACCTTCAAATTCTTTATCAAAATTGCGCTTCCAAATTCCTATAGCTTCTGCTAAAGCTCCATTCTACAGGAACAGAAAAAGGAATTGTCAGCTTTGGTGCAAATATGCTCTGATAAGTACTAATACATTGATTTCAGTTTCCACCATATATCACAATGTAAGGTGTATAAAGTTCAGCAACAACTAGTAAAATGTAGCCAACAAAAATATATGAATTACCTGTGAACTACATAAAATTGCAAAATATTTGAGGTTTTGACACTACAATTCAATTGGTAATTCTAGGCATTTTTCAGAATAGAGCAACATAAACAGAAGGCAAAGACATGATGTAAAACTTAACCACAGTCCATAACAAATTACCTGATTACGAACAAATAGCATCATTGACATCAACCATTTCCTTTGCTTGGTCTCACTTATCCCTAGGCTCCTTGTACAATCAACGTCTACAGGCCTTAGCGGATAAGATGCTGGCAGGCGAATGACTAAATCCATTCCCGTTTCATCCTTTGTGTAAGTAGCAACCACCTCATTTGCTGCTTTGCTTACACTAACTGAGAAATTCTCATCAGAATAGTTTTCCCTCTTAATCTGTATTTAAGATAACATGTATATATCAGAACTCAGATTATTTATAAACTAATTGCATGCTTAACCAAATAAGTATAAATGTTCAAAGCACAAAATCAGATTCCCAATTGTACCCTAAAATATATCCAATCAGAAGTTTAGATCTACCCAAGTAAGCTCCTTCATAGTGCGTGCAAAACATATCTTGTAACTTGGATATGACTATATGACATTAGTGATCTGACTATAGCACTACTACATCATTCCACTAATGTATTACTTTCCTATCATTTATTTCTTATAACAAACGTGTTGATTATATCATGTGACACAGGGAAAAGGAGTTTCTACACTTAGTTAACACTAAAAGCTTTTCTATCATCAAAATAAAATAAAATCATCACACAGCAGACTACTTTTTGTGGAGAAGAAACTAAAGCATACCAATGACAATTCATTTGCAATGAGAGGAGGGCTACAGCAAGTCCTCGTAAAGGATTCAATAGCAGCTGAAGTGTTACGATCACGCAAATCACTGAACCAACCACGTACATATGCAGGAAGAACACGAAGCATCAAGCCATACATTGCACCAGCAAGAGATGAAATTTTCACCAATTCAACAGGCCAGAGAGATTCCACAGAAGTAAACAACGAACCAGTTGTTATGGCACGGGTGGCAGCACTTGCAGCTTCTGATAAACCACCAGAAAGCTCTGCATCTTTCTTTTTCAAACTCTGAATCATGGAAATATCTAGAGGAATATGCTGAAAAAGACAATCTAAGATAACTGAAGTAGCAGAGTCTTGTATGTACTGGATCAGTCTCTCCCTCAAAGATGATGATGAAGGCAATGAACATAGATGTGATATCAACATTGACCAAGCAAGGAAGAGGTTTACCTGCAGATTTTGTTGGATAGAATGAATATCAGAGATGAAATGGAAAACCCAAGAAAACCTATAAATAGACATTAAAAAGAAATGCTTCACATATGAAGCTAAGTGTCCTTACTCGTTGTTGTGCAAGTAAGTCCATTTCAAGAACCTCAAAAGGTGCCTTTTCAACCATGGAAGATATTTCCTGTTTCAAATGGACCTTTTCTTCTATGGTTAATTCCTGGTCACTACCCGCGTACATATCTGAGTTACTAACATTATCTTCGACGACAGCCATGCTTATAACGGGCTCATTTGAAAGAACAAAATATGCAGCAAACTGCAATAAAGGAATTGGCTTCGAAGTGAAAAGTATAGCATACAACGAGCTAATGGGACCTTCACTTAATCCCCAAAATTCCACTGATTTCACAGCTCTATCCCTAGCTTGTGATGAGGAGTTAATAACACAAGAAGCTACCAATTCCCAGAAGTAGGTGTATTCAACACGTGATGATGCAATAACTGATGCAGCTTCTTTGAAACATGCATTTACAATAGCCTCAGAAATGCCAGTACAAAATAATAGGCGAAGGATACCCTCTAAAATTCGATCTTTAACAGATTCCAATTTTTCTGATTTCATTGTATTCAAATTATCTCCTTCTTCAGCTTGTTGAAGTTTACACTGCTTAAGGAGAAGTGAAAATGACAACAGAGCATTTTCACAAATCTTTATAGGAAATGGATCTGAAATCAAAACTGTTTCCTCAATTTTCTTATACATCAGATCTAAATTATCCGATGAACTGTCAACAAGACCATTTACATTTTCAGCTACATCCTCCATCTTAACAACTGTTGATTGAATCCAAGACCTTAGGTTAGAAAACAGGAAGTCCCAATCTTCATCACTAAATTCATTCAAGCAATAGCCTACTGAAACAACCATTAGTTCTGATAGCAGCATCTGGACCACTGGAAGCTGGTTGACAAATGCAGATTCACCAGCAACATTCCTTTGCTTCTGGAATAATTCATACAAAAGTTTCCTCTCATCAGCACTGACACTTCTTGCTGGCTTTATCGCTTGAGGACCACCTATTGCACTGAATGGGTAACATGCTATAACCAACTGAAGCCAATTTTCCATATCTGCAGGAGTCATGAACATTTTCATCAGAAACATGTATTTAATTCTGGTACTAAGTTTTCTCATTCGGGATAAAAATTATTCGGAGCAATTAAAAATTGCACAAGCCCATAGATGCATTTATGCACAAAACAAATGTGTAACTTTTGTTTAACCCTGTCCTGCCAAATATAAAGTCTCTTTAGAGAGATTTGAACTAACGTGTGTTTATAGATTGGAAGGAAAAGGAATTCACCTTGTCCTGTTTTCCACGTGACCAAAGGTGGGAGCCTTAGAGTCCTCTCCAGCCAGTCTATCATAGTATTTTGGACAAAATTTTCTTCTGAAGAACAAGGTTGAGCATCTCTGCCAGGCTCCATATCATTGTACAATGGTTCTAGAAGTATACTTATAAGCAAAGGAAGAATGTTAAGACAATTTGTATTAACAGCTTCACCAATGAAAAGCTTATTTACAAGGAGCTCAAGTAGACTCAATGCCTTCTCTGCCCCCCATATCTTCTCTTTGAACAAAGTAGACAGAAAGGCAACAAGAGCTCTTAAGAATGGTGCTTGAATGCCTTCCACTTCATCAACTGGTACTGGCCACATAGTAACATAACTCTTTGTATCATTGCATCCATAAACAAGAGCGCCATCAAGCAAGATACTCAATGTTTCATCTAACAGGCTTGCCTGGGGAGAAATAGTTCTTTTGGCATATGCAGCAAGTGAAGGTAAGAAAGAAGACACAGCACTGTTCCCTGGCCATCTCCATGTACATAGTATTTCAGCAGCTAGACAAGCAGGAGAGGCACCCTCTTGACTTACTTCAAGTGTAGATTGCTTGTGCATTGAATATCCCAGGATAAACTTATCAATCCCAATCGTCGTGATTAACTTGTCAATTAATGCTACAAACTTCTGATGTCCTGAAGCCTGCATTTGGTATAATTGGTGGTCAAATTTTCATTGTATATTGGGCTTAACTTTTACTATATGTTCAAACCACATAGTTCCCTATACACAGTTAAATTCATCAATGCATGCAGCACCTTTTGGTACAAGGAATTAATAATTATTTGAGCACTTACATATAAAATTTGCCAATTAACAGATGAAAAGCACTGAAAAACATTCGACATGAATTAATAAATATCATGGGTTGTCTCCATGGTGAAGCCTATGTCCAACCAAATGTGACTTACAATGCATTGCACCACCAATATGTCCAGAAAAATAAACCAGTAACACATACAATTCATTCTATAATGCAAACAAGTAAATATGAATGGGTGGCCCAGCACATGAGGTTTCTTAAGGATGGTAGATTAATGCAATCTTATACCCCAGAAATGGAGATAAACAAAGTAACAGAAGCATGTGGTCAAGGTTCACCATCTAAAACAGTACACATCTAAAAAATAAAAAATAAAAAAAGATAACACTGACATAATAGAGAGTACCATTAATCAAATATTCCAATACCTTTGTCAAGCTGAAACTTGGAACCACAAACACAGGCCACATTTCACCCTTGCTAAGCAGCAGATGTAGCAGAGTTTGTTCCTCATCTTCATTCAAACAGACGTACTCAAGAATTTGAAGCACCCAGGTAAAGCACAATGATATGATTCTCTCATTTATTAGTTCGTCTTCAACAAACACTGCAGACCTTACTGATTGAATTAAGATATTCAACAACCTCTTGCGGCTATCTAAGCAAAGGCTTTTCATAAATTGAACATTTAACTTATTGCGGAAAGCGCACACAAATTCACCAAATGACAACCTGGCTTTCGTTTTAATCATTGATTTGTCATCAAGCGAATCATCAAGAGCTTTAATTAAATTAGACTCCCACTCAATGACAAAGATTGCAGACAGAATTCCTGATACAAGTCCACTTTCCCCATCAAGTGTCTTTAGGCAAAAGAAACTACCATCAAGTATCTCGAGAGCAAACTTAGCAATCTCAACAATGTTGAGAGAACTATCATCTTCCACACATAACTTTGCATCATCGCTTAACACAGAAGCTGTATTCTGTACCCAAAGAAAAGGTGAAACCTGAATAAAACTTATTAATTTCCGGAGGATGTCCTTGTAGATGAGAATCAATGAACTTCTCGACAGAAAAGCTGTAGAATTTCCTTCTGTCGAACCACCAATAAGAGAGCTGCAAAAGATATGCGATCAAAGAGTCAACGATATTATCAATCTTATATTTCTCTTTTACAGGCGTTTGAAATACAATAAGAGCACAATAAATATAGACTTCGCATGCATTTTGTAAAATCAACAATGCATGGAAGATGAAAAATATAAGCTGCCATGTCATCACCACAAAATCCTTTATCCACTCAAGAGGCAAGAAAACAAAAGACTCCACCAGTTCAATTTGTCACTTCCCCTTATTCCTCATCCCCTAAAAACGATAAAAACACACAAGGTTGAACCACTTCAACCCATAATACTATCTTAATTTATAAATGGAAAATACTTATAACGTAATAGTCACATTATTGGATCATTTCGTCTTATTTAACAAGTAAACTTATAATGTATATTACGACAACATGCTTCAGATTAAATAACTGACTTACCACATAAATTGCACATGAGAAGCACTAAAAGGAGGCAAAGAACGGCAAATAGAAATAGCAAATGATTCCAAGTGTTCATGATGCCAATCTTCAGCATGAGTGCCCTTTTTATGACCTGAATAATCTCTCTTTTTCCTATTCATAATCTCATTCCTTGCTTTTTCAAGGAGCATAGCCAACATTGCAGCATGGGTGGCATCCACCACCCCAGGTTGGCATCCAGGAGAACTTCGGTTAACAACATAGTCGATAATGAAAGACCATTGTTCAGAAAAATATTCATCATCTAGTAGTGCCAACAACAAATCCAGTCTGGCTTTGGTAGAGGTTTTATTTTCCTGTAGACACCAAGGAACAAAAATACTCTTGAAGATTTGCATAAAATCCTCAGCTTCCAATTCATCATTTGAAAGCTGACTAGAACAGTACCCTCTGTTTTGAATAAAAACTTCTTGGACTATCTTTTGTGGTCCAAATATGGAGACAGGAACAGATAGAAGTCCCACAGTACATGGAGTATCCTGATATATTAAAGCAAAGTGAGTTCAGGAGTATTGGGAGAAAACATTTTTTCTTCATCAAGTGATCCCATAGAAATCTAATAACTTAACAATTCCAAAATCCTATGCAACTTTTTAACCCCTATTTTTAATGGGTCAACAACAATGGCAATATTGTTTTAGTGAGAGAGAGGAGGAGGAGGAGGATTTTAAAACAAAAAATAGAGAATAACTTCAACGTATATTTTAGTTTTCACTAGCAAACATATATAAATGAATTTAAAAAAGTAAGAGAAGACCACATAAAGTGCCACAAGTTACTAATATCAACTTACGGATGATCTAATAATCGAGAAAGACTTTGCCAACAATGGTCCAACAATATAGACCAACGGCCAACTTGCACCTTTAACCACTGCATGTTGCTCCAGCAATGACATGAACAAGATGATCCGTTCAATGAGCTCCACATTACTTGCTTGCTGAAGAATGCCCATGTAATTCTTTTCAAGTTCCAAAACAAAAACAGTCATAAAATTCCTATCTAACACATAAATTCCTGAAAGGATTTCAATAAGGCTTTTTCCCAACTCTTGCAAATAGGGCATTGGATCCTTCGTATTCAGCACTGTCTTCTTGTTAAGAGTTTCCTCAGATGAATCTGCAGCTTTTCCTGAATTGATTATGTCATAAGCTTCCATGTTTCCAGCTGTAAGGAAATCCTGCCATAAATGCTTTACTAGGACTTTATCAACAAGAGTGACTTGGAAATTCCTGATTGAGTCCACTCCATCATTAAATCTGATACAAACAGAAGAGAGTTGGGTTACAGAAAGAAATTATTGCATCAATATTCCTTTTTTTTTGTTAAAGTGAGGGCCAGGGACAGGCACAAAAATGAATATATCTTCTAAATGCAGATGGCCACAATGAATGGGATAATTTGTACCTTGACGCATTTTTCAGTGACCAAAGAAAACATTCTTTGAAAGCCTGGAAAAATGCTGTTCTATCTGTAGATAGAGAAGTTCTCTTTCCTATCCACAAGTTCTTGAAAAACTCGGGAAAAAATTTATCCCCTTCTATAGACTTAGGAGGCACACTATCCAAGAATAAAACCAAAGCTGGATATGAAATCTGCTGGGAACCAAAGCACCCATTTCTAAGGAAATTCCAAAATGGATTCAGTATGCCTTTCTGAACATTCATGGAGGTCCAACCATCAGGGAATCCTCTAGAGA
Organism: Arachis ipaensis; assembly: GCF_000816755.2. Lineage (NCBI taxonomy): Eukaryota > Viridiplantae > Streptophyta > Magnoliopsida > Fabales > Fabaceae > Arachis > Arachis ipaensis. The sequence continues at coordinate 21,963,310 of NC_029791.2, read as the reverse complement.
AAAGTAATATTACATCCCACATCGAGCGATGACAAGTTGTCTCCTTCTCATTGAAAGCACCAAGAATTGCAGTGGCAAGAGTTTTTATATTTCCATCATTAATCACCTGTGGTATATTTTTTATTAAGCTCTTCAACAAGTTATAAGTAGCTGATCGGATAGCAGGTCTTTGTGACTTCAGGAAGTCTAGAAAATTTTTATGATCCATTAATAGCTTTTCAGCAAAAGAAACAGC
>NC_029791.2:21959002-21962899 GCF_000816755.2 Arachis ipaensis | reverse complement strand
ATTAGAACATCAAGAAGTGTGGCCAATGCTAGCAATGTTGATGATATCACCTGTAAAACCAAAATGGAGAAGCCTCAGGAAATAAAAATTAATGGTCTAACAAAGAAAATTCAAATATGTAAAATACTGAAAATACTGAATATCCAAACTGCAAAGTAAAAGAAAACAGGTGAGATAACAGTAATAATAGTAAGAATGGTGCAGAAAAGGGGATGAAAAGAAAACAATAAGTATGTGCCACTCAAATCAGGTACAATTTAGTTGGGGCTACAGGCACATATACTCAGTTCTTGTGATTCATCAACATGGGTCTAGTTTAAAAAAAATAATAAATCACTCCGAGAGGATAAAACTTCTAGACGCATCAGGATGTACTTATATCCTCAACCATTCATTACTTTGGACGAATATTAACAGACCCAGAATATATTGATGCATAATAAGTGAAATACTCCTCTTATCTATTTATCAGTGCCTTTTAAGGATTTTGCATAAGATTAAGGGTGTTACTAAACAGGCAAAGATATAGAATAAATATGGCTTTTACAATTTATGACTGGATTGACAAAACAGAGATGCATTGTACTTTGGATGTTCAATGAAATCAAAAGTCTGTTTATTTCTTCCTGGTTCCAGGTAAATCCTCTCTCCGTGATGATTTCTATGGCTTCTGGATAATCTGACTAATTTGAACACAAGATAATCTCAAAAACACCAAAATAGGTCTCTGCATATAAACAGATTCTAATTGTATATCCAACCATACCATGGAAGCAAAATAGAAAACAAGCCTGAAGTGAAGGTGTCCACTGTTATTTTAAATTTTTTTCAAAAACATACCCAAGAAAACACTTATCTAGAACCTGCTATGCCAAAAAGGGGACTTGCATCCTTACAATTTACAACTCAGGATACTATCTATCCTAGTCAATAAAAAAGATGAAGCAGTGTTAACCAATAAAACTGAAAGTTCAACTTAAAATGTTTTATATATAGAAAGGTGATTTTTGCTATACACCTGCTGGTAAATCTCTTCCAGCTCATCCGAAGCTACAGCCTTGTCAGATAAATTTTGTGGTGTGAGTTTTAGGTTTTCTTCTAAATACATGAATATCTCTGTTGTGCATAAAATCAAAGCATCAAGTCTTTTTTCGTGTGCGGGGAAGGCTGCCTGCCAAAATTAAACAAAGAATCAACCACATATATCACAAAACATAATTGAGGATCATTGCAAATCATTTTGAACACCAAACCATAGTTCATAAATATCTTTTACATATATATGAGGACTTTACAAAGTTAAGTGCAACTTTACAGGTTAGAGTATTCAGTATATGACGGTGACAATACTATCCAGAAAACCTTTCCTCCATCATAGAACTTCATCTGAGAGCAGTGGAGGGGAAAAATAAACAAATAAAAGATTTTATATTTCAACCAAAACAAGAACTACAATCTAGGATTTAATGAATATATCAATCAACTGGAAAATCAAAAGGAGTTGAGTCTTTTCTAATGTAAAATCACTAATCATAGAAGAAGATTCTCCTTGTGGCTCCCTCCTCAATTCCACAAAAACTGTAATATAAAAATTAAAGTGAACACTAGAAGTTCTGAGCAATAGCTAGCCATTAATCCTTCTACACATAATACTCAAGTAAATATTCGACAGATCATTTGTGTTACCCACAGAACGAAGTTGAAAGCACATGCATGAATGAAACAAGCAACAGATTCATAAAAAATATAGCTAATCTTTTCTACTTCCAACAATGAAATGGGATCATTTAAAACAAACAGTAGTTAGATAAAAACCAATGTAGCAAACCTGCAAAGACCTTTTTGCTGCCTGAGAAACTTCATAGGCTGGATCAAATTGCGCAAACCACCATGGTCCCATCAAAGTCTTCAGATGTGGAGCCAAATCTCTCCTGAGAAAGGGGTGAGAAGTCAAATATAAAATCTCTGTGAATGATGTCCACTCCAGCATATTCAGATAAGGATCAGGTATTGATGGACAAATAATATAAATAAATAACTAACAATAAAATTCATTCAAAAAAAATTTAGTTGTTGGGTACACCTAAAGAAAAGATATCCACTCCAGCATATTCAGATGTATTAATGGACAAATAACACAAATAAATAACTAACAATAAAATTCATTCAAATAAAATTTAGATGCTAGGTACACCTAAATAAAAGGATATCTGGTTACTAAAAGCTCCCACCTAGTCAGAAAAGCTTTTGTAGATGTTGGTAGACTACATAGATGTTTGGCTTCTCAGAAGCTATTGATGAAAGCATTCAAATGGCAGAATTAAAACTAGAAGTTCAGTGAGTATCACACCTACTAACATCCAGCAATGAAGTGTGAAAATAACTTACATTAATATTACTTAAGAAGGGTAAAAAATACCAATATACTTTTTAAACTTGCATGCATTCAGATAGCATAAAGTTATACAGTAGAAAAAGCAAGATGTGCCTGGAAAAAGTTCTAACCCAATAGAGACAACAAGAGTGGTCATTGTATCATGAGTGGCCCGCCGAACCTCCCTATTGTAGTCCATCAATAGCTTTTTATATTCAAATGCCTACATAAGAGCAATTTACATAGCATGATATCAAAATAAGTGTCTTTGACACATGAGATGAGCACATTTATAATTTTTAATAAGGTCATAAAGCCATTTGATGGCACAAATGAATTATCATCATATTAAAATTGCATACCCATTGGGGAACAATTAGAAGAACGTCCTTTGCAGATTTTTGTTGAAGCAGCACAGATAAAGCTCCCAACGCCTTAAGCTGCAAATAAAGAATAAAAATAAAAAAGGGGGACAGATAAAGGGCAAAAACAGCAAAATCAATGAGATACTGGTACCATATAACATAAGAATAGATTCATGACCAGACCAACCACAATGATCACTGGAGACACTGAATAAATCATTAAGCCAAATTAGAAGCATCTCAACAACAGATAGCAAAATAGTAATAGACACAAGTGGCAGTGGCACCATCATCTTTAAAGGGAGCAAACATCAAAATCTATACAGTTCCATTACCTTTAAGCATGCTTTATTTTTTATCATCTATGATTGGCTAATTCATAAAGCTGGAAAGTTGCAAGCTCAAAGAGGAACAGGACAAGGTGCACCAAAAGATGCACAAAGAATATCATAACTAGTTCACATGACATTGTCATCAAATAGTACCCCAAGTTGATCCAAAAATTACCTTAGTAGTGGGATCCTTCCTGCCTAGCCTCTTCAAGTGCACCGCGATTTCGCTATCTACATCCTGCATATCAAGACAAAAACAATTTAGATATTAAAGAAAGGTATAAAGCATTAATGACAACGTTATTTCATTAAGAGAATGGTCATGACCCAACCAAGAAACTTGGATCCTCTAAAGTGTAGAAGGTAAAGGGTGACATTTAAACCATTGATGGGAAAACTAAAACCATTGATGAAAAAATTGAATTTTCGAGATATAATTAGACATAAGATCATGCACAACCAATCATGTATTCTGTGCCATTAAATTTTTTAAATCGACAGTTCAAATATTACACTTTACTCTTTAAAGTACACACTTCAGAGGAGCCTGATCATTGATTAATAACTGAGATTAAAGCTACTAACATTAATCACAATAGCAATATGCTTATTTGATATACACAAAACAATCATGGTTAATTCAAACTCAGCTCGTACAGTTAAGAATCTAGAATGCTAAATAAAGAGAGAGAAAGAATCCGTAGGGACATACGGGAAATGGGAGAGAGTCGTCGGTAGAAGGAGAAGGATCAAGGCGTGAACTGCCGACATAACCACCGAATCCGACGGCGGCTGCGGCTGCGGCGGAGGAAGAAGAAGCTGACGT
>NC_029791.2:21955589-21958776 GCF_000816755.2 Arachis ipaensis | reverse complement strand
ATTCTAAACTGTTTCTTGTTGCTTCTGTGCGATTGGTACTGTAAGTCTGTAAACTTGTCTTGTGTTGTCTTGTATTGAGTCGTGTGGGTGCGAGCTTGTTGCAGCTCCTTCCTTGCAGCTGATGCTGGCAAACACAACTAGTTGGGGTTTTTTTTCACTTCTTTTGTTCTGCCTTTCTCTTCCCTTGCCCAAATTCCCAATTTGCTCTATTTTTTAAATAATAATTAAAATCTTACTTTATCTTCTTAAAAATTTTACAGAATAAAATATTATTTTTGTCCATAATATTTGAAGTAAGTTTTATTTATGTTTCTAACATTTAAATCGTTTTATTTATTTTTTTAACATTTATAAAAATGATTCAATATTATCCTGCAGTTAATTATATTAATAGATCAGATTATTTTCATTTAAATGTATTCATTTTTAATTAGATCTCACTTAAATGCATTTGATTTTAATATTATACCCAAAATTTGTGTTCAGGTTTAATTATGTCCTAAAAAAATAAATTATGTAAATATTGCAAGAATTAATTTTAACTTTTAATGGGTTATTTTTCGGAATGGATCATTGATTCTGACCCAATATTTGTATTATAATTTCAAAAAGAGTTTTTCAGAACTCAAATTAAAGCTGATGATGTGTAATTGATGATAGGATAACATTGAATCACTTTTACAAACGTTAAGAATGCAATAAGACGATTTAAACGTTAAGAACACAAATAAGACTTATCCTAAACGTTAGGGACAAAAACGATACTTTACTCTATTTTTTAAAATTTTAAATACATTTTAATTTTAAAAATATTGAAAATATAAAATTTTGAAATTTTATTTATTTTAAAAATAAGAGAACAATTTAAAAATAAATTAAGGCTCTATTTTTATTTTTTATATTTTAAAAACAATGTATCTGATATCTAAAATTACCATTGATTTCATTGTTTGCTACATAACCTATGAAGTACGGACACTTCGCTAAGTTGTCGTGTCCACGTGTCAAACATATTTCGGACATGATATTTACCGACACTCGGGAGAAGATCAAATAGGCCTAGTTAATTTCATTCCAAACCAAGAATGCAAAAATATACTCTAAAACTAATTTAAGCATTTCATCAAACACTTAAAGTGCATAAACATAAAATATAATAAATTACAAGAATTAGTAAAATCTAAGACTACCAATTGAACGAAAATAATAATAATAAATCAAACAAACATCAATAAACATGAAAATACTAAATTGCATCAAAGAGAATTGAGATTAACAATAGAGTGCATAATTCAAAATTGACAAAATAAAGAAACTAACAAATAAAACTAAGAGAATTAAGTCAATTGAACAAGGAAAATATAAAAGAAACTACCATAGAACAAGATCAAAGACTAAAACTAAAGAGAAATTAGCCTAAGAATCCTAAATTCTAGAGAGAAGAGGGAGCTTCTCTCTCTAGAAAATTATCCTAAAACATGTTCTTAAATTATCCTAATTGCTCCCTCTTTCATCCTTCTTGAGTTTGACTTGAAATACTTCAAAAATGAGTTAGATTGGTCCCAAGGAAGCCTTGAAATCACGACCAACGTGTTTACTTAACTAAAATCATGTGCCTTAAGTCATGCATACTCATGAGGCATGCGTACGCACAACTTGAGATTTTTACATACGCATGACCATGAAATGCTCCAAACTCTTTTTCTTCATAAATTTTCCATTTTTGTATGCTTTTTCTTCACTTCTTCAAGTCATCTTTGTCTTCTAAGCTTGAAATCACTCAACAAATATATCAAGGTATCGAATGGAATTAAAATGAATTAAATTTAGGAATTTTAAGGGCATAAAAAATATGTTTTTAATCATTAAGTACAATTAGGAGAAATTCACAAAACCATGCTATTTTAGTAAATAAATGCAAAATAAGTTGATAAAATTCACTCAATTCAATACAAGATAAATCATAACATTGTGGTTTATCAACCTCCCCACACTTAAACATAGCATGTCCTCATGCTAAATATCAAGAAAGACAAAAAAGGAGTATCAACATTTATTCAATACAAACTATCCATATGCAATCTATCTAAATGCATGCAACTACTCTACCTAATACTATCTAATTATTTATAGGAATAAGTATTGTTTTGATCCCTAACGTTGAGAGTCAGAATTGAAACCGTCTCCATCGTAATTTTGGATTTAGAATCATCCTTAACGTTTTTTTTTTTTGTATTAAAATTGTCCTTTTGAATAAAATAATTTTTTAAAGACAACAATACCCCCAACCCCCAACTGCACTACCATTCATTTTGCATTTCCTGCCACCACCGTTCATTCTGCATGCATTCTCCACCATCGCCAATCCCTTATTTCTACTATCAGCCCCTATTTTCACTATCAGCCATTTCTTTCCACAACAATAATAACAACAGAACATACATTCAAATTCAAGAATCCATTATCAACAATAACAAAACATTCAAATCAATAATAACACAACATTCAACATTAAAAAAAATTCAAATAACATAGAAATCAACACAAGCAGAAATACAAGCAGAAGTAGAAAGTAGAAAAATCAACACAAGTAGAAGACAGAAGCAGAAAGCAGAAATCGAAGCAGAAATAGATGCAGAAGTTCAAGCACAAAGCCAAATCAATAAGTAGAAGCACAAATTCAACAAGAAGCAGAAGCAAAAGCTCAAGCTAAAGCAGCAAGCAGAGGCCAAAACAAGGAGCAGAAGCTGAAGCAAGAAGAAGAAGCCGAAGCAGAACCACCGGCAGCTCGTGGGCGACGGAGCGACGGCGGCTGGGCAGATCGACGGTGGCAGGAACCCAGCTCAGCCTCAGATTCCTCTCTTTCCTTCGCGTGATGCCCTCCTCGCGTCGGGCTCCCCTTCCCGGCGACGCACTCCACGGCAGCGGTAGAAGCATGCATGAACGGCGGCGACATTTTTGGCGGCGGCTCGTGGGCGGACCGGCGACGATGTAGGTGTCGCGATGGCAGCAGCGGCTATGGCAGCGGCCTCCTCCCCTCCACCGGTGCTCCCTCTCTCTTTTCAGATCTCCTCTCTCGCTGCTCGTGCTCGGTGGCGAAGGACCCAACAGTGGCGGCGATGGCAAGAAGCGACGGTGGAGACCCGCGGTGAAGGCGATGGCCTCCTCCCCTCCCCCCTTCGCGTTT
>NC_029791.2:21950252-21954863 GCF_000816755.2 Arachis ipaensis | reverse complement strand
TGTTTTTGTTTTCTTTTATTTTTTTAAAAATTTTATAATTTTTTTATTAAAATAGGGGTAGTTTATGAATAAAATTAAAAATTTTATTAAAAATGACGATTTTAATACGAAAAAAAAAACGTTAAGGATGATTCTAAATCCAAAATTACGATGGGGATGGTTTCGATTTTGACCATCAATGTTAGGGACCAAAACAATACTTATCCCTTATGTATATGTATCTACTTAATTCAAATAAATAAATTTTCAAGAATACATATATAAACAACTAAGGGCTAAAAACATTAACAACCAAGTCACATCCACAATTGAATTGAGTCATAGAAAAGAATTACAAACTTGCAAGATAAAAGATAATCATAGGTGAAAATATAGAGTTGAGCAATCGAACCCTTCACCGAATGTGTATATGCTCTAGTCGCTCAAGTGTTTAGGGTTGATTGACTCAATTCTCTTCTGATCTTACTTTCTAAGACTTATTTTTCATCTAACAATCAGCAATTATTCAATGTATGCATGCAAGTATCATAAGGACTTTTCAAGGGTTGTAATGGGTTAAGGTCAAGGTGAGGATATATATGGTTAAGTGAGTTAGAATTTGAATCTTTGATCAACTTAAACTTTCACCCAACATATAACAACCTATACAATTCTAAAAGCAAACCTATTAACTACCCATAATTTCAGTTTTCACATATTCTTGCATTCTTTCCAATCCATATCCCATATGCATTGATTATTATTACTTTTCTTTGAGGCCTTTGTCCTCTTTTTAATGCTTTCTTTCTTTATTTTTTTTATATACAAAAGGTGAATGCATATGATTTACACAATTAAGACATGAGCATGTACCTAATTCTCAATATTTCCAATAGAAATATAGACCACATTTTTATCAACCAATATTCCCAAATTTTCTCACACTTAGACAAGATTGCGACAACCGGACTAGTCAATAAATCAATAAGATCACTGGTTCAATGGTTCACTGTTTCGACCGGAGTTCAATCGGTTTAATTAAATATTAAATAAAATTATTAAAAAAACTATATATAATTTTAAATATATAAATTCAATAATTTCTAACTTAATAATATTCAAAATTTCACAATTTCACATAATAAATTATCCATAACTTTGTCTCCCATTGTTGCAGGAGCTGGAGGTTATATAGGATTAGGCGATTCACACTCTTCTTGTGCTTGTGTTTCCACATCATAACAATCACTTGCAAATTTTTTTTCTATCTTTTTTTTTGTTTTCCTCTAAGAGCCTTTTGAATTAAAGTTCAACATCTTCAGTGACTTTATTACAAACTTTAATTTGCACAAAAATTTTTGCAAGGTGATATTTCATTCTATATATCCCCTTCCATTGTAAGTATTCAAGCAGAAAATACATGTATATTGAGCCTTGTTATTTTTGTCATACTTCACTGTAAAATATTGCCAAACTAGATCAGATTTATCCCTAGAAGAACCAGTTTAGAATTCTTGATTAGCATTATCTTGTGGCTGTGGATTACTTTGTGATTGTTCCATCTGTAACATGCAACAAAAAAAAATTATAAACAGAAATAACAAATAAATCAATAACCTCAGCAAAAAAAATCATGAACATAAATAACAAATAATAATCAATAACCTCAGTAAACAATTACTAAACCATAAAAAATCAATAACCTCAGTAAATAATTACAAAACTAGCAAACAATAACAGCAAAAAAATCATGAACAGAAAATCAGAAATAACAAATAAATCAATAACCTCAGCAAACTATTACTAAACCAGCAAACAGTAACCTCAGAAAATCCAGCTAATCAGCAAATCAATTACTAACAAATAACAAGTATTATCAAAATCAATTACTAAATCCTAAACCAGCAAGCAGACACCGAGGAGAAGGCTGTGAAGTGCGAATAGAGTATTATCAACATCCAAGTATTATCAAAATCCAAGTCACAGTGCTTACTGGCAGTAAGGAGGAAGGCGAGCAACGACGACGACAGAGGACGCAACACCGACAAACATAGAGAAGGCGAGCTCGGCGATGACAACGACGCGGTGGGCTGTGGGGGCTGCAGTGGTCAAAACCGTCGCTGCGGTGGCTGTGGGATGCGGTGGCTGCGGGCGACGGTGGTTGCGCGATTGAGGGTTGCGGTGGCTTCTATGGTTCAGTTTCAGAGAAGAGAGGAAAGGAGATGAGTTTGTGACGATGGGTTACGAGGATGAAACATGAAAGGGATTAATTTAGGGTTTTGCCGTTTTTCCTTTTTTTCCTTCTAAAGACAAAACGGCGCCATTTTTTAGGGTTTATTTTCGAACCGGAAACCCTCCAAAAAATGTGCCAGTTTTGCTAGTTCACCGGTTAACTGTAAGTTCGACCAGTTCTATAACCGGTTTTTTACCAAATGGTTTATAGGCCTAACCGGACCGATTTGGTGACCGGTTCCCAGTTAACCTAGTTGAACCGGTCAGTCCGGTTCAGTTTTCAGAACTATGCACTTAGATATTACACAATCTCACTAACCTAAGCTAATCAAAGATCCAAATTAAGGACATTCATTGGTTTTCACTTAAGGCTAGTAATGTGCTAAAATTAAGAACAAAAGAGAATTAAAAAAGCTCAAAGTGGGCTAACAAAAGGGAGATGAAATGGTAGACTATATAGGTAAATGAGCTACAATGAAATAAAGGCCTCAATCATGTAAATACATATATACACTAAATAATGGACATAAAGAATCAAACAAACCAAAGATTACAATCATAGAAAGAGAATGACACACAAGAATGAAAATAATGGTTAATATGATGTAACCACGCATTAAGGCACAAAACTCATAAGGTTGTGTGTTCTTAGCTCAAAAATTATGTTTTACATTGTATAATTCAAGCAAGTTTCAATGAAAAATATCAACTCAAATCAATTGGAATGTCAATGCCCTATATAAAAAGAAGTTTTCTTGGAAAATTTCATTATTCGACTAAACTTATTCTATATATGTGAAATGATTGGGTGAAAATCATCAAAAATCTTAAGTGCATTTTCTAATTTCAATCAAACCAAATCATCAAGTATGTAGAAAACTAAACTAGGTACAATCATCACATTATCCAATCACAAACAACAACTAAAGTCTAAAAAGCATATATACAAGCCAAAATAAAAGTGCATCCAACTATAAAGATACTAGTTATGTTCAAACAAAACTAATAAAAGTGAAATAAACTAAAATGTATCCAAAATAACAAAAGATCTAAAAAGCATAATAAAAACCAAAACTGAAGTGTTCGGAATGGAAGAATTGTCACCCAAAATTCGCCGATTGGTCGGACGACCACCCCATATTTAAAATCTAGCACCGTCCTCGGTGCTCATGAAGTCATGCAGAGTGGAAGGAGTCGTCATCGTCATCTCCACCGTCATCTGTTGGGGCCTATTCTTCCTGCTCACTGGGCTTGGAAGGAGTGTCAGGTTCCTCTGGTGGAAAATCAGTGTAGCCAGAGATCCTCTTTAGGAAGTCAAAACGTCGCTTATTGCGATGTTCCATCTGATCCATCCACTGGAAGAGGCTCTGTACAAGGTGGTAAATTGGCTGTGATGATGCTGAGCATGCTGAAGCTCCTGCTTCTGAAGCGGGTGCTGCCTGACGTCTGCCTCTGCATCTGGAGCTCGGCTGAGGCCCGAACTAGTTACCGTGTGGTATTACCTTCTTGCTTCCTACGATGGTCAGTCTCTCATCTATGGCCAGCTAGAGAACCCCTGCCTCCATAGCCAACTCAATAATCAAGCACGGGAAGGCCAGGTTGCCAATATGGTGAGCCTATCCCATGTACTTTCTAATGAGTCTTGGAAGGTACATCTGCTTACCTTTCAGGACACACCAGACCAATACCGCCATATTAGCAATAACGACGGTATAGCACGTAATTGACCAAGATCTACTGCTAGATCCGAGCCTCATTAGTCAGAGCACGGACCGATATTGCCCTGGGAGCTGTCTTGTCAACTCCAAAAATCCACTAGCTCCCAGGCTTAGCGATAACTGTCATTACCTTATCCTAGTCAAACTTCATCTGCTTCCTTTCACCTTCTATTTTTTCATAAGCATCTTTTCCACCTGATACTAGAGGTATTCAAATCTAAATCGATCCAAAAAAATTACAAAATTGCACGGATCCAAACCGAAAACCGAAACAAGCTGCTCAATTTTGGATTTTTTTAGATTTTGGATCGGTTTTATTGAGGTTCGGTTCGATTTGCAGTTTCACTCTGCACAACCGAACCGAACCGAACTACATATATTACATATAACAACAACAACAACAACAACAACAACAACAACAACAATAATAATAATAATCTATAACAATATATAATGGAAATACAGGGAGTTTGGTATCCAATTTTTTTCTATTTTATCCCTATTTTTATAAACTAAAACTACATACTCAGTCACGTTTTGTAAACTCTCCATTAACTGACGAGAGAGTTATGTAACTTCTTCACTTTCAATCATGAAAGGGATTAAAATACTTACCTTTTAATAATATAAAAATTAAACATAATAAATATAAAAATTATTAGCAAAATATTTAATTAATAGT
>NC_029791.2:21947135-21949994 GCF_000816755.2 Arachis ipaensis | reverse complement strand
AATTATAATAGAAAAAAATTTTATTAAACATTTTCAATAATCTAATTCTTTTACTCTTATCTGTATAATCTAAAACTACGTACTCAGTCATGTTTTGTAAACTCTTCATTAACTGACGAGGGAGTTATGTAACTTCTTCACTTTCAATGAAGAAAGGTATTAAAATCAAACTGCTCACCCACTATAAGGAGGCACGATATGAGACTAAACCCCACAAAGTGCACTTTCGCAGTGGAAACGGGCAAGTTTTTGAGATTCATGCTGACTCAAAAGGGGCATGGAGACAAACCTGGATAAATGTCGAGCTATACTCGACATTAAAAGTTCGACCTGCATAAAGGAGGTCCAACAGGAAGGCTAGCCGCCTTGTCTAGATTCCTGGCCGGATCCGTCAAAAGGTCCCTCCCCTTCTACTCGATCCTAAAGAAAGGGAAGAAATTCGAATGGGCCCCAAAATGTGAGAAGGCCTTCCAAGACTTCAAATCGTTCCGATCTTGACCCGACCCGTACAAGGAGAAGAGCTAGTGTTATACTTAGCAGTTGGAAGTCGGGCAATAGTCTTAGCCCTAGTCTGAGAAGATAAAGAGGGACAATAGCCTATCTACTTCGTCAGCAAATCCCTACAGGGAGCCGAACTGAACTAAACCTCACTTTCAACCGTGAAACAGAATAAAAAAGCTCCTCCACTTGTAATTGTTTGCTTTTTTTTTCATCTTCCTATCTTATGTTCTAAACTTATAATAGAAAAATAAAGATGAAAAATTCAACAAATCAAGAATCATGTCAATGTCGACCCACTTGGATAGAATATGCTAAGTGAAGAAGACAGAACATGACCGAAGAACAAAGACAGCAACACCTAGCTAAAAGACGTGTAGCTTATCGGGAGATGATTCGACAAGAAAAATAAGTTGTCATATCAATGGATACAACTCCTATTCCAACTCCAATGCCAAACACAAATGCAGTTATCTGATTAACTACAAACACAGGAGTAGCCCAATTAACTACAATTGGACAAATGGCCAGAGCCACTACCCATCATCAATTTGATACAGGTAACATAAAACTTGACATGGATAATGATAACTAATTTTCTTTGTTGTGAATTCAATTAGTTCTTAATATCATCTATATTCTACCTTTTGAAAAATATAGGAATGGAAGCGCATGACAATAGAACTGGCACAAGTAACGGACATCATAATAACATAATTGATTGGTAGTCTGTGATTGATATTCTGTAACAAAATTAATTAAATTAATATACATAGTTTATTTTATATTTGAGTACTATTGTTTAATTTTACGTAGAAAATTATACTACATTGGTGTATTCCTTATTCAAACAATACATCAAACAATGTATGAAGTTATAAAGTTAACGATATAAAATGTTAAAATTAAAGTTTGGTGTCCAACTTTTTCAGACATCATTCATTCTTTAAGAAATTTATTTCATAAAATAAATTTAATGGTCAAAATAATAATAATAATATTTTTTAAATATTCTACTTGCAATTGTTTACTTTTTTTTTCATCTTCCTACCTTATGTTCTGATAAAAAAATAAAGATGAAACATTCAACATATCAACAATCACGTCAACGTCGACCCACTTGGACAGAATATGCTAGGCGAAGAAGATAAAACATGACCGAAGAATAAAGACAGCAACACCTAGCTAGAAGACGTGCAACTTATCGGGAGATGATTCGACAAGAAAAATAAGTTGTCATATCAACGGATACAACTCCTATTCCAATTCCTATTCCAACTCCAATGCCAAACACAAATGCAGTTATCTGATTAACTACAAACACAGAAGTAGCCCGATTAACTACAATTAGACAAATGGCCAGAACCACTACCCATCATCAATTTGATACAAGTAACATAAAACTTGATATGGATAATGATAACTAATTTTCTTTGTTGTGAATTCAATTAGTTCTTAATATCATCTATATTCTACCTTTTGAAAAATATAGGAGTGGAAGCGCATGACAATAAAACTGGCACAAGTATCGAACATCATAATAATATAATTGGTTGTTAGTCTGTGATTGATATTCTGTAACAAAATTAATCAAATTAATATACATAGTTTATTTTATATTTGAGTACTATTGTTTAATTTTACATAGAAAATTATACTACATCGGTGTATTTCTTACTCAAACAATACATCAAACAATGTATAAAGTTATAAAGTTAACGATATAAAATGTTAAAATTAAAGTTTGGTGTCCAACTTTTTCAGACATCATTCATTCTTTAAGAAATTTATTTCATAAAATAAATTTAATGGTCAAGATAATAATAATAATATTTTTTAAATATTCTACTTGCAATTGTTTACTTTTCTTTTCATCTTCCTACCTTATGTTTTGATAAAAAAAAATAAAGATGAAACATTCAACATATCAATAATAGAAAAACAAGTTGTCATATCAACTGATACAACTCTTATTTCAACTCCAATGTCAAACACAGGTGGAGTTACCCAATTAAATACAAACACAGGTAGTCTGATTAACTACAATTAGACAAATGGCCAGAACCACCACCCATCATCAATTTGATACAAGTAATATAAAACTTGACATGGATAATGATAACTAATTTTGAAAAATACAGAAATGAAAGCATATGACAATAGAACTGACACAAGTAACAAATATCATAATAATATAATTGGTTGGTATTTTGTGATTAATATTCTGTAACCAAATTAATCAAATTAATATACATGCTTTATTTTATATATGAGTACTATTGTTTAATTTTATATAAAAAATTATGCATACACCAGTGTATTCCTTAATTAAACAATACATCAAACAATATATAAAGTTAT
>NC_029791.2:21940226-21945818 GCF_000816755.2 Arachis ipaensis | reverse complement strand
GTGTGTGTATTTTTGAATTTGGGTGGATAGATATATCTTACAAAGTAACAACTATGAAATAAAAATAAATTTATTACTCTAACTTATAAAAAAAAATACTTCAACTCATTCAACTCATGCTTTTATTTTTTATAAATTTATTACGAAAAAATATTGTTCCGAGTGTTACTTGAAACGTTGTTTTGGACAGGTTTAGATGATTTTTGAATTTGGGTGGATAGATATATCTTACAAAGTAACAACTATGAAATAAAAATAAATTTATTACTCTAACTTATAAAAAAAAATAATGGGTACTCTTCAACTCATGCTTTTATTTTTTATAAATTTATTACGAAAAAATATTGTTCCGAGTGTTACTTGAAACGTTGTTTTGGACCTGAACGTGAGGTTTAGATCCCTTTGGGTGGCAGCGTCCGACCTCTTTAGTGCCGAGGTGCCGCCTGTCCAAGTTCTTCGTGAGGAGGTGGGGTTGTTACCTGCAAGAGACTCCAATGCTTAAGTTAGCAAGGGTTTTAAGCAGATTTTTAGTAGATTAGAACGTGAGTTATATATAGGGATTCCAGTGTATTTGTAGTAGAGTAGATAACCCACCTTTGGAGTAGTTCTATATTTTCTGATAGATAAGCGTTTTCTTTATCTTGGGAGTTTGTTAGGATCTACCTTCTAGATGAGGTAGGCATAATAGGAGAGGTTTAAGGAGGCAGTTACTTGTTTAGCCAAGTAGAACTGGACCTTTACGCTTTTGTCTGACTTCTTAAAAGAGGTCGGATTTATAGTGAGGTCCACCTTTATTGGTGGGCCTTTTATCTTTATTGGGCCTGGCTCTTATCTGCTTGGACCAGGGTATGAACAGTTTCCCTGCTTGAGTCCATTCCTTTGTAGAGGTTGGGCTCGAGCATTTTACGGCTTCTGTTATAGACATCGAGCCTAGTTTGTTGGGATGTCCGATTTATTTAAATTTTTAAACGTTGGGACCTTAATGCTGAGTGAACGTTTGCACGGCAGTTGCTCTTTGGGATTCGCGCACATTTTAATGAGGAGTGAAGGAGCTGTTTGGAGTCGTTTTGGCTTCATTGTTTCTTATAAAAGGACTTCATCAGTTCCTTTGTTCCCTTTTTACTCTTGTTTTCTATAAGAACTGCTTTGTTTTCCTTTTCATAAAGAGTTTCCCTATGCCTGTGTGATTCATCCACTTCTGTTTTGCTTCCAGGATTTTCTCTTTCTTAGATTTCTACAGCATTTCCGCTTTTGGAGAGAATGTTCATGGTTTTTGCTGTTTAGACCTGTTCACCCCTTTTTCGTAATCTTCCTCAAGGTTGGTTTCGTCTCTTCCTTTCTCTTGAATTCTCATTTCTATCTTGCTTGGATTCGGTTTTCTTCTTCTGAGCTTTCTTCTTTTGTTGTCATAGTTTTCTTTTCTTTTCTGTTAGGAAAGGTTTTTTCTTTTTGCACTGCTTGAGTGAAAAATGTTTCTTCTAAGAAAAAAAGCTCTCTTTTGGTTTTTCCTGTTTGTCCGACCTCTTTTGTACAAGTTCTGACTTCTTGTAGTAACGGTCTTCTTTACTTTTTGCTTATAGGTGTCACATTTATGTCTCGCAAGGTTATTTTGAACATGTCAACCAAGGTCCCCCATGCTCTTCGGGTTTGGGTAGATAGTACTGTTTTGTGCTCCGTTACGGTAATCGATAAAGAGTATTGTGATGAGTTTCGTAGACACCATAGTATTTGTGAGAATAGGGAGGATGAGAGGAGTTATGTTTTAGAAGCGCCCGATCCTGAGGAGAGAGTGTGTTTTTCCCTATAGTGGAGTCCGAACAGCCTTTCTTTTATGCATATGATTGCTTTTTCACTAGGTTAGGTGTTCAACTTCCTTTCACTGACTTTGAGATAGAGGTGTTGCAATCTTCTAATTAACCTTGCCCCTTCTCAACTACACCCAAACTCCTGGGCTTTCATGAAAATGTTTCAACTCTTATGTCGAGAATTGGACGTTCAGCCTACTTTGAACATTTTCTTTTACCTCTTTGTGGCCACTAAACGATACAGCTCCACCAAAAAGTCGAGATGGATATTCTTCCGAGCTGTTCAAAGTCGGAAGGCTTTTTCCATCTTTGACGACTCTTTCCATGATTTCAAAAACCACTTTTTTATCTTCAAGAGCGTTGTAGGTGTCCGACCTTCCTTCTTGTCCGAGAACCAAGAACCCTTGTTTTCCTTATACTGGCAGGACACCCTTGATATTGTTAAGCGTGATCTGTCCGATTTAGATGATTTAGAGAGGTGTATCGTAGACTTCATTCTGGGTACTTGGGGGCCAAGATCCCCATTTGGACACAAAGAGGTATTTGGGAGATCCTAGCCTTCTGAAGTTGGACCTTGGTAGTTCTCCTTCCCTTGCTTTTTGAATTATTCTTATTTTTTAGATGTTGATTCTGCTTATGCCCTGTTTTGTTTTGCAGAGAGTATGGCTCCTAAGTCTACTATGAAGCTTCAGCGTAACACCAAGAAGACAATTGTGGCTCGGAACCTTCAGCAGCAAAAAGAGGCCGGGGAGGTTTGTCACAGTAGGAGGTCAGAAAGACAACCCGATCTTCTCCTAAGAAGAGGTTGGGTTCGGATCTTTCTGATCCGAGAGTTATTATCCCTACTCCATTCTCCGTCTTATCTCTTTAGAATCCACTCCTTTTATCTCCTTCATCCACTGAGCCGCTTCCCAAAAATAGAAACTTGATAAAGAAGAGAGCATCTACACAAAAAAAATTTGATGCTCTGTCTTGGGGAGAAGAGAACCTTGTCCCTCATCACCGTGTGAGTATGGATGATGTGGCAATTCAAAACCATCTCTGGGGGTGTACTATCAACTTTTCAGGAAGCTGAAGAGCTCTCCCATCCAAGCTACTACTGGGGCTATGGTGGCTGCCCAAGCCAACGTGGAGAGGTTGAATGAGATCAAGGTGGAGTTGGAGAAAGAGAGGGACATCTTGAAGGCCGACTTGGAGAGAGCTCGGGAGAGGGCGAACAAGTCGGAAGCAGTTGTTGCCCTGGCCGAGGATAAGGCCAAAAAATATCAGGAGAGTTACACTCGAGTTTTCAGGGAGAGGTCAGCCTAGGAGGAAGAGTTGGAGAAATTGAAGGAGGAGTTAGCCAAGTTCCAGGAAATAGCTGCCTTGGGTATGGACGAGATGTTCGAGAATCTGGAAGCCCAAATTAAGGTCTTGGTTCGGAGGATGAGGAGGAGCCTCCTCAGGATCCAAAGTCTTTGGGACGTCAGGTCGGTCCGTCTTCCACCTCGGGACCTTAGTCAGCTCTAACCTCCTCCTCGGGATCCCCATCTGAAGACGTTGCTATTGAGGCCTCCTCGGTTGCAGTATCGACCATTCCCGTTTCCATGCTTCCTCCTTCGCCCAAAAGAGACGAAGCTACTGGGGAGAAACTTGATACCCTTTTTGGCAAGGAATCTTGAGTACCTTTTAATTTTCTTTTTCTATTTGTAGTAGCCCGACCTGTGGGCTTATAACAATCTGGGTTTGTAATAGTTGGCAGTTCTTTTGAACATTTTACTTTTATCGTGCAGTTGCTTGTCTACGACTTTTATTAAGCAATGTTAAGAACTTTTCTATAATTTGTGTGGTACCTTTTTGCTGTAGTAAGGTATATTTTGTTTTGATTATTGAGTTTTTGCTATTATATTAATTTCCTTTAATAGGCCCGACTATGAGTAATCGGTCTTTGCTAAGTTACTTTTACAATTTTGTTTTTGTTCCGACCTGTTTTGAGGTCACTTCGTACGAGTTATTTGTATAACTTCTTACATTAACTTGTACCTCGTCGCTTTATCTTGTCGACTACTTTAGGTCGAACAATGATTTTTGCGGTTTGTCGAGCTTAAGTTTAATGCGTTTGAGATAAGAAACTTAAAAGAAATAAACCAGGAATCTTTTATTAATATTTAAGAAATTGCTTTACAGAGTTTTTTGCTAAAGGCTTGGGTGCCCTTAGCTCTTGTACTGGTGCCTCATTAAAAAATCTTTTTTATTGGAAAAAAGAGTGCACCTAGGTACAAGGCTTTTAGCTGAAGTATATTTTTAGGTTGTAAGCGTGCTAAGACCTTAGAAGCTCTCGCCCTTGGAGGTCGGACACCTTATAAGAACCTTTACCTAGGACCTCTAATATCTTGTAAGGTCCTTTCCAATTTGTAGCTAACTTTCCTTCACACGACTTCTGTGTTCTGATGATGTTTCGAATCAAGACGAGGTCGTTGGTGGTGAAGTTTCTCTTGATCACCTTTTTATTGTACCTTAGAACCATCCTTTGCTTCAGAGCTTCTTCCTTAATCTGAGCTCTTTCTCGGACTTCATATAGGAGGTTGAGCTCTTCTCTTTGAGCCTGGGTGTTAGCCTTTTCTTTGAAGAACAAGACTCTAGGTGATTCTTCAGCTACTTCTATGGGGATCACTACTTCCATTCCATATGCCATTCGGAAGGGTGATTTTCCCATTGTAGAATGTAGAGTGGTTCGATAAGTCCACAAGACTTGAGGAAGCTCGTCAGCCCAAGCTCCTTTCGCGTCTTGCAGCAGTCGGCGCTTTAACCCGGCCAATATGACTTTGTTGGCAGCTTCAACTTGTCCATTTGGGTTACCTGATACATTGATTTGGGCATGAACGTGAGGTCCACATCCCTTTGGGTGGCAGCGTCCGACCTCTTTGGTGCTGAGGTGCCACCTGTCTGAGTTTCTCATGAAGAGGTGGAGGGGTGGTACCTTCAAGAGACTCCGATGCTTAAGTTAGCAAGGGCTTAAGTTACCACATTTGGAGTAGTTCTATTTTTTCTGATAGATAAGCATTCCCTTTATTTTAAGAGTTTGTTAGAATCCACCTTCTAGATGAGGTAGGCATAGTAGGAGAGATTTAAGAAGGCAGCTACTTGTTTAGTCAAGTAGAACTGGACCTTTACGCTTTTGTCCGACTTCTTAAAAGAGGTCGGGTTTATGGTGAGGTCCACCTTTATTGGTGCGCCTTTTATCTTTATTGGGCCTAGCTTTTATCTGCTTGGGTCAGGGTATGAACAAATGTATTCATATGTAGATGTTCGAGTTAAAAAATTAAAAATTAAAGAATATGCCTTTGCATTCTTATATTAAAGGGTAAAGTATATTTTTTGTCCATAAAGTTTGACAAAAGTTTCAAAATATCCCTAAGTTTTATTTTATTTTAATTTTGTTCCAAAAGTTTTCGATTTGCATCAAATATATCCTTGACGGTTAATTTTTCAAAAAATTTAAGACTAATTCAACAACAATTTTATAAGAACAACTCTTAACACAAACAAATCAAGTATAATTTTCATGCATTATTGTTAAATTGGTCTTAAATTTTTTAAAAATTTAGCCATTAAAGGTATATTTGATGCAAATCAAAAATTTTTGGGACAAAATTAAAACAAAATAAAATTTAGGGGTATTTTTTGAAACTTTTGCCAAACTTCAAAGACAAAAATATATACTTTATCCTATATTAAAAAATAAATGAAATCCCTTCATATACAAATACTATTTTATATAAAATAACTATAAAAATATATCAACCAC
>NC_029791.2:21924520-21936629 GCF_000816755.2 Arachis ipaensis | reverse complement strand
GTCATTCTTTTATTTATTATACATTTATTACGAAAAAATGTATTCATATTTTAAACTAATGTAGAGTATGAGTTAAAGAATTAGAAATTAAAGAATATGCATTTGCATTCTTATATTAAAAAATAAATGAAATCTCTTCGTATATAAATACTATTCTATATAAGATAATTATAAAAATCTCTCAACCACTTCCAATTCAATTCGTTGATACAGCATAACACACAAAACTTGATAAGATATTAAATAATACTCTTAGATTAAAGTTTATTATAATTATTTTATAATCAAAATAATATTTATATATTAAAGTAATAAATCAATGTAACATAATAATTTTTAATATACTTTAATTTAATTTTTTAATTTTTATTTATGTTCTCATATTTTAGAGTTTTGGTAATGATATATATTTTTTAAAATTTAAAATAAAACCAGGATATATCTCACTTAAATGCAAACACAACGGTTAAAAAAGAGCACAAAGATATTCATATTTTATTTAATGTATTTAAAAATACACTGCATAAATAAAGATTAATCCTTTTTGTTATAAAATTTTTGTTCAATTAAAAAATTAACCAACGATAAAATTTGGTAACGGTAAAATGTATCGTAATTTTAAAGAAAAGTCTAAATACTATATTAAATGTTACAAATCAATGGATAAACAACTTTCAAATTTTTGAATTAAAGATATTTATCAAATAACTAATTTGAGTACCAACTATTAAAAAATGCTACTATATTAGCCCATGACAATAATCATGAAACATCTAGCATCATTTATACGTTACTCTATCTCGAACTGTTTCTCAGTCAACCAGAAAAATCTTAGTCAAAGAAGGAATAATAGATGGAAAAAGTGAACAATTCACAAAGAATGTGGTATTGAAAGAAATTTTGTTACCTACACCTCAGATAATTTATGTACTTAGCAAATACGTGAGTCTTTTTACAAGTATAATCCGTGTATTATATAATTTTATCATTACAATATCAATATTGAAATAGATAGTTTTGTTCACTAATTTTAACAACTAATGACTAACATTTTTAACAGATAAATTAATGTCAAAAGAGCTCATCAAGATATGTAAAAAGATAAGAGAAAGGAACTCAAACATCTAATTTATCCAACAGGTATGCACCAACTAAGATTCACATAAATTATAAAAATTATATGATACATCATTGAAATATATCAATATTGATTTTTTAAGAAATTATGGTATGCAATGTTTATATTTACTTTGAAAAAAAATTCAATATTTTATTTCTTTAAATGTTGATATCAATTTCATAATTTTAAAAATAAAATTATAAAAATTAAATTTTTAAAACTAATAAAAGGTAGAGGTATGTCTTATTTAGGATGTATCATTACTTAATTCTAAAGTAATATATAAAGCACTATTGAAATATATTGTGATACATATATGCAATAAACTATAGAAAGAAGGATTCCAATCGTTATGGAGTATATGGAAGGATAAGCAATCAATTTTATCAATGAGACCAATCGACAATAAAGTAAGGATTACTATATTAATAATAGTGACAATTGCATTGATGATACATATTTTTATTTTAATATTATTAATCAAATGTAAAATTGAATCAGGTTCATCCACTCAAAATTTATTCTATTGGTTGGGGAGGTACAGCTAAAGCAGACAAAACTTAATTATGGAAGATGATAAAAAGAGAAATATTAGATCAAAAGAATAAAAGGTAATGCCATAAACTTTTGTTATATAATAAATAATACCGTCTATTAAGCAAAATTAATCTTTTGTAAATAACTAACATGCATTTTAGTTTATATATACTCTTTTTAAATTAGGATAACATTTTTGTCGTTATTTTTTGAATTATATCTTTTTCCGATAACATATACATATCTTTATTGTGTGCTTTTATAATTTAACATTTTAAAGGTTTTTTTATAGTAATTATAATTTCAACAAAATATCATATAAATCAGACTACGTTAAATTTGAAATGATAAAAAAATACTTATCTGACAAATTTAAAGAGTGAATAACATATTAACAAAAAAATTAATTTCTTAAAAAACAATAGAAAAGCGGCTAAATAGGCACTGTAGTGCCTGTTGAGCCGCTAATAATAATAAACCCCTAGCAGGCTAGCACAGCGCGTGAGCGTCGGACACCCCCAATACTCCATTTCCCTTAGCACAGCGCCGCACCTCCATTTGGCCATTTCTGTAACCTAAAGAAACCCTAACCTAACGAAACCCCTCTCTTCACTCTTCACTCTCACTCATGCTCACCGTATTCGTATCTCATAGCTGCATACCTCACTCACTCAATCACTCTCACTCACTTTGAGTCTCTCACCGTCACACGCCGACGTCGTCTGGCGCCTCCTCTTCTCAATGATGTCCTCTGCCGCCTCCTCTTCTCGGTGACGCCACTACTGCCTCCTCTTCTCGGTGATGCCGTTCATCGCCTCCTCTTCTCTGTATGTTTTTGCTTGTTTTTGTTTAATTTTGTTTTATTCGGGAGGGTAGCATTTTGATTTTTATTAAATTTTTCTATTATTAGTAAATTCATTTATCAAAAAAATTAATCAATTATTAAAAATTAATCATTGATAAAAAAATTAATTTTTTAATTAAATATTAAAATTAATCATATATTAAATTTTTTATTTTGTTTTAAATTTTTTGTTATTAAAAAAATTAATCATTTATTAAAAATTAATTTTTTTTGATTGAATTTTGTTATTTAATCAGTGAATTCGTTCGTCGCCTCCTTTTCTCGTGACGCTGCTGTCGCCTCCTCTTCTCGATATGTTTTTGCTTGTTTTTGTTTAATTTGGTTTTGTTTTGGAGATGTTTTTGGTTTTTGTTAAACTCTGTGTTAAATAATATTTTATTTACATCCTTTAACACCGGCAATCCAACTAAAAAAATTAAATTTTATATTAAACAAAGTTTTAAAAATTAGATCGGCCGATTTAATCGAATTAATAAAAAATCGATCGCCAAATCAATCCAGTTAGACCTATAAATTGTCTGGCAAAAAATTGATTACAGAACCGATCAAACCAATAATTAACTAATAAATCGGTTTGACTGGTTTTTTAAAGGATTTTCGATTCAAAAATAAACCCTCTAAAATAGTGCGGTTTTTGTCTTTAAGAAAAAAAAAGAGGAAAACCTAAATCCCTTTTATCACCGGAAAAGTTCTGTATCCATGTATTTTTTACATGGTTGTTAACCAAATAATTTCCTCCATACGCGTGTCCCCTACCCCTCACTCGTTTGTCATACACGTGCTACATATAACGTGCTGCAACCTAAAATTATGCTCAACGTAAACCTTCTGCTGGTATGTAAAGCATTCTTCCTTATTGATCTGCATTGCCTTCGTCGTTCTCCTCTGGTCGCGTTCATATTCTCGTTTTCTTATTTTGATCTGGTTACATTTATCTTCTTCCTATTGTTCTTCATTTTCTTCTTCGATCTGCACTTCTGAATCGAAACAATAAATGACTCAACTTCAAATCAGGAGAGCGATTTGGATTACTCTTCTGAAATGAATCAAACTGACAAAGTTTGGATTATTCAATTTTGAACCGAATTAAATGGAATGCAATTGCTAATTTAAATTGAATTAAATGAACGGAGGTGTACTGAATTGAATTGATAATATGTAAATTGTAGGCAGAGTTATTTGAATTTGATTTTATATAATGGATTATGTTTTGTTCACTCAGTACTATACAATTGTTTCACCATGAGTACTCTGTTCGGTTCATTCTGCAGAAAGCTGTTTGAATTTGATTTTATATAATAGATTATGTTTCGTTCACTCAGTACTATACAATTGTATTGTGTTTGGTTCATCATGAGTATTATGTTCGGTTCACCATGAGTACTGTGTTCGATTCACCATGAGTACTGTGTTCGGTTCATTCTACACTATTCAAAACTCTTTTTTCTCACCTTCTACTGCTTCTTCACCAGAGAGAGAAGGAGGAAAAGACAAAAAAATATAGCAACAATAACAACAAAAGAATGACGATAGGGTTTCAGGGTTTAGGGTTTTAGGGTTTAGGGCTTATGGGTTCAGGGTTCAGTGTACAGGGGTTCAGTGTGTTTCAAACTTTCGGTTCGTCCCGTGTATTAATTTCGGTTCACCGTGTTCATGGTTGAGGGTTTATGGGTCTATGGTTTAGGGTTTAGGGTTCATGGTTCAGGGTTTTAGGGGTTTAGGGTTTATGGTAGGGTTCAGGGTTTAGGGTTTAGGGTTTAGGGTTTAGCATTCAGGGTTCAGAGTTCAGTGTTCAGGGTTTGGGTTCAGGATTAGGGTTTAGGGTTTAGGGTTTAGCGTTCAAGATTAAGAGTTTAGGGTTCAGGGTTCGGGTTCAGGGTTTAGGGTTTATGTTTTAGGGTGTAGGGTTTATGTTTTAGGGTTTTAGGGATTTAGGGTTTATGGGTTTAGGGTTTAGTGTTCAGGGTTCTGGTTTTAGTGTTTAGGGTTTATGGTTTAGGGATTCATAATTTTTGGTAAACAAGAGAGCAATTTGGATTACTCTTCTGAAACGAATCAAACTGACAAAGTTTGGATTATTCAATTTTGAATCACATTGAATGGAATGCAATTGTTAATTTGAATTGAATTAAGTGGACGGAGGTGTATTGAATTGAATTGATAATATGTAAATTGTAGGCAGAGTTATTTGGATTACTATACAATTGTTTCACCATGAGTACTGTGTTCAGTTAATTCTGCAGAAAGCTGTTTGAATTTGATTTTATATAATGGATTATGTTTCGTTCACTCAGTACTATACAATTGTATTGTGTTTGGTTCACCATGAGTACCGTGTTCGGTTCATTCTGCACTATTCAAAACTCTTCTTCCTCACCTTCTACTGCTTCTTCACCAGAGAGAGAATGAGGAAAAGACAAAAAAATACAGCAGCAACAATAACAAAAGAATGACGATAAGGAGAAAACACGTGAAGAAGAAGGAACGCGAAAAAGGAGGAGAAGGAGGAGAAGGAGGAACGCGAAGAAGAAGGCAAAGAAGAAGAAGACGCTCTGTGCGTAAACGAGCGTGAAAAGAAGAAGCGCGGGAGAAGAAGAAAAAGCGTGGGGGAGAAGAAGCGTTGGGCAAGAGCGATTTCGTGTGTGTTGGGCGCGTGTATTTCACGTTTCATTTAATGGTATTGGGTTTTTTTGGTGTTGGGCCAACTTGGTTACATGGTTACATGGATGTGTAGCATCCCTGTTTTATCACCCGTAACCGAGTCACAGTCACAGTCACACACACTCCTCTCCTCTCCTCTCTGAAACTGAACAAAAATATTGAAATTGAGAGGAGCCACCGCATCCCTCAATCGCGCAGCCACCTCAGCCCGCAGCCACCGCAACGACGGTTTTGATAACTGCAGCCCCCACAGTCCCGCAGCACCGCGTCGTTGTCATCGCCGAGTTCTTTTTCTCTGTGTTCGCCGGTGTCGCCTCTTCTCTCGTTCGTCGCTCGCCTTCTTCCTCGCCGCCGGTAAGCACTGTGACTTGGGTTTTGATAATACTTGGATGTTGATAATACTCTGTTCGCACTTCTCAGCTATCTCCTCGTCATCTGCTTACTGATTTAGGGTTTAGTAATGATTTTAATAATACTTGTTATTTGTTAGTAATTGATTTGCTGATTAGCTAGATTTTCTGATTTTGTTAATAATTAGATTATGCTAAATTTGTTTGCTGAGGTTATTGACTTATGTCTGATCATAATTTTGTTAATAATTGGATTCTACTAAATTTGTATGCATTTTGCTATACCTAATTGCTATACTAATTTATTTACTATGATTAATCACTTTCACTGCGACGGAATTGAAGTTAAGAAAATTTAAGTTATTTATACATCACATGATGGCTTTCTTTAGAAGTTTTCTAAATGATAATGTCTCCTATAGCATCATTAAAGATAAAGACCAAGAACAGAATGCCGATAGAGTACTTAGATAAGTAGATAATGAGTGTGTGGATTCAACGTCCGGTGAGAAGGAATTTGATATGATCATGGAGGCACAATACCAGAGTGATGGTGAGTCAGATGGGACAAATTAAAGTTTGTTATAGTAGAACATTATGGTCATTATGTGCATTTTGGTTGTTTTTAGTTATGAACTTTCATGTTTAAAGTTGTTTGTAAACTTTTAATATTAAATTATGGATATAAACTTTGTTTTATTTAAATTTTATTTTATATTTTTTTGTTGTATTTTTTTATTTTATTTTATTTTGTTTTATTTAAATTTTGTTTTATTTTGATGATGTTGTTTTGTGGCCTCCTCTTCTCGTGACGCCGCTGCCACCTATTCTTCTCGCTCTCGGTATGTTTTTGCTTTTTTTGTTTAATTTTGTTTTGTTTTGGAGGGTAACGTTCTGGTTTTTGTTAAACTTTGTGTTAAATAACATTTCAATTACACCCTCCAGCACCAGCAATCAAACCAGAAAAGCACAAAATCACAAAAGAAAAAAGAATGCAGGCTCTGACCCTGAGCAAGAGGCTCTCTACATCCAAGCCTCTCTTCAGAATCTCTCCCAACCTCGTCGCTTCAATCACCTCCTCTTCCACCACCTCTCCGCCACCTTCGTCACCGATCTCCGCCGCAGATGGCGGCTCCTCCTGCCATCCCTTGGCTCTCCTCAGCTTACTCCGCGCTCCCAGGTCTGCTACCCAAAGCCTCCGAACTGGTGTCTCCGGATCTGAAGTAAGCATAACCGTTTCCTCGATTCTCTTGTATCACTGTCATTTTCATGCACGATTTCTTGTGGCAACGCTGATAGTTAGCAAATACTGTTAGAATATTTTAGTTTCCGTTGTTTTCTTGTTCTCATTATTTATGTTTTTTCCCTGCTTATGGTGCAGGTTAGAGATGCGAATCTCGCTGGAGGCCATGGTTGCGATTTTTATTTCTTTGTTGTTATTTGTTGTTTCTGATTTAGTTTTTGAGATATTTATTGTCACTGATGACTTCAATTTGCGTTGCTATGGTGGTTGATGTGGACGTGTGGTGTGTGTGCTTTTAGTACGCGCTAATGAGGTACTACTTATTAGTTATTACTATTTGATTGATAGAGAAGTTGGTTGGGTTGTAGGTTTTAGTTAAAGATTTTTGTCTAATGTGTCATTTGATTTGTGTAAATTTCACTAGGTTCTGAAACTTTATCGCCCCTGTTACGGAACCGGAATAGCAACTTTCAAGGTTTCATTCTGAGATTTCATATTTTTTGCTCTTAGCAGATTTTTTATTTGATATGATTACTGTTGCATGTTATGGTTCCTTCAGCTGTTTTATCTTGATTGGAACTACTTCAACTAATCAATGGATTGATTCATCTTAATGAAGGATTTCATTCTTTTGCTAATGTTTGAATTAGAGTGTTGTGTTGTGCACACATTTGTACATATCTGTTCAACTTGATAAAATAAGGAAAATAGAATTAGTAAGGATATTGAAAGTGTGATTTTTGTTAGTTGAAGGAACTATTATTGCTAGAGGCTTTCATGTAATTTTTGATATCTTAAGTTAAGGGGAGGGTCTTTTGGACATTTTGTTTGGGGATAATCTTCTGAGAATTTCTTCACTCAGAGAAATAGCTTGGCTTTTAGAGCCAACTTTGTTTCTACATTCCAGTGTGTACCTTATAATATGCTTGGATAGTGGGACTGCTTGGGTAGTGGAACATTTTCATAAATTATCAATAACTTTTTCCCCCTCTTCTGAGCAAGATGATGAAGGAAGTGGATAGAAAACGAAAAGTTTTTATTTTGTGTTATGCCTATTATCTCAAGTTATCAACAATGTTTGAGAGATATATCTGTAAAGCTGTTTGCTCCATGCAGAGTCCGTTTTGCTCTATCATAGACAACAACAAAGTTTCTCCTTTCTTTTTCTATCACTAGATGTAATGGCCTGGCAATAGTGTGCTAAGTAGTAACTTTCCTTAAAAACTACTACCATATATGTTAATGCTGCATCTTAGATTGTAAATGCTTCAGTCTTGTTAAACCCTGTGACAATGTCTCCCAGGTTCAGCCTCACGGTGCAGCTGGTTATGCCACTGCTACTACTACGGGCGATAGCATCCAGAGGTTAGTTGGTGTAAATTCAAAGCATTCAATGATAAAATTGATTTTAGTTTCAGTTTTTTCCAGCATCACCATCTTCTGTTGTATTAATATGCTTATTTCTTGGCCTGATTGCTGCGACTAGTGGCTTTTCTGGGACCTTGTTTGTTGGAATTTTCAAAGTTTATATGTAAATATTGTCATAACTGCTATTTTTAATAGAATAAAAAAAATAACATTCTTGGATAGTTGAAGGGGAAAATATGCAAGAGGATAAGACATGTTGAGTTAGCATCTATGAAGCATGAACGCAGCCTATTGATTTTTCTTTTTATCTTTTGGAGCAATTTCAGACCACGTCTTGTCATGAAAGCCCAAAATAAAAAACTTTTTATTAAAGGGGCATAGAAATAAAGACTTATTTTATTAAAAGGGCATAGAAATAGAGGATAACAATTTCATTTTAAAAAAAAGAAAAAAAAAAATCTTAGATACCAAAGATGTATACAACATGCTCCATTTTTTGGTGAGGGACTTAGAATGGATACCTTGTCTGTGTTGGATTTATTTCTTTGATTTTGGTGTGTCGTCAATTATGTGTCTCTGTCGTGTTAGGTGTCCATGTTTGAGTCCCTGCCCCATAGGTTACCATTAATTTCTTTATCAGAACACAGTGCCTGAACATTCTTCATTTTTGTTTGGATAACTTGCTGTTAATTAATCTAGAAGATGATCTTTAGTGTATTCTTAAAAGAAATCAATTTAATCATCACAGATCAAAACCCACCCACCTCAATGTTGGCAACAGAAGAATCTTGCTCAACCCTAGAAACTTGCTTTTGCATCTCTCTCTTTCCAATCAAGATTTTTAAACCTTGTCGTCCTAATTTTGGGAGTATTTATGATTTTCATCGTCATCCATGTGACGTGACATTGTTTTGATTTTTGAACTGCTACCATAAAACACTTCTCCATATGCCAATCCTTAAGTATATACTCTCCAACTGAATCTGTGAAGCTTCACCTAACATGGTTAATTCCTCTCATGTTTGCAAAGGCACAAAGCTGCAATAATTAATTATTGCACTCATACACTTTGGTGCTTGTGATTTATTGGGTAACGATAAAATGTTTGGGTGTCTTCGATGACGTCAAATCTCTTCTGGATCATGAAACATTTAACTGGAGGTTAGGTTATACGAGGTTACCAAATAAAAATTAACACAATGTATTCCGTGTCGTCAAGTGTCTTGTCCTTCAGTTTTAATCAACTTGGCCACTGCTGAAGCAGTTGTGTTCATTAGTCTTGTCCTTCAGTTTTAATCAACTTGGCCACTGCTGAAGCAGTTGTGTTCATTAGTCTTGTCCTTCAGTTTTAATCAACTTGGCCACTGCTGAAGCAGTTGTGTTCATTAGTTTTAATTTGTGTAATATTGGCTTCAATATCACGTTGATCGATGTTTCCAACACATTATTTTTTATTCTAATGGCCAAATGATTTGGGGGTTTTAGCCTGGATTTGAGTGGATATCTTTGTGAGATAAAAATCCAATTGTAGAGTAAATAGTGTGTGTTGGATGAGATGTTCGTTTTAACTTGCCTCCCCCCTTCTTTTCTCAAAACCCCCTTTTCCATTTATTTCTTGATAATAATAAGCTTGTCTGCGGTATGCATTTGTAAAACCTCAATCTTGGTGCTTGTCTTGATTAGGTTCAGTCTATTCAAGCCTAAAGGGGTCAGCATACTGGTCTTAGGTCTTGAAAATTTGACAATAGAAGGGTCATTGAAACATTTGTGAAATCCTCTTGAAAATAGAAACTGGCACTTTACAAGTCTGGTTTGATTAATTTCCATTTCTCCCTAACAATTGTTCGGCATGTGTATAGGAAGGAGCGAGACAGTGGATTGAGGAATGTAGGTCCGAAGACAAAGAGAGAGCAGCTGCTAAAAGCCACTGCACTTGTCCCACTTCTTTTGATATTCCCGAACGCCTATTCCATGCTCGCAGCGAATCTCTTTGTATTTTGGCACATAAGTGCTGGTATTGAAGAGATTTTGGCTGATTATGTCCACCATGAGATGACCCGAAATTACGTCGTGATTGCTTTCAAATTGTTCCTGATAATTGCAATGAAGGATGTGTTCCTGAAATTTGTATTTGTATAATCAGATAGCTCACTAAAATTGTGCTTGCATTTCTGCATAATAAGAGCCCGATGAGGTGTAAACATGAGAAAACCCTTATTTCCAGTTTTCAGTTGGTTATTAGAGGTGAGGCAACATGATAATTTTCTGATTCATAAAGTTAATGAATGGCTTTTAGTGTGTATTGCTCAATTTTGGCATCTATGGACTATGGTGCTTATGTTATGGTGGTTACGTATTGTTAACATTAAAGTAATAGTTTTTTAAGATTTAATGTTATTTTTTAATTAAAAAATAAAAAAGTATTACTAAAATAAAAATTATATTTTTAATTTTAACAATATTTGTATAATTATGATAACCAATTAACCAAAGGCACCAAAGATACTATTTACATATAGAGGAGGAATTTGTTTACATCAAGTATGAGTTTTGTTGATTTAAAATCTCAATTTTGAATTTTATGAAATTTAACTAAACAGTGAAATGTTGGAATTTAACAATTAGATTGGTAAAATTTATCTCGGATAAAATATTAAACTCTGTAAGTTAACAAAGATTACATTTGGTTTATATATGTTTTTATATTGTAGAAAACTTTTGGAGTAAAGATTCAGAGTGGTTCATAAGTCTTTTGAGAAATTTAATTTTGATATTATATTGTTATTTAAGGATTTAAAATTTAGTGAATTTTATTAAATTTTTTCTCAAATAAAAAGTTATTTATACCTTATGATATGTTTAATAACTATCGGATAAAATATATTATATCATTGTAGGTAATAGTCATTCTTAATTTAACATGAGTTTTGATAACTTAACTAACTAATGATGGTATTTCAAAATAAATTATAAAATACATAAAAAATTAGTATATAAATAATTAAATTTGAGATAAATATACCAAAAATATTAAAAATTAAAATTTATTAATTTAAAAATAATTATATATAAATAATTCAAAAGAACTATTTTAAAATTTTTGAAAAACTATTTTGAGACTTTTTTAATTCTTTGCGAAATCACACATGTGGACACTTAACGGTAATGTAGGTAACTTTTTTTTTTAAAAAAAAATTTAATAAATGAACTCATTTATTTTTGACCATGCAAGATATTAATTTAATTCATAGGTACCATATTATATGATCATTCTTTAACGATGAAGAAGAGAATGAGCTAATATTGTTTGAAAAATTAGGAGAATTTTCATTTAACATAAAATTTTTCACATAAACATTTGAAAATATTTATACAAATGATTATGAGGGTACTATTTTGGAACTTGCATGTAATGCAAACGAGTCATCTATGAAGTCAAATTTGTAAGTTTTGGTCAACTACAAAATCAATGTAGATGATTTACAAAATCTCAATGTGAAGTTCTAATACTTTGCAATATTTGAAGAAGAAATGTCTTAACAAATCCAAGTATTCTATTCATGTTTCTTAGAAAGTTTTGAAATTCAGTTGTTGTAATATTGTACAAAGGCTTTGTCTTAGGTGAGGAAAGTATATTTAGGTTTTTGGTGGTCTAGAAAAAAATTATAAAATAAAATAGTAAATTACATAAATATCCTCATCTTCTTCCTCTTCTCACATTTTCTCAAACAGAAGCTCTGGCGGACTCCATCAGCGGTGGCTCTGACCACTGCTACCCAACAGCTATGACGGCGACCACCGCAACGGCTTCTACTCCCCTTTTTCGAGCAGTTCTTCCTCCCCCACTGAACAGCTTCGACGGCGACACTGGAAGTGGCGAACGGCGATAGCCTGGCGACTCCACAGACGGTGACGGCAAGACGCGGATGAACGACGACGAGGACGGCGCACGGAGAGGCAGCTCG
>NC_029791.2:21919625-21924483 GCF_000816755.2 Arachis ipaensis | reverse complement strand
TTTCAGCCATCTATTCAAAAATTCAATGGCCATGATTTATAGAGAATCTTAGACCACCAAGAACCTAAATATACTTTTTCCATTGAAGAAAGCTCCTTGTACAAAATAAACTTTCAATTAAAGTTGATTGTGCTACCACATATAGCAATTATGCTAAGAAAAAATAGATTTTTTTTACTTGATATTTTTCTAAGTTCATTTGATATCAATATTTTAGGAGTTTAGATATATAAATAATGGCCTTCATAATTCAATAACCTCTTAGATTTAGTTATTATTATTACGGTTTCTACATTACCTCGATGTAAGTATCATGGAATAATAATTAAATAATATTATTTTTTATAATATTTTAATATTAATAAATAAAAGAATTAAATCTCATAGTAGTTCCTGAACTTACATTTGAGTCTCAAAGTGATCCCTAAAGTTAATAATTACTCAAATTCGTTCCTGAAATTATTCTCCGGGACTCATAGTAGTCCCTAAAATAATTTCCGTCAATCCTTACCATTGAAAAAAATCAAAATGATATCGTTTTGTATTTAAAAAAAAAAAACCCTTTTGAGTCCCTTTCCCCAACTCTACTCTCTCACACTAAGCACTCAACAGTCAACACTACGCTCTCATTCAACACTACTTTGAGTAATTATTAATTTGAAGATTATATGATAGTCCGTGTAGAAGTTTCTTGGTACCTTGATCATTTAGCAGGGTAATGCAATACTAGAATTTAAGAGTTAACTGAAATAGGGTTCATACTTCATGTTCATAATTGATGTTCCGATGGCTGAGACAGTAAGAAAAGCCACAACTCAACCATCTTCAAATGTTTCTTCCGTCGTAGCTTCCATTATATCACTGATTCAAACCATAAACCCCCAAAACCCAAATGCCTGTGAAGCAATGAAACCATTCTCCCCTTACCTCACTCAACCATTGGTCATCCAAGTCGTCAAGAACTTACACAGTCCCAACCACGCATTATTCTTCTTCAACTGGGCCTCCAACCCCAACAACTACTCTCACACGCGCCACTATTAGGCCGACAAAACCGACTCACTTCTCTCTCACTCTCTCTTCTCGACTGCCCACCACCTCCTCCAACGCTCCAACAATCTCTCCGACTCCTTCATTTTCAAATTCATCATTGCTCTCGGCAATTGTGGCGATATTAGGGGTGCCATTCACTGGTTCCACAAAGCCAAGAGCTTTTCACATGGCCGATGCTTGTTATCCTGGAACGCCGTCTTGGGTGTTCTTGTAAGAGCCAATCGGATCAATTTGTCAAAATCTATCTTTGACCAAGTTGTGGAAGAGAGTGTGTTTGAGCTCGACGTGTTCACTTATACCACCATGATTAGGGACTTCTGCAAAATAGGCATGGTCCACAGTGCACTCAAGGTGTTCGATGAAATGCGCTGTGCGCCCAATTCAATTACTTACAACACTTTGATTCACGGGTTTTGCAAGAACGGTGATTTAGAGGGTGCCAAGAGGGTTTTTGATAGAATGGTGGAAGTAGGAGATCAGAATTGCAAGCCGGATGTGGTGACTTATACTACTTTGATTGATGGATATTCAAAGAAAGGTGAGTTCTGCGAAGCTTTGGAGTGTATGGAGGAGATAGTAAAACAGGGTTGTCATCCAAATGTGTTGACTTACAATGCGTTGATTGAAGGCCTTTGCATGGGTGGGAATGTGGACGAGGCCATGAAGATGATGACTAGGATGCGATTGAATGGTTTAGAAGACAATGTTACCACAAACACTAGCATCATGAAGGGTTTTGCATTGTGGGGAGGTCTAAAGAAGCTATCATGCATACGAAGGAAATGAATAGTTGTTTCAGTCCTCTCTAATAGCAAGGATAGACGAATATTATTTTAGTGATTACTATGAGTTTCGGAGGGCAATTTCGAAGACAAATTTGAATAATTATTAACTTCAGGGATTACTTTGAGACTCGAGTGTAAGTTCAGGAACTACTTTAAAATTTAACTCTAAATAAAATTATCTTTTAATATATATTTGATTTTTTTTGTATTATTTATTAATTATATATTTTAAATAATATTTTATTTTTTTGATTAATAAAAATATTATAAGACATTGACTTTTAAAAAAGATTAAAAACATTTAAAGGGATTGTTTTAGAACTTAAAAAATTTTTCAGGAATTATTTTGAGATTTTTTAAATTCTTCAGGGATTATTTTGTACTTCATTTTAGAGACTGATTTGTCCAGTTTACATACGTGAATACTTAACGGTTACGTATGCAAGTTAACGTTCTAAGTTAGCAGTCATTATTAGTGACTAACGGAGAAAGACTGTATTATCTAATAAGCAGGAAAAAAACATAAATAATGAGAACAAGAAAACAACAGAACCTAAAATATTCTAACAATATTTGCTAACTATCAGTGTTGCCATAAGAAATCGTGAAAGAAAATGACAGCGATACAAGAGAATCGAGGAAATGGTTATGCTTACATCAGATATGGAGACACCAGTTCGGAGGCTTTGGGTAGCGGACCTGGGAGCACAGAATAAGCTGAGGAGAGCCAAGGGATGGCAGGAGGAGCCGCCATCTGCAGCGGAGATTGGTGGTGAGGGTGGTGGAGAGGTGGCAGGAATCAAGGCAAGAAGGACAACCAGAAGTCGTTTAAGTTGACCCTAAAGTTTAACATATATACCAAATTCAACATAAAAAGGGAAGACATTATGTAGACAAGGTCGAAGCCCCTAACAAGGTCGAAGCCCTAAACAAGGTCGAAGCTTATCAAGACCAGAGATATGTAGACAAGTCAAAATATTGCACTTTCCACAAGAAATATGAAAACACCACAGATGGTTGCGTCATAGCAAAAGATCTCTTGAAAAAACTAACTCAGCAAGGCCTCCTAGACAAATACATTAACAGACATGGACAAAAAAAAATACAGCACAACTTGGTGAACCATCAAAGACAAATGACAACCATAAAGATAAGAAAAAAAAGGTAACTAAAAATTCTACACAACCATATAGTATTATTAATTGCATTTTTGGTGGCTTTGCAGGTGGAGGCAGTAGGAACTCTACCAAGAAGAGGTCGTATAAGGGCCATGATGTTGGTGACTAGGTCTGAGCAGATCTCAACCACCAAACTAGTTGTTCCAGAAATCACTTTTCAGCCACTAGACCTCAAAGTAGTGGATAAAAATCTAGACGACCCCGTTGTCATATCAATCTAAGTGGGAGACCTATTGGTACAAAGAGTCCTTCCAGATCTAGGAAATAGCACATATGTATTGTTCTATTTCACATACCAAAACATAAAGTTAAGTGATAAAATATTGTAGCCATCACAAGTGAACTTTTAGGTTTCTCAGGTGAACATGTTCTAATATTTGGCTGTGTATGATTACAAACAACATTAAGGCAGTATTTGTTTGCTGTCTATGGCTACCAGAGATATGGATACGGCGACACACTTACAATGTTTGTTTTATAAGACAGAAATTTATAAAGGACACATTTACACACTAGAGACATGTAATTTGTGTCTCTTTAAAATAGTGAAACATGAATTTTTGAAGGTAGACACAGATCCATACTAAGTTTTTGGACAATTTTATCCTTAATTAATTCATAAAATTCTTAAATCTATCCTCGTTCCTAATTCATCCCTTCCCACTTCTACACTCTCATCTCCTTCATCTTTTATCTATCCTAGAACCACTTCATCTTTCTAAATCCACGCTCTACAAGAAATCGTCACCGCTCCTCTGCCAAAATCACTGCCGCTCCTCTTTTAAAATTGTTGCCGCCGCCTCCGCCACCGCTGCCTCTCCCAAAATCGTAGAACTGCTGCTGCCCTCATCTCTGCCAAAATCTCCTTTGTCGCTGTCTCTGCAAGAACTGCCACTGTTTTTCCTAGAATCAGAGAACTGCTGCTGCTGCTTCTGCCAGAATTTTTGCTGCCGCCTCTGCCAGAATCACCTCCACCATTGCATCATTCTAGATCTGCCTTTCTACTTTCATCTCTATTCTGAACTGCATCTCTTCCCTTTTTTTTAACAAAAAATGAAAATTATATATTTAATCTTTATTTAATTGAATCTTGATTAATTTTTGTTAGATCTTGTGTTGTTTTGTTTTTTATTGAATTTTTTTATTAGTTTAAGAGTTGTTAATGGTAACAAAGAAGTAGTGGTGGTGATTCTTTAAATGGTGGTAAAAGGATAGTGGTTGTATTTTGTGATAAGGGCAACATTGACATTTTCATAAGATTGTAATTTATTGTTCTGTGTCTATACTTGGTTACCAAACTGTATGTTTCATAGGTCTTGAGAAATGGGGTTTGTATCAAGACATTCTTTTTAAACTTGAAGTGTGTTATTCTACTGGTAGGAGATTTTTTTATTTAGTCTCTTGCAGCAGTAGAAGATTAAAAATGAAAGAGTAGAGAAAATGACACCAGCATGTACCTAGTTCGACTTCAAAGTGCAATAAGATCTACATTCAGTTTCCATCACAATAATAGTGAAATTTCACTATATCAGTTGCCAAGATTATAAACACCAATTTGGAGACTAAGACAAAGACAAACGAACCAAACATGTTCTACACTAAGACAAACAAAGATACAATTCCGAACATCACAAACAAACTCCAAGACAAACCAAAATGCCAAGACCAACCAAAAATCAATAACAAAGACTCAAACATAATCTGAAACAATTTTAGGTTTTTTCTTAGTTTATGCCTTTTTTTTTTCATAGTTTATACCTTTTCACTTATACATTTTTTATTGTTATCATTTTAGAGTAATAAATAACTATAATATACAATCAATGCAATTATAGACATAAT
>NC_029791.2:21916840-21919600 GCF_000816755.2 Arachis ipaensis | reverse complement strand
TAATTCATATATCAAAATATAGTATTGAGTATCTTAGTTCCGAATAGATGTCTCACAAAATTCATTATAAAAATATAAATAAAAATGCAATTATTATTCCATACTCTAAATTACAGCAATAGTTGTATCTTCTAATTTGTTTGACCCAAATAACTTTTTACATCCAATAATTTCTTGCCTTTATGACTAAATAAATGCATAAATAAAAGTATAAAATTATAATAACATAAACACAAATAATATAAAAGTATAAGATTAGTTTAGCTTAAAAATAGTCCATAATATCATAACACAAAACATACTTGAAATAAAAGAATGAAATTTTTTTGGTGACTTAAAATAAAATAAACAACAACTAAAAAAAAAAAAATAAACAAAAATCTGTTTAAGAAAGACAGTCCCGCTGAATACTACTTTCAAACTCCTTCTAAGGCAACGGAAGCTCCACTTGGGGAGAAAGGGTCCTCATTGCAGTTTTTGCCATGATGTTTGCTACTGTATTTGCATCTCTCAAGATCAACCAAAGATCATCACGCCATTTCCAAGACATGATATCTCAGATTTTTAACACCAAAGGATCAATAAACCCAGAGCAATCCTGTAAATTATTGACAATAGTAAACGCCTCCACACAGTCTGTCTCACATATAATGTCTCTTTGTCCCGAGTCCCATGCTAAAAGAAAGCCTCTCCAAATAGCAAACAACTCTCCTTGCAAAATACTACGACTCTCAATTATTCCTATATAGCCTTGTTGCCACCTTCCCTTCCAATCTCTGCTAACACAAGCAAAATCAACTCGAGCACCATTGCCAGGATAGCTAGCATCACAATTAATTTTAAAGGTACCTACTGAGAGGAGAATCCAAGAGCCACTAATGGTGGAGGGGATAGACAGTCGTTGCAACTCAAAAATATTTCGGAGCTCCTTTTTCCAAGGACAAAGCCATTCCAATTACCTTGTCTGTGGTCCAATGCTCGTGACGATGAAAGATCTCGTTATTCCTCGAACGCCAAATCCACCAGAGACCAGAAAAGAATCTAAAGGGGAGCTATTTGCTATTATGTAAGAACCAACTCATCAAATCCACTGGTTGATCGGAGATCCCTAAAACTTGCCAAACTAGTTGGGCTTTTGGATAATCCCGTATACAATGTAAAACCGATTTCTGACCTGAGAAACATCGTGGATAGCTATCCGTGTGCGAAATGCCCCTCATAAAACGAAATGCAGCAGTAGGAAGAGCCTCCCGAAGACATAGCCAGGCCAAAAATTTGTGCTTTTCTGGAACATGTTGACGCCAAAGCCAAAGCCAATTACCCCTATCCTCCCAACTAAACATCTTCTTACTGCCACAAAGAACCACTATGAGCATCATAAACCTTTGAAGCCGCACCAGTCCAACACCAACCAACCTCTGAACCAGCTTGAACATCCGGGTTGTAAGAGTTAATGTTGCTCTACAGAGACTGATTTAGAGGAGAACATATATTCTCAAGGTTCTACTGTCCATATGACCAAAGGTCCAAGATCCTGAGATCCGAATCAGAAATGTGAACATAATCCATCCCTGACACAGTTGCCCCTCTCTTCTCCATTTAGAAAACCAAAAGTTCTGTTCCAAATCCCCAATACACCAAATAAAACCTTCCTTCAAGATATTCCAGACTCGACATATACTCTTCCAAACATAAGATCCCCTTCCTCGAGACCGATTGAAACAATCATCCTTATAAGAATGGTATTTCTCCATCAACAGTTGAACCCATAACTTGTCCGGATGGTGAAAAAGTTGCCAAACTAGCTTTTCAGGAAGAGAAATATTAGCACAAAAAGGGTCTCTAATTCCCAAACCTCCAAACTTTTTAGGGGTGACCAACACTTTCCAGTTAACTAGATTTAGGTCTCTACCATAAGCTTGACCCTTCCATAGAAAGTTTCGCATCATGGATTCTATCTTATTAGTTACCCCTTTAGGGAAGAGAGATACTTGCATGCGGTAAGTAGGAATCGCAGTCACTACCGAGTTGAGCAAACAGAGTCTTCCTGCCTTATTAAGCAATCTCCCCTTCCAGCTGGCTAGCCTTCCCCAAATCTTATCCAGAACATCGTTGAAAGTTGCGTGTGTCACCCTAGAGTGATTAAGGTTCACCCTTAAATACTTGCCCAAGTTCTGGACGAATCTGATGGAGGACACTCCGGTGAAAATCTCTTTTCTTGTCGCTGAAACATTCCTGGAGTATAGCGCTTTAGATTTTTTCACATTAACCTTCATCCCAGAGGCTCTGCAGAAATTTTCCAAAACTACCATTACAGTTTGAACTTGCTGTTTTTCGACTTTACAGAAAAGAAGCAAATTATCGGCAAACATTAAATGAGAAATTCTTGGACCCCTCTAAGAACCGCAACCGGCTTCCACAATAATATTTTCTTCTTTTATGTTTTAGTTGAATATAAAAGCAAAATAATATAATATTGAAACTTATGTACTTTTTTTTTTGTGGTTCAATCTTCTATATTATAGGATCAAAATCAAAAAAGAAAATTTCTCTAGTGAAGAGTAACATTAGTTAAAAAGTGAAGATTTTTACTAAATTTAAAATGAACATGAGTATTGTACAT
This sequence comes from Arachis ipaensis, assembly GCF_000816755.2. Classification (NCBI taxonomy): domain Eukaryota; kingdom Viridiplantae; phylum Streptophyta; class Magnoliopsida; order Fabales; family Fabaceae; genus Arachis; species Arachis ipaensis. The sequence goes on along the minus strand of NC_029791.2, from coordinate 21,916,977 downwards.
TATAAATTTTTATTGGTGAATTTTTGAATTATAAAAAAAATCTTTACTATTCACTAAAAATTCACTCTTTGTCTTAGTATTATTCATCAAATAATGTTGTTTGGTCCTGTGTCTATGATATACCGATATGAGTAGAT
>NC_029791.2:21916568-21916830 GCF_000816755.2 Arachis ipaensis | reverse complement strand
GGGGGAAAAAAAAAAAAAAAAAAAAAAAAAAGAGATCAAGAGGGTCAAAGAGAAAATCATTAAAGAGAGCCATGAAGTTATAGAAATTTTGTAGATACACAAATTTGATTTTTGATCAAAATAACACATTCATATATAAGTAAAAATTAAGATTTCTCAATATTTTATGACAAAATCAAACAAATCTGATAATTATTACTTTAGCTTATTGGCGTTTTATTCTTGATATTATTCTCAATATGAAAATAAATAAATGACTCAA
>NC_029791.2:21912256-21916514 GCF_000816755.2 Arachis ipaensis | reverse complement strand
AAGAGAGTATTTCAATGTAAAATAAAGATAGTAAAAATCAACTAATATTACAATTATTATTATTATTAGGTGCTCTGACAGTAAAATAAAATGATATACTCTTCCAATCAATTTATGTCGCATACGCTAAAATGATTTTGTTATAGACACTCATTAATAACTTGTCATTCAATTAATGTAACACCTTATTACACAAAGTATTACACCTAAGATGTAATACAGAGGTGGTGAGACGCTACGACCTTTAAAATAAAATGTGTATATATAATAGCAGAAAGAATATAATATATTAGGAGCCTTGAAAAATGGGTAAAACAAAATTGCGAAATAAAAAACGCAACACTCTAGAACGGAATAACTTGCGTGTGAAGAAAACTATAACTATCAAACATAAGATAATAAAAGTAGGAATAGAGAGCCAAGGATACAAAATAACAAGCTCCTAACTTAGCCTGCAAAGTCAAGACTGGCTGGAGAATATTTACACGTATATACATATATATCCCAAAACCCAAAAGTACATATACACAATCCTACCTCTTCATAAACCTCTAAGATGATCAAAAAGAACAAATTATGCAGAGAGAAAGCTAAGTACATATATATACATCACTGTACAACAAAATAGCCCAGTAACTACTTCGCTTCAAGGGTCCAGACGCCTAACGAGATGCCTCTCGACCTGCATCTGAAAAACAACAACATAGTATGGAATGAGAACCGTAGGTTCTCAGTATGGTAAAGGTGCCACACACATAATATATAAGGTCCTGGGAATGCTAGAGGCAATCCTAGAACACCGACACTCAGATTATAGAGCTTAAAGTCTTAAACAGGAGCTATAAAAGGTGGTTTTCTAAAAACATTTAAACCTAACTTAACTTAACCTTAAATCTAAGTCTCATACTGCCATTCCTCCATACCTCCAACTCTATCACACATTTTCACAGACAAATAGACAGATAAAGGCAAACACAAGAAGGTTACAACTACTGCAGGTAACAAATATACATTTAGCATGGCAAATACATATAGGCACACCCAATTAGAGCACAAGCAAGTAATTCAAGTAATATGCATATGATGCATGCCTGTCCTATGGCTGATGAGGCTCATCTGTCGGTTATCCAGCCAACCCGACAAGTCTGAATTGTCCTTAGACTGTCCCCCGACGTGCATCCCCAAGAGTCTATGCATAACTTTTTCTCAAATAATCAATATTGCTCAATGGGGGTAACATTCCCGGGAATTTATATAGTGCCCGGTCACACTTACGTCGTAGGGTCAATAGAGTATCGAGTTTTCAACCTGATACATGTGGTGGCAAGCCACGACACTTGATCCAGGGAATCTCGTATCTCAGATTATTCAAATTCATAAGCCATATAAATAATTCAATTATAATTCATCAACATCCACATCATTCTCAATCACATCTCATTCATCATTATATATCAATCATATTCAATTCTTATCCTTCATTATCACACATCTCATTCCGTCCATCAATAGTTCCAGTTCAAAACATAATTCATTCTTTTCTAAATGAATCAAACTTAAAACATGCTCATTTTCTTAACAACTTTAAATCAAACCATATAACATTTGAATCTAAATCTTTTTAAATAATCATATAAACAAAATCTCTAATTTTTATAAAATTTCGGTAGTATCTCCTCTAAAACTCGGACTTTACCACCTTTTTCGGGTCTAAACCTGCTTTCTTTTCAATTCGGCATACCCTTCCTCATTATCATAATAGTCACCACAATAAATCTACCTCAAATCAACAATTATACTCATACAATATTCAAATCCAACAACCAAAATTCAACTAAGGATCATAGTTCACTAATCCTAGGCTTCTAACACAAAATACCTCAAATCAATAATTCACCAAATCATTAGTTAATCAACAAGTACCAAACCAACCATGTTCATCAACAATAACATTCAACCATAATTCTCTCCAAATTAACATAACAACATTCACCATCCAAGATTAATAACTAATTATCTAATAAACTTCAACCAAATATATTCATCGATAAATTACTAAACATTAAACATACACCTGCATTCCAACTTATCCTATGGTCATCTAGCCTAAGTTTTCACAGAATATTATATATTAAATGCAAGAAACCTAAACCATACCTTAGCCGATTCCCAAGTATTATTCCAAGACAATTTTCCTAAAAGAACATAGCCCTCAAAACCTCAACTAATCTGCTTCCTTCAAGTTCCAGTATTCACAATTTCAAGCTCCAATTATTTATTCTCAACCTAGTACACATTTATAACACATATATACCCAATTTAATACTCAAAGCTCAAATTCAATGAAATTAAAATAGAATTATCGTATCCTCACCTTACCCAAGCTTCACATAAACAAGAGTGAATATTTTTCTCAAGCTACTTGGATCCTAAAACATCAGAAATTAAAGAAATTCAACTTTCCTTCCTATATTTCAAAAATTGGGGGAAAAGAGTGGCTGAAAGTATTTAAGAGCTTACCTATGAAATTGTTCTGGTAGAAACGTAGAGCTCGACGCGGTGGACGTGTGGTCACAAACGGTGCGACAATCGGAGCTCGGATCGAAAAGTTACGGTAATTTGAATTCACCGTAAAGGGTTTCGTCCCTTCTCTTCTCCCTTCTCGTTCAGCACTGCTTGTGCTGTTCTTAATGAAAGAAATGAGCTTTAAGCTCATTTAATGCTGAACTGATTGGACTCACGGGCCCGGTTTGGACCCAGTTTAACTAGTTCGATCCGTTCGGTCCAATTTTGGACTGATTTCTTCGAAATTAGTGTCAAGTTTCGATGAGCTCTATCCTAATTTGATATAATATTCGCATTTCTAGTCTTCCTTATTAAAAACTAATTTATTGACTAATTATCTACTAATTTAACTGGAGTTTACAATTAATATATCAGTGTAAGAGTTATAAATTGTACCGATAACACCTAAAATTTTTTGGGCTATGCTACACATCCAAGGTTTTTTCATCCAAGTTTTATTCAAGTAGGTCCAACACCAACAAAAAACACTCTTATTAAAAGAGCGTCATTACACGCGCTTTATCTTCTTCTCCTCCCCCGCGCTTCTTTTTCTTCTTCTTCTCCCATGCGCTTCTTCTTCTTCTTCTTCTTTCAAATACACGCATACGTCATCTTCTTCTTCTTTCAAATTCATGTATACCTCCTCCTCCTTCTCCTTCGCGTACGCAGATTCTTCTTCTGCTTCTCCTCCTCTTCCTCCTTCTCCTCTTCTTTTTCTTTTTCTTCTCCTCTTTCGTTATCGTCATCACCAACATTTTGCTAATAGATTATTTTTTTTTCAATCGAATGGAATGGAATGCAATTGATAAATTAAATTGAATTGAATTGAATTGAATTGATAATCTCTAAATTGTAGACAGAGGTGTTTCGAATTTGATTTTATATAATAGATTATGTTTCGATTCATTCAGTACTATACAATTGTTTCACCATGAGTATGTGTTTGGTTCGTTATGCAAAAAGCTGTTTGAATTTGATTTTATATAATGGATTATGTTTCATTCACTCAGTACTATACAATTATTTCACTATGAGTACGTGTTCGGTGCATTATGCAGAAAGCTATTTGAATTTAATTTTATATAATGGATTATGTTTCGTTCACTCAATACTATACAATTGTTTCACCATGAGTACGTGTTCGGTTCATTATGCAAAAAGCTGTTCGAATTTAAATTTATATAATGGATAATATTTCATTCATTTAGTACTATACAATTGTTTCACCATAATAACATGTTTGGTTCATTTCTGTTCTGTACAATTCAAAACTCTTCCTTCTCATCTTCTACTGCTTCTTCACCAGGGAGAGAAGGAGGAAAAGATAAAAAAATATAATAGCAGTAACAACAACAAAAGAATGACGATAAGGAGAAAACACGTGAAGAAGAAGGAACACAAAAAAGGAGGAGAATGAGGAGGAGGAGGAGGAACGCGAAGAAGAAGGCAAAAAAGAAGAAGACACTCCGTGCATAAACGAGCGTGAGAAGAAGAAGCATAAGGAAAGAAGAAAGCAAAAAAAGCGCGTGACCTAAAATTATTTGGATGAACTTGGATGTCAAAATTTCTTGGACGTGGAGAATATCTCTATTTTTTTCTAATACTATATCACAATATTTTATATGAGTGCAACAACAATCATTTTTCAAATAACATATATTTAAATCAGTTAAATTAAATAATTGATATAATG
>NC_029791.2:21910749-21912168 GCF_000816755.2 Arachis ipaensis | reverse complement strand
CTGCACTGCACCTAATAATTTTTTCTAATACTATATCACAACAGTTTATATGAGTGCAACAACAATTATTTTTTTTTATCACTTGAGTAAAAAATAAAAAATAAAAAATATTACATAGTTAAACTACCATATGGCATATAACTCATTTCACTATCTTTTTAAATAATTAATTAAAAAAGATAAGTCTCAATTTTTTTGTGCAAAGTAGAATAGAATAAAATACATTAATCAAATAGCTATAAATATGAAGATTGTAAAATTTTATTAACAATTTTTTGTACAAAATTATTATTTATAAGACTATATTAACGATTTAAATAAATTCAGTTCCATAAAACTTATTTCAATGTCTATTTTAATATGATTAATGATCTTCTATTCTTATAATTATTAACAATTCAAATAGAATAATATCCTAAAACTTATTCCATTATCTATTTTAAAGTAGTTACGAACCTTCTACTTTCTTAATCATTTTCTAGTTTTATTTATCATTTATTTTCAATCAATTATATTAATGTGCAAATAAATTAAATTAAATATAATAATACTTGTACTAATTAACATAACTTTTTAAATTGGAATTAACTTATGTTTAATTTAGTATCATTTTCTGTAAAAAAAATTACAATTGATATAATAAATTAATTATAATTATTTGGCTCAATAAAATAAGTTAAATAAATAAAAATATCTTATAAATATACCATATGAAAATTATAATACTTTTAAAACTTATTAATCAAAATACATAAGATGAAAAAGTTAATGTAAATTAACAAAATCAATTTATTTATTCCAGTTAAATCAAATAATTAATATAATTAATTAGTTATAGTTATTGTGTTAAAAAAAATATTAACTAATTTGATATTTATCTCAATCAAATCAAAATACTTAAAACAAAAAATTAATATAAATTAAAACAAAATCATTCAGTTTATTCTAGTTAAATCAAATAATTAATGTAATTGATTAGTTATAGTTAATGTAATTAAACAAAATATTAAATAATTTGTTATTCATCTCAATCAAATCAAATAAATGAAAAATTAATTAATGCATAAATAAATAAAAAAACACCTTAAAAAATTTGCCAGCTATTCTATTAAGTGAAGAAATTTCATTTTAATATTATTTTTAGTTACCCACCGACTATGGTATCTCCTATCTCGATAGACCAAAGACTAATTCGTTGCGAATCTGAGTTCCATTTAAAGGTCTACTGCTGGCCAATAGATTGCTCCATACACGGGAAAGAATTCGAACTTCTAGCACTTGATTAAGCAGATGAATGAGTTGACCATTCGACCAACTCAAGTTGGTTAATTCCATTTTTATAATATATAATAGATAGATAATAGATATATAAATCAAACACAAAATTAGGTGTACAACATTATTCACTGTCCATAATTA
>NC_029791.2:21907582-21910632 GCF_000816755.2 Arachis ipaensis | reverse complement strand
TGTGGGGTTAGAATCCAACACAAGCTGAAATAAAATCAGATTAGTTTACAGCTTGCTCCATATAACTTGTAAGGATGCATGTTTCATTTCCTGCCTATGGAGAAAGAATTAAAATGTATGTAAATTCAAAACTTCTTTTCTTCCGGCTTAAGTTACAGATTCAGATAGCTCTGAGAATAAACTGCAATTGCCTACTTATTAATGATGTTATTTTCGTCCATTCAAAAATATTACAAACAAAGCAACAATAACAGCACGGTCAGTAGTTCCTGGAAATATCGTTATGCGGAATTTACCCCTACTTGCATATATTTGGTGAAGCTTGTACATCAGGCTAGTCTGCAAGAAAAAAAGAGGGAAAAAATTCTTTTTATAAAAAAAGTATAAGTCAAATCAGTCTTTGGAATGCACATTGCAGAGAGAACATATATTATCTGAAATTTTGAAAATGATACTTAGACTCATTCTTTTTTGGATACTGAGTTGACTTGCTCTCCTTCACTATCAGATCGGGTGGGACATGTTGAGTCCTATACCCGGTCTAATGGAGAAGAAGAATAAGTCGGTTCATTATCCAACAAAGAGCAAACGCAAATAACACAATACACATAATACAGCCTTCCAAATTGTTTCAGATCCTATTCATGTTTCAGATTCATATAATGTACTAATCATAGACCTTGATGAATGAGATTCAAAGAGAAACATAACATATCACTCCTACTTCACAATAACATGCTACTTGTCATCCAGATAAACTCTTCAGCATCACTTCCTTGTTTTAATTCTTCTAAGGGCGTAATTTATATTAAAATATCACGTGAGATTTGGATTATTGGATACACATATACAAAAGTTTACTAATTCCAACCCATAAACCAAATCAAAGTTTCAAGGTGCCTACTTTAATCTGTTTTCACTCGAAAGGAACTCCTAGGGAAATGGCAGGGTGATAGGCACCAAGCTGGGATTGAACTCTGAATCAAAAGACAAGGATATTCTAACATGGACTAAAAGAGGTAACATTTGAGCTATAATTTATTGGCTAGTCTAAATCCAAACCGGATTCGGATCTTTTAAAGTGAACATTTTGTAGAGTGAAAAGGTAAGGACAATCGCCCTTAAGCAGCTACCCTTAAATTATTGATCCAAGGGTGGTTAACAACTTACTTTCTCACTTTAAAGAAATTCTCACTTTAGACGATCTAAATCCATACTTCAGTAGCCGCGTAAGGAGTAATATCAGGAGAAATATAAGACCAGCAATCCAGCACCATATAAGCCAGAAGAGCAGGAAAGAAGGTAAAGGTTCACTAGCAACAGGAAAAGAAAATAAGTCTTCAGAGCCTTAATGACCAGAACACCTAAACATTAGTCATTGGTAAATATTCATTATCATGGAGGATTTAAAGAAATCAACATCATCAAGCTCCTACTTAGTCTAATGTAATAATGTTGGAAAAAGATGACCAAATTCAAACTGAAATTAAGAAGAACCAACTACAAAAGTGATGGGTCCTATTTAACTATGATCCATTTTGAACGCATGTTTGGCATTATTCAGAGCTTCAATAATGAATGCTAGTGGATTACCTGAGCAACAATTTCAGTGTCTTTATAAATGCCACATGATCGCATACAAGGAGAACCCCTCATTATCAAATCACAGGCTTCGCCATTGTTGCCGCCATAAAACACTTGTAACTCAACTATATTCAACTTCTTAACTGTCCTCTGCACCCTCAACACCATATCCGTTTCCACGTTGCTTTCTCCCTTATAACATTTCCAACTCCCCTTCTATCAAAAACAAGATATTCAAACATATCAGCTAAAAGTCTAAAACCAAAACCATGTCATCGAAATCTAGACCGAAATTCAATCATTAATCGCCACACCAGCAAAATAACTAACTTTTGAATAATTATTTAAAAAAGTAAATCTAATTTCCGTGAATAAAAAATAAATTAGGAAATCATAATAATCAAACTATGACTAAGCAAAACGAAATTAACAAATTCTTGAAAATAAATTAAGATAAATCACAACAAGTTCTTCAAAGCAAATTAACAAGTTCTTCAAATCAAATTAAGATAAATTAGAACAAGTTCTTCAAAGCTAATTAACAAGTTCTTCAAAGCAAAATAAAATTAACAAATTCTTCAAAGCAAATTAAAATAAATCAGTACTAATTCTGCAAAGCAAACTAAAATTACAGAAATAATATGATAGATGAACCCTAAAACAACAACTGAATAAATTTAAATGGTAGTTCACAAAACTTACCGGGAGGAAGAGCAGCTGAGCTGACGGTGAAAGTTTCTTGTCCTTGGGAGAAGAATTGTGGCGGTTGACCTTGTAGACTATGTTACCTGATTCGTCGGCGAACGCCAGGGTGCCACGTGGCAGTCCATGGTGCTCTTTGGAACCGAAGAGATCTATTGGAATTTGCATATTACCGGACCCTGGATACGCGGCGGACTCCGATGATTCCACGTCCATGATCTTGTGAAATTCTTTCTTTCTCTCTTTTTAATTGCAGCTCAAATCCTCAAGCTCCAAACACCAATTTTTGGTCCGAGTTAAATAAATAAATTATTCTTTTCTTTCAGTATAGGAGAAAAGAAAAGAAGGTAGGAACCGGGTTACAGGGATTGAATGAAACAAGGGGCTGCACTCTGTTGAAGCTGCAGTTTGCAATGCGTGTCTTTTTAGTTCTTTCTCCTCTTTTGGGAATTTAAGTGGGGCCAAATATTTATTGTTTGTTCCATGAATCATGATTACTCCCTCAGTCCAAATAAGTGTCTAGGACTCCAGATTATGTAAATTGCAAATGATTGAAACTTTTTTTTTTTAATTTTTTATAAATTAAATGGATAAAACAAAATTATTTTGATTAACTTCCTTCTTTCTTTGAATTTGTTCTCTCTCTTGGCACTATTTATCAATAAAGTATACTTTTTCTTCCATTTGCGACCTTTTTTTTAATACTGTTAACTTTTAGTTACATTTAATTGTGTTCTTAAAATTTTTAATTTATGTCAAAATTA
>NC_029791.2:21901151-21907367 GCF_000816755.2 Arachis ipaensis | reverse complement strand
ATATTAAAAATAAAATTAAAAATTTTTAATAATAATTTTAATATAAATAAAAAATATTAATAATAAAAATAAATTAATTAAAAACATTAAAAACAAAATTAAATTAAATTAAACATTAGAATTATTCTTGAAAAATATCACAACAAACATCAGAGATAAAATATATAATTTAGCCTTTAAAAATTAATTAATGTTGTTTACTCCTTTTTCTCAATAAAACTTATTCACACGTTAAAACTAAATAAACTTATAATAAATACTATTTAAGACCAAAAATAGTATTACTAGATAAATATTACCACAATTGATAAAAAATTAATCTATATAGTCAATAATCATTAACACACTTACCATATGTTGTAATATTTTTGTTGAAATACTTTAGGTGATATACTGGATATTAGAACCTTTTTGGGTAATAGATAGTGATGTTTACAAAATTAGAAATTGCTCAATTTGCATAGTTTATACTTTATACTATTATAGAATTATGCATGGTTATGGATATAAGTTCCGGGGGTAAATACAAAATAAAATTGTACGATTATATTATATGTTCGGTTCTTTGGGGTTTTAGACAGGTTGGAGAAGTATTCTGGGTGAGAAGGTGAGAATCAGTCTGGATCTGAGCTTGTTCGCAAGATGCGGGGGTAGGCGATCTCCCGAGCTCTTCGTGAGACGAGGGGGTGCCACCTGTAATGATACTCCGACACTCAAGTCAGAAAGTATACAGGTGATTTGAGAGTAAGGGTGGTAGTGACGTACCTTGGGGGAGGGGTAGGACCCTCCCCATATATACCCTGTAAGTAGGACGGATCCCACAGGAGAGGTCTCCTTTCAGGAAGCTTCCTCTCCCAGCTGTCATGCGGTTGGCAACGGGATGTAGGTGTCCGGGTCATGATTCGGCTGCGGGGCACACTCTCAGGTCGGGTTCCCCTGCGCAGAACTGGATCAGGTCGGGTTGGCTGGGCCGGGCCGAAACTATATGAAAGTCTATTTTATTTTGCTGATTTAGTTTTTGTTACTGGATTATTGTTTTAACCAGAATCAAATACATCATTTAACATTGCGGATTTTTCATTAATGTATTTTGATTGGAAGATTTATATATTTACAAAGATACTAATGTAAGATTAGCTCTTTAAAGCACAGTAACATTGTTTCTTTTTTTGTGAAAAAGAATACCGTTGTTGTTGTTGTTGTTGTTGTTGTTGTTGTTAGAAAAAGTATAGGTGAACAACAACATTAGTGAACAATGTAAACAATGTGGTTAAAAAAGTAAATTAATCTTAAATGTAATTAATGGTTTGATTAATTAAATTCTAATAATAATTATTTTTCAAATTAAAAAAAAATCAGGGTTTTAACATTGGTGAATTGAAGCTCTGCAGCTACCCTCTCATCTTATCTTCCTCTCGCTTGACCCTTTTCTCTTCTGCACTCTCAACCCAGTCCCAATCCTCCATCCGACACCACCGCCATCACCACCGGTGACCACCATCGCCTACCCCCTCTCTCTTCCCTCTCTTCTTTTTTTCTTCCCTCTTTCTCCATTTCTCCTTAATCCCCTGTACGCTACCCTTGTTCTTTGTGCAAAGCCCAACCCCAGCGAGAAATCCCAGTGCAACCCAGCAGCGGCTGAGCTCTGTGCCGCTGCAACACCGCGTCTGCTACCCCTCTCTTTCCATTCTTCCCCTTTTACTAACGCAGGTTCCATGCTTCCTCCTGCCCATGTTCTTTCGTTTATTCATTTTAACTAATTTTTAATTCTGCTTTTAGTATTTAGATTAGGCTTAGATTAATGGATTGATACTTTTTGCATTCCAAAATGTTTGATGGCTGATTTTTTTTTGGATTGATTGCTGCTTAAATTGAGTTTAAAATCTCTATTTACATATTGTGCATACCATATGCTCGATGAAACGCCTGAGTGAAATTTTTTGTTTAATTCTTATGTTTGGCTAGCATTTGTCTAAAATTTTGTTATCTTTAGGCATTATAATTCAGAATTGTGTAATGTTATACTATTTTTAATGATGTTTAGATTGAGTTTTGACAAGGCACTTGATTATTAGTTTTGTTTAAACACTAAATTGGTTTAAAATTTTAAATTTGGTCATTTGATTAGTGTAATTTAAGAAGTGCATATCATGTTTAGTTAAGTGAATTGAATGAAACTACCTATTCATATATGTTTTAAATATTCCACATAATTGCCATTAAATTATTTTAAATTCCCATCCTTATGCTTCCATGCCATATATGCACAAACAAATTTGGTCACAACTCACTTTATAGATGGAAATATATGCTCTAAGTGGAGATGCTGTACATTTTGGATGCTCACTAAATGTGTTTTTTATTTTTGCATTCTTTTTTATTTTTTCACGCTATATAATATTACTAGAAAATATATGTGCAGTTGTGCAAAACATACAATATAGTACTCAAAGGCCTCAAAATTTGAATTAGCAAATCCACAATACATACAACACTGATTACTACTATAAGAAAAATAAATTAATTAATAAACAAATAAGAAGAAGAAATAAGAGAGGATTGGCAAGGAAGGAATTGAAGAAACGAAAATGGAGAATGGGAGTGTATCATTCACATCCAAGAAGAAATAATGAGCTTTTTGACTTTTCAAAGCATAGAAATGGACTTGGTTTTAAGTTGTGTAAGTGCGATCCAGTTGTGGTAGATCCATGCATGCTCTATATAAATACTTAATATAAGCCTAACTAATTAGATGAGATTTTTTATGAGTATACTTTTCATTATTATTATTTCTTTTAAGTTATGCATAGTAATAAATTTTTAATGATATTTTTGAAAAAAGCATTAATAAAATCTTTTTAGTTGAAACTTGTTTAATAATACGGTATCTAATTAGCTTGTGTATGTTTGATTGTAGGTCATAGAATGTACGGATATTACTGGAAGTGATGACACGGATCTTGTTGATGAGGTTTGGTCTCTAGTATATTGCTCTTTTTTCGTGAACCGCATATTTGAATCGACCATTAATCCTCATGTTCAAATGATGTCTGTTTTGAACGGATATTACCAAGAGTTGGGATGCAGTTTGAGCATTTGAAGCTGGCTTAGGATTTTTATGCAACATATGCAAATAAAGTCGGTTTCGATTCAATAGCGTAGCGGATGGTTATTTCTATTGGTTCCCAGATGGTTATTTTGTAATGGCCTTGGTGTGGTGTGTATAATTAATTACAATTATGTTAAACTGGATATTCGATTTAATAGGATAGTGGATGTTTATTTCTATTGTTACACAGATGGTTATTTTGAATAGTTTGGGTGTAGTGTGTGTGATTCATTAAAAGTATTATAAACTGGATGTTTGATTTAATAGGAAAGCGAATGGTTATTTCTTTTCTTACCCAGATGGTTATTTCAAATAATCTGGGTGTAGTGTGTGTGATCAGTTTTAAGTATTTTAATATGGATGTTCGATTCAATAGGATAGTGAATGGTTATTTTTATTGATACCCAGATGGTTATTCATAATAGTCTTGGTGTAGAGTATGTGGTCAATTACAAGTAATAAAGGATGGATGTTCGATTTTATAGGCTAACAGATGGTTATCTCTATTGTTACCCAAATGGTTATTTAGAAGAGTATTAGTGTAGTGTATAAATAGTAACAAATGGTAGAGGCTGGATGTTCGATTCCATATGATAGCGGATGGTTATTTTTATTGGTACCCAAATAGTTATTCTTAACTAATATAGCTTTTACGCTTCGCTAATATCTTGAAACAGAATCAAAGTAGTTAGAGAACTAAAAATGTTATTTATCATGAAAATTTATCCTTTCTATTGTAACAAAACTCCACCACGAAAATACGTAAATAATGTGAAACTTAAATAAGCTCTTTTGAAAAAGAGCTTAAAGTAGAAGAACTTTTATTAATAGTGTTGATTTTTAGTTATAAAAGTACTTATTTTAAAATTGTAGTGTTCGGATAAATAACTCACAAAATACAATTTTTTTACACAAGAAAATGGATATTAAAATTCTAATTCACAATAATCTTGATGGCAATGCAAAAGAAATTATTGTATAGTTAGTATTTGTTGTTTTATTGTGCATGATATGGTAGGTGAAAATAAAAAATGAATATGAAATGTGTGTTAATGTATATTTTGTTGCTGTTTTTTAGTTTTTTTATTGTGACTTTTCATAATTTAAAAGTAAAAAAAAAAATAGCTTCTGCTACTTCCCAAACGGGTTTTAGGTACATCTAGTGCTTTCTCTGATTCCGGTTCTTCCTCACAAGTTCATTAATGTCCTAGTGCTTGGTACTGTGAAAGGTGATTTAACCTCCTTTTTCTTGTTTCTTAGATGGTTGTGGTATACACGTTCTTCATTTCGGTCCAACAAAGTTCGCACCTGTTCAATGGATCCATTGTGTGCTCCCATGATAATATCCTCCATAATCTCCATTCTCATTGCTCGAAGCATATCTGTATGGTATTTTCATTGTGAGGGTGATGAAAAAACACAAACGAACGAGACAAACCGAATTTCAGAATCATATACACCTAATTTTTTTTGCCATCATAATTAGTCTTCCATAAAATTCAGAACCGAAGTAATACGTCACGAGTTACTTCAATACAAAAGTCCGTCTCAGAATTGCATAAAAGTATCTTACAAAACCAAACATCCCTAACAAATATCATTTCAAATTAACTCAAACGAAATACAAATACAAAAAAATTAAGACGGCTGAAATATTGTTAATCAACTCAAACCGATTTCATACCTAAAATAAAATTAAAAATGACCCCTTGTCATCTTCTTAAAATATATTCCAAACACAAAAAATTAAATAACTAACATTTACTTTTTGGCAAAATTTGAAAAGATATGCGACTCGAACCCGCAACCTCTTAATTGAGTATGAGGAATCTATGCCATTTGAGCTATAACTCATTGGCAACTAACATTTACTTTATCATGGATTAATGTTAATTTTGTATTCAAAATGATCATCTAATCTAAATATATCTTATTCAAAATAAAACATCCATGGTCAACCAAGTAACAAAATAAAATAGTAATCATGTGTAGAAAATGTATATTACACTATTAACTGTTATTAAAAAAGTATCAAATAACCCTAAACCAGTTCAAAAATTTTATATATGGACAGGTTTTGTAACATTAGAAGAACACAAGCGAATAATTGCCTATCAAATTCTAGAACCATAGACCCAAAATTTTTTCCTCCATCATAACTTGTCTTCCATAGTTACTTCAACACAAAAGTTCATTTCAGAATTGTATGAAAGTATCTTACAAATCCAAATATCCGTAACAGATATCATTTCAAATTAACTCAAATGAAATACAAATACATAAAATTAGGACGGCAAAATATTAATAATCAACTCAAACCGATTTTATAACTAAAATAAAATTAAAAAATTCCCTTTGACATTTTATTGAAATCTATTTTGAACTCGAAAAATTAAACAATTAACATTTATTTTATCATAGATTAATATTAATTAATTCTGTATCCAGAATGATCACCTGATCTTAATATATCTTATTCAAAACTGATTACTTAACAGAAGTCAGAAATTAGGTCCCAAGTCTCAAATAAATTTCACATTTTTTCGTAAAAATTTCAACCATCCATTCATATAGTGAAGTAACCATCCCTTTTAAATTGCATAAACAAATCATACTTGAAGTAAAAAATAATATGAACATCTAACCCATCAAGAAAGAGCTAGTCATGGAGTTACCTTCGATGCGGGCGAACATGTAGAGACGACGGTTGCCCTGATTTTTCGCCGGAAGACCACAGGCGCCGCGAACAGGCCGGGACTTCAAGCTTGGGAGCTAGCCATTAGAAGACGACGCGGGTTGCGACTGGACGAGGTCCACGCGACAAGGACGGGGCTACGACTGCCGTTGCTCGTCTACACAATGGAGTCGCTCCGGAGGATGGCTGCTGCGGCGAACGTCAGGCTGGACGACCGCAACCAAGACAAGCGGACCGCCGGCTGTGAGGGGATTTCCTTTCTGAACGCCTTTCAATTGGGGTAGGGGAAAGATTTTTACTGTTAAGTTAAAAGGGAGGGGAGTGGGTGGGATGATTATGATGTTAGTAATTAGGATGATTAAAATTAGAATTTGGGTGAAGGGAGGGGAGGGGAGGTGGGGAGCGGGGTTGA
>NC_029791.2:21893631-21900956 GCF_000816755.2 Arachis ipaensis | reverse complement strand
AGTTTTCTTTACAAAGTTATCGCCAAAATTGTTGTTGAGACTTACAACCTTCCTTTAGGAAATCATTGGCCCTCCTCGGGGCTTCATCGTTCCCAATTCCCATTAGAGGTATTCTTTGATAACGATTTATTTTCTGAAATGAATAAAAAATTGTTTATTTTCCAAAACAAATGAAAACGGTAACGTTTTTTACCGTTTTTGTCAGAAAAATGGATCGATTGTTGTCGTGCTGTCCATGCGTCATTAGCCAGCATGACACTTAATGGCCACATTATCAACTTAATATGACATGTAGATTACCTCCATTAACTCTTAACGTTGGAGATGCCAGAAGGACCGTTAGTCCGTTATGACTCACGAGTCACGACAAGCAAGCAGTCAAGCACAAAACAAAAGCAAACCCTTTGTTTCTCTTTACAAAGACAAAATAATCCATCAAAATTTAAAATTAACATCAGAAAAATTCATCCCGTAGCATTAAAAAAAAACAGACATGCAGAAGGATTATTTTAATTATGTAAACGAGATAAGCCAAATTATACAAATTAATAAATACGCTACAAATTACATGTTTCAGTAAATAAAATAATTAAATTATTTATTTGAAAAAAAAAATCTGATTATCATTTGCTTGAATAACAAATGTCGAATACAACAATTTCAAATTATGACGGACAATTTGTTGCTGTATGCTTTTTGTTTTCGCAGAAATAAATTTGGCAATTACTTGGAAGAAACAAAATAAAAATCAGTGTCAATATTATAAAACCATATCATAACATTCTTCGATACCATACCATCTGATCATAAGATGCGTAGAAATAATCACCAAAATCTGCTTGCCAAACCTTTAAACGTTGCCGAATAGTTTGCTGCGGAAATTGGAAACCAAAAACAAAAATACATGCAGATTTATGATAGGACAATAGAAACTTTACAGTCTCATTCAAAATGGCACTTTTGCTCGTCCTCAGGAAAAGAAGTAAAGCACACAAAAGTACACTATGCAACTGCGGAGAGAAAGAGAGAGCTTTTTCCTTAACAACAGACAGCATTCTTTTCAAACGAAAAAGACAACCTTGGCTTATCATCCGAACCAAAGTTGAACTTTATATCACCAGCGTCATCATGAACAACTGAGTTGCTTGTAGATGGGAAGGAAAACACCACTGCCGGATCGGACGAACTTTTTGAACCAAAACTATATGATGTTTCAGTGGAGATTTCTTTTGATTGATTCTGGTCCTCGCTAGCCAATGGCATGATGGTTGGTGTTGGTGGTTCCGATGACACAGAAGATGATGTTGTAACAGGGAAGGTAAATCCTGTGCCATTATCAGACAACCACCTTGAGTCACGCACAGGCCTCTTGATGGTAATTGGAGGTAAAACTGGTTTACTGGATGTAGAGTTAGAGAGAGGCTTCTTTTCTTGATTTACTATGAAAGGGAAACTGCCACCGGGATGAGTCTTCGAAGTTTCCTGCATTGGCAGATCTTTCAGAAACTCTTGGCTCTAGATATAATGATGTCCCAAATCAAAACTTTAACAGGTTTCAGATATCAATAGATTGACTACTAAATGCTTCAGTGCATCTCATGCAATCAATTTTCTTTTCCAACCGGAAACTAATTATAACAAATATAAAAGAATTGTAAGTTGTAACTAATATTTGAAAAGGCTAAATAAGAAAAAATATATGTAAAAAGCTTTTATATCCATCAAATAATTTGTACCTCTTCAGCAGACTTCTTTAAAATATTCTGAGAACCACCATAATTTTGCATAGTCCTTGCTTCAATACCAAATGTGGGGATGCTGCTGCTAACATTCATGTTAGATGCCGAATTTCCTTCTTTACTGACATCAATGGGTTTACCAGAACTCTTCATTGGTAAAATATCAACATTGCTGTTCCCTTGACCTTCATTTCTAGGTGTAGATTCCTTTGCATCAAGCCCACCAAATTTGAAATGACCAACACCTTTTAACTGTAGTGAGTCATTATTTTCTTTTGATAAGGTAGTATTAATATCTACAGAGGATTCAGGACTCTTCCATTTAGTTGCCAGATTCAGCTCAGCAGATTTTTCTTTGGGAGTGGGTATGTTTCTATCAATATGATCCAATATCTTTTTAGCCATCAAACTGGTATGCATGTGCACTGATGGAACATCCACCTCAAAGCGCACCCGCTTCTGAGTGCTTATCCCATCAGGATAAGAAGCCTTTGTAACAGGAGTAGTGAAAATGTCATTAATGACGGGACTCTCTCTCTTTGGAAGGCCATGAAGAGATGAATAAGGCGATGTTCTTGATGAAGACTGTGAACCAACCTTGCCACCAATTCGACGTATAGGTCCAACAGATCCATATCTGCTTTCTGATGCATCAACTTTAGATTTATCCTATATATTTATTTAAGTTACCAACAGACCAAAAATCAAATTAAAAAAAAAGAAAGAAAACTAACAATAAGCAATAAGCCAATAAAAACATATTAAGGAAAAATAAGGCCTCTATGGAACACATTTGGTAGTAATAGTATGTTCAGAAAATATGCTAAAATCTGATTTCACAAACAAAAAAGGTTTCCTCTGAAGCCTTTTACCACTTAAGTTTAAGCCTATATATATAAAGGGAATTGGGAGAGGTTTGACGTACAGCTTTTTTCCTAAAATACCCTGCACCATATATATATACATATATAAAATATCCAAAGCCTATTTCTTGCTATTTCTAATACTTGAACCCAAAATTTCTTGGTTAGAGTGTAAACTACTTAGTACTTACCATCTTAACTTAAAAAGTTAATTACAACTTCTTTATAAAAATCAACTATAACAACAACAAAAAAAGTACTTAGAACACGCCAATTTCAAATTTCAATATTTACAAATTCTTTAAAAATATACATATTATATATGTAAATCAAACACAATCACATAAGGATCTGAAAAATGAAGCATACCTGCCTATACAATGACTGCGATTGACTGAGGGGCGTTGATAAAATGTTGCCATAATTGCCTTCTATATGATTCAACTGGTGAAAAAGAAAGGAAGAAAAGTTGTAATAAGATTGGAAACACAAGAAAATAAAATACAAAAAACTACTAAAGAAAACTATATAAACTACTAAAGCAAGATATACCCTGGACTTAGATTTTGATAATAAAGTTCTAGAATAAGGAGTCCGGGGGAAGTTGTGTAGTCCATATCTGCTTCTTTGACTTTGTGGTGTTGCGTAAGCATCATGTGCTACTACACCAGGCCAACATGTTGATGTCTTTGCAAATGGTAATGGATCATAAAGTTTGATTGCAGATTCCTCACCACGTGATACTCTTCTTTCAACAGTTTGTATTATGCTCTTAGAACTGGGGCCTGCTTCAGTTGCACGTGAATCCATATATGCCTTAGCAATCTCAACAGGTGAGGCACCAAATTTATCTGGAACCTGGAGAGTTATTAATTTGATTGCCATATATACAAATAAATCGGATACAGAAAAGGACATGTTCTATGTAACTATGATAGATGCATATACAACTTGCAGTTACTATCAAATTCAATCTATTCCACCACACTAACATGGCAAACAAGAAAACTGATCTCAATTTTTCATTCTTGCCACAATCTAAGCTAAAAAAGAATGGGGTGATTAAAGGGAGGGTAAGTAATTTTAGAGAATAAAAAAATTATTTATGGTAATCATGTTTGGGAATTTAACTCAAAGGAATTGTAAAAACTCAAGGAATTTTGATAAAGAATTTCAATTAGCTAAAACAGGGGATTTCAATTTCCAGTTATAATGTGGGAATAAGAGTGTGTTTGGTTTGTGTTTTTATTTTCTATTTTCATTTCAGTATTTTCTGGTTTTAGAATTTTGTGAAGAAAAAAGAGAAAACAGGATGTGAAGACAGAAAATAAAATTTCACTGTTTTCACCATCTTTTCTTTTTCTTTTACAAAATCTTGATTCTTGAAAACAGAAAATATTCAAAATGAAAATGTAAACCAAACACACTGTTAGTTTCTCCTCCTCTCTGTCTCAATTAAAATTAATAAAAAATAAACTCAATTATATTAAATAAGGGAAAAACAAACTAATGGAAGTAATTTAAATACCTTACCTTTACAAAGGATTTTTATTAATGCAGGTAACATATTTATTCCATCCAAATGAAGAAGTTTTGCAATTGATGCACTTGAATTTCCATGCATTTGAAATTGCATGAAGTCATGAACTCTAAGAATATTATATCCAAACAAAACCTAAACAGATGAAACATACATATCCATACCATTTCACTGGTTTTAAAAACTGATAGATAAATGATGTGATTGGGAGGGGTACAAGATTAAATTATTTTAGTAATTGCTTATTTGTATTACCGTTTCTTCATATAATCAAAGAATCCATGTATATCTGGAACTCTGGATACTAACACTAAAAAGTGGTTTCAGGAAAATTTGTTTTGTTTGAATTGTATTAAAAACAAAAAAAGTTGCTTCTGTATGCCAAAATAAAAAGGTCTGGAATTTCGTTTATATCATGATATTTGATGTGTGGTCTATTTGGTAAGAACAAAACAATTCTAAAATAATCAGCCTCTATTAAAAAAGCTCCAAAAAGTTGCTTATAATTATGAGCTGCTATTTGGATTCAGATTATAAGCTTTTGATTATAATTTATATTCAATTTTAACCCAAATATATTGATTTTTCCAGAAATCCAGGTCAACTTTCCTTTAAAACAAAGTTGATTGCGCCTTTCCCAAGCATGCTCAAACATTCTTATGTTAATAGTTTACGATTATACTACAAGTATACTAAACACTAAAGTCTAGGGACACACATAGGCATAACAAATTTTGCATAACATAATATATGAGCAAAGGGATCAATCATAAACTAGTGTTGAATGTGAACAGCTTAAATGACAAATTGTAATACTTACATTTGACAGACCAAGAGGTGTTGGGCTTTCCCATATGGCTCCTTTTGACTCTTCATGTCTTCGTGCATCGGAAACCTTTAGAAACCGTTGGGAAATTGAAAATTCTTCATCGTGTTTTTGAGAAGTCAAATTAGCGTTCTGCTTTCCTTGTTCAACATTAGGAGGGTCCACTAGCCTTGAATTTAATAACTCCACCAAGCGGTTGAATTCATCTCTACAAGAGTGGATAAAAGATTTTTGGACAAGACATGTCGTGAGATAAGATACAACAAAGGCTTTCAGGGTATCTTTGGAAGGACGTGGAATGGAGAATAAAGTGAAAAATTATCATGTAGTCTTCCAATGCTGCAAAGATACCCGAAAGAAGCAGTAAATGCTATTGTTAACATGTTCTATGATGAGTGAGCACATGATGGAGGTAAGCTGAACCATCTGTTAAGCTTACTTGTGGCTTGGCTCATTTTTCTATAGCTTATACATTGTTCATAACTAGCTAATGCCATTATTCATATTAATGGCTACGTCAAATACTTGTGAGAAGAAGTTTCATAGCCCTAACCCAATTTAACAAAACAAGAGCATAGTAGAAAAATCTGAAATAGTAAGATCTGCTTCCTCAAATACCTAAATTGAGGGTTAATTTACATCAAAATTTTGAACTGAGAAATAACAGGCCTTTTAAATAAGATAATGACTACTTTGATCTAACACATGAACTTCCATAATAGAGTTATGAAATGAGCCCTTCAAACAAGCAAGAAATAAAATCCGGCAATATGAATTATTGTACCTAGAGAATTTGCTCCTTTTCACCAGTTGCTCAATATCAGAAAGCCCATTTTGCTCAGCACTTTCCTTCTGCGTCTGCCAAGATACGTCAGTACTTCTTTTCAGATTAAAACCGGAGTCACTAGTATCTGTCATTTTAGTTTTGTTGGCTCTGTAGGCAAGAAGGCAAAAAGAATCAAATTCAGTAATCTCCAACCAACTTTCAATTGGATACAGTTAATGTTAGTTGAGTTAGTGATAAGAACGGCATCGAAATACTTAGGCAAATGCGTATTGTTCTTGAAATAAAAATATTACGTGGCATCAAAGTGAAACTTAAAAAAAAATTGAATTGAATATAACATATGCATCAATGTTTAGGAAAAATCTTTCTTTTTTTTTTTTTCCTGAGCATAAAAGGGAATAAAATCCGAGAAAATAAATATTATTTGCAATCGCGAATTGCAAAAGCATCCACAATGCTTCAAAAGTAAACCGATCAACAAAAGCAGATTCTTCAGAGCATTCATCGAAGCTGATTCTAACACATTTAACAAATGAATAACAAACAAGAGCAATTTCAGAACAAAATTGAAGTATAAAAGTATAAAATTCTTTCAAAACGAACAAACAGAAAATGCAATAGTATCATTACCGACACCAAGAGGGAGAAAGAATGCCTTCGATGATCGTGCGGCTGCGGCGGTGAATGATCGTGAAAGGATAGGACCACCGCTTGCGTGGTGGTCCGTCGGACTCACCGGCGGAGGTTCGGAGCTTTCCGATCCGGCCGCGTGCACTGGGCTGAGGCTGTTCAACGATTCCTGATTTTCTAGGGTAACGGTGACAATGTTAGTGATTTCTCATTTTTAGGCTCAACACACTAACACAGGTAGTAAACTCTCCTTTTTTGTTTTTATTATTCTTTTCGTAAGTTTTAGTTTTTGGTCAGATTTCAATATTTCATGGAATAAGGCCTTTTTTTTTTCTTCATTTTTTCCCTTAAGGTGATATATATAAAAATACGAACACACAAAATCAGTGATTAAATAAATATATATTTATGTTTATATTTTTTATTTTATATATTTTTCAACAAATTATCACCTACAATTCTACAAAAATATTAAATATATTATTGTAAAACAATTAAATCCGCTACAATTGAATAATCAAGTTTTTATATAAGGTGAAAACGCAAGTGCAGTTGACTTCATGTGAAGTTGATAATTGAGAGCCGTTAGATGATTTTGACTGATTTGACTAAATTTTCATCTAACAGTTTCTCGACTATCAAATTCACATGAAATTTTGTTGTAAATATTACATATTGTGTGTGTATGTGAAAGAATAATTCACACAATCAAATTATTTGAAGATCAAAATTACAGCAATGTCTTGAAGTGAATTAATTTATATTTATATCCTAAAAATTAATAATCAATTAAATTTGATTTACGCTTTTTTAAGATAAATTAATTCGATTTACTATATATACTATATCAATAGTAAATTGAATCTAGTTGATTCAATTTATTACTTCTGCAGCATATACATATAAATTGAATTTAGTTGATTCGATTTAATACTGATAT